>NC_139022.1:167055385-167564137 GCF_964662115.1 Mustela nivalis
GTCCACTGCCTTGAGGTTTAGAGCAAAGGGGTGACTTTGCTGATTGCACAATTCTCCATGGTGGTCCTTAGCTGTGAATTCTGAATGTGCTTCGCCTCCACTTCCATTTCTTGCTTCCATTCCCGAAGGTTGTTTGCCAACGTCTATAGCTCCCACAGGCTGACACAGAACTCAGGGGTCATGGGTGGGGCTCGTGCCACTCTCTCACTCTTGAGAGAGGCTGAGTAACTCACTGCCCTCACCCCCGGCTCTTTCCCTAGCCAGCCTGCCCCCTCAAAGCAGAGCTGGATGGAGCTGCAGACTCGGGAGACATGAGGAGACATCTTTCCATCCTATCTCTTTCTTTCACCAGCCACTTATGCACATGTTGCATCCTTACAATACGGACCACTAAAATAGCTAGCCATTTTATAGCAAAAAAAATCCCCATTGTCGTGAAAGTCATTTGACCTCGAATGGGATGGTGAAGGCACAGGGCTTTTCTGCTGGGCTGTAACAGATACAGCTTTCAGCCATGGTTAAAAGTTACCATGTCGGAAAACTGTAATAGGCTATGGTCACTCTGAGATTGTGATGTTCGATTGGCAACACCAGATTCGGTGGCTTTTTAGCCCAGATAAACTGTTTCACCAACAACCATTGACTGTCTCTGTACTGGTCATCATGCTGTTCTATTGGACATAATACTGTTTCCCTGGATAGCTTTCAATTTTACACGAGGGGTATTATTGAGCCTACCATTTAAAGTAGCACTCTGGCGAATCCTTTGGCAAAGCAATGAAAATCCTTATGATTAAAACCATGCCCTTCTCATGTCTGTTTTGTAAATCTATTGTTTCATGTTTCTGTGTTTGTTAAAAGTAAGGCTTGCATATGGCATACGTGCATTTTCTCCCATCAGCCTTATTCTATTTGTTTCCTGCCCTGGGAGTGAGCAGACTTCATGGTGATACAAAACGTATGCCAACAACTGTTCAAGAGAAACCAATTAAGAATAAATTCTGCCACCATTTAGGCAACTCCTTACGTAAGACATTGGCAAGTAACAATCAGAGACAGAGTGTTATTGTTCCAATATACCGATGAGATTCTGATTATCTGGCTGTGATTCTCAGTTCTTACGAAAGTCTCTAAATGTCAGATCACCCTTGAAAAAGACATACATGATAATGGCAGCACCTTTCTCATTGAGCTGTTAGGAAAACTTAGTAAGAGGAGGACTATGGCAAGTTTAGCATGGTACCTGGCACATCGGAAATGCTGAGTAAATGCTGGCTAGCGTTACCAGCACAAAGACCTAGCCACTTAAAAAAATAGAAAATGCTCTGCAATAGCTCCACGGGGACACTGGAAGCCTATGTCACATTTATCGTGGCAGGCGCAGCATCTTCTCCGTGAGGCCATCCCTCCCTGCTAGCTGCAAAAGAGAGTGGAGCAGAATCAGAAGTTTCCACTCGCTTTGAACAAAGGTTGGCAGCGCTCACGGGGCCTCCATCCCTCCCATCCTTGCTGGCTTCCATCCACGTTGTGCCCAGCAGAGCGTCAACAGGATGTGGAGTCATCTTCCGTGGTCCCAGCTGGCTTTGACTGTGCCGTGATGACTTGGCGATCGCAGATGCTAGATGGAAAGCATGTCTCGACTTCACCTCTAGAATGTAATTTGTTTATATTTGTCCAATCCTTCCCCCTCCCCTTGGGTCATTTAAAGATCTTGCCAAATGCCTTGTTTCTTTTATCTGGATAGAGTCGTCATTAAAGATGTTTGAGAACAGTTACTCTCATTGATATTTTACAGATCTGGAAGACAGTTTTCATAGCTACACAGCCTTTCCCTCCCCAAAGTCTGGCTCCACAAAGAGTAAAAGTGAGCCTTCTGAAATCTAAGCTAGATCATGCTACTCCTTTGTTCCAAAACACTCACTGCCTTCATCTCAGGGTAAAAACTGAAGTCTGAGATGAGATCACATAATCTCTATACACCCTACCTCCTCTTCCTCTACCCTGCTCTTTGTTTCCTTGCTTGTCTTTGAATACCCCAAACATGTTCCTACCCCAGGGCCTTTGCACCTGCTATTTCCTCTACCTGGAATGCTCTTTGTCCCAGATACCTGCCCAACTCAGTTCACTGCTTCCTTCTTGTCTCAAGTCAAATGCCACCTATCATCCAGGTCTTCGACTGCTCTATATAAAAGTTTACTCTCATCCTTCTTTATTTTCTTACTCTGCATTCATCACTACCTTATGTACTGTTTATTGATTTAGGAAGGGGGGGGCTGGCTCCTACACTAAAATGTAAACTTATTTAGATGACTATTTTGTTTGCCACTGTATCACAAGCACTTAGACCCCTGAAAGCACTTAGTAGGTGTCCAAAAAATGGTTATCGAATGTGCAAAGAACCACTCCTTCAATTATCAGTCTACTCCTCCTTCTTAATGTCCTTATTTTTTTTTTTTCTTTCTGCACTCCCACATATGACTCCACACTTCTTTGTCCATCAATATTCTGGAATATACTGTATCATCCTGTACTCTCTGATTCTTTTTTGTAATAATCCATATAACGCTGTTTAGCAAATTGCGCAAACCCATGCTCTAGCTTTATAAATGTTTCTGTAAATTAAAATGTATCCCAGAGCTGAGCTTAAAACAAAATGCTTTTAAGCCAAATTTAGCACACTATTTCCACCTCATAAGGCTTCAGACCACCCTAGTCATAGTGATGAACATATTATTTGCACGTTTGATAAGCTTGGTGCACAGGTGGCAGCTCTTCTCCAGATTTTGCCTCAACTTTTTAGGGGTGTGCAAGAAGGAAAACGTGTTTCAAGCAAGGGCCATATCTGTCCGCATATGGCAAATCCTACCAGTATAAATCCAAGAAACTGGATGTTTGAAGGCATTTTATCTTGCTTTCTTGTTCCTTCTTAAAAGCATTGACAAAGGTTAAGGTCCATGGCTAATTCAGAATTTAAATTTCTATGAAAAAGATAAGGAGGGAGCGGGATGAAAGGCTGAACAGGGTTCCTTTGTTAAAGGAAGGAATGCTAACTCTCAGAAACTGGCCCTTACCGCAACTTTCAAGAAATAATACAAAGAAACTTCTCAGGAAGAATGATAACAAAAAGAACAGAGAAATCTCAAAGAAATGAAACTAATAGAATTAACTGGTTTTAATTCACAAACATGCTAGAAGACTCTGGACCTCATAGGCACCGATTCTTTTCCCTGTTTCTTCTACTCTATTTTTTTTTTTCTTTTTAGATTTTACTTATTTATTTGAGAGAGAGAGTGAGGAGAAGGTCAGAGGGAGAAGCAGACTCCCCATGGAGCTGGGAGCCCGATGTGGGACTCGATCCCGGCACTCCGGGATCATGACCTGAGCCGAAGGCAGTCGTCCAACCAACTGAGCCACCCAGGCGTCCCATACTCTTTCTATTAACAAGACTGCCTTATTCTCCCAGAACTTCCCTTGCCTTGGGGAGGAGGTAGGAAGGGAGAAGACTCTCATTCCTTATAGTCCTTCCAGGTGTGCACTAACTCGGTTCCAGACTCCCTACCAGGCTTCAAATCTGACTCGATCTTCTGCTAGCCTTGTGTTCTTGGGCAACTCTGGCTGATGGAAATACTAGTCGTAGCATCTGCTTCTAAGCAGTACAGAGTAGGATCACAGGGGTCAGTCAAAGCACGTGGAGTAACCGGTGGTACGCTAAAACTGATCAGTAGGTGGTAGCTAGTGTTCCCGGAAGCTTGGGAATTTCTTTACTTCTTACTCAGAAACCTAAGGTCAAGAATTTCGTGTCTGTATTGACTTAAAAGGAACAAAAGCCTTCTCTCCTCCTAACTTCAGCTCTGTAGCCTTCACCCAAGGGCAGAGCCACCCAATGACCCTCTAGACCATGGATGGCTCTGCTCGAATGGCACCTCGCCTCGTGTATTTGCGAAGAGTGGCTCACAATTTGGAATCCTCACGATACAACATTGAAAGTGGTTCAGCTTGGGGGCTTTTCTGGAATTCACCCATTTGATCCATTCTTTCTCTCCACCTCCTAACTAGTATATGTAATTAAGGTTCAGTTATAAAGGCTTAATACAGGTGCATCTCTGTCCCTAGCCCCCTGGCCATAAAGAAAATACATAAATCTCCAGAAATAAACTGTGTAGAGGAAGACTGTAGTGCGGTTCCTCCACAGTATTTGCCGCCTGACTCAGCAGGCGCCGAGTAGAATGAATGAGATGAGTAGACATAGCGCTTCAGTCTGGAGACAAAGCAGTATGGGGGGCAGGCTGGAGATGTGGCTGCCATTCTGTCCAAGCAGCCACAGAAGGGACAGCCCTACGGAGTGTCTGCAAAGCCTTAGCGTCTTTATTCCGTTTGTTAAACAGTGTTTCATAGAGTGTTGCTTAAAATGCTACCTTTGTAGTATCGGACCTCTAGATGTGTGCTGTTATGGGGGACAAAAATGCAAAGGTATCATGGGAATGCCTTCACAGTAGGAGAGGAAGAAAGGGTACGCAGTTCCAGACAACGTCTTTATAAAAAGACCCCATACACCGGGGGGCCCTCCCACCTTATGTGATAACCAGAAGTGACCTGTTTTGAGTATGATGACATGCCAAGGCACGTGAAAAGAATGTTATGTAAGTTATTCAAACATCAGGCAACTGCGTGGATTAGCTGTTATTATCTGCACTATGGTAAAGAGCCATCAAAGTTGACATAGCTCAAGGACACACAGTAAATGTATGACAAAGCTGCCCTAACATTCTTAACATCACGGCAGCACCCACTATAAATACCAGATCCCTCTGGGAGGATTAGAGTCAAAATGGTCTTCATGCAATAGACAGGATTTTACCATGTTAAAGATATCCACATCCTAATTAGAAGAGCCAATGAGTACATCGTATTAGATGGCAAAGAGAAATCGAAATAAGGGATATCAAACAAAGGGAGTCATAAACTGATTTTGGAAGATTATCCTTGGTTATCTGGATGGGTCCACTGTAATCACAAATGTCTTTTTTTAAAGATTTACTTATTTGAAAGAGAGAGAGCATCCAAGCAGGGTGTGGGGGCGTGATTGGGGAAAAGGAGCAGAGGGAGAGGGAGAGAATGTCAAGCAGACTCCCTACCAGGCATGGAGCCCCATGCAGGGCTCAATCTCATGACCCAGAAATCATGACCTGAGCGGAAATCAGGAGTGAGACGCTCAACTGACTGAACCACCTAGGACCCCACAACTGTCTTTATAAGTGAAAGTGGGAGGCAGAGGGGCCAGATTCAGAGAAGAATAAATGATGAGAGGCAGAGAGAGAGAGATTTGAAGACATTCCACTGCTGTCTGTGAAGATGGAGGAAGTGACAACACACCAAATTTAGGGAGCTTCTAGAAGGATGAAACAGGCAAGGGAACAGACTCTCCCCAGAGTTGCCAGAAGTAACGTCACCCACCAACACGTTTGATTTAGCCCAATTAAGTCCCATTGGCAGACTCTATCTTCCAGAACTAGAAGATATTAAATACGTAAAACCAGGAGTGACAGGAAGTTTCAGGATGATTCAGTGTATCCGTCCAAGTGGTGTTTGTAGGGAAATTAATCCATGCCACAGACAGGAGAAATCCAACTCAAGCAGATAGCTCGCTCAAATTGTTTGTCCACGACTATATTTATAGACTCCGAGGTGACCGAAATGGGAAAGCTGACAAATAAAACTGCAGCTAGCGTAAACAATGAAAGGAAGCAGGAGCCTGGAGAATCTTGCGTTCAGAAAATAAGCTTAGCTGCTTTCGCAAAGACAAACCCCATGGGCAGACAGGAGACCAGCCCAGTGGGAAGTAGCTTAAGAAACTGGATTTTGTCCATGTGTCCACAGAGAGAACATTCACAGGTACAAAGTATATCATGTCCAGAAGCACTTTGCACTGAATCTTCTTCCGGGCTCCTGAAACAAGTCGGTGACAGAAGGCTGTGGAAGATGAGATATTCATTACAACTGCTTCCAGGGGAGCTTACCTTCAACCAAGAGAGTAGTGAGTGGTGCACGTGATCACAGGGGAGGGAATGGCAAAGTCTTCGAGAGCAGTAGATCGTGCAGCTTGAACTGATGCCCTCATACTACGCTGCCCTGTGCAGTAGCCACTAGCCAGTCATGACAGTTCCTCCACCATACTTGCCACATGAGGCCAGTGACTACTCTCTGGGACAGAGGAGCTTTGCATTCCCATCCCTGCAAAATGTTCTAGTGCACAAAGCTGCTCTAGACCCGGGCGGTCCCAATATAGCAGCCACTAGCCACATGTGGCAATTGACATTTATATTGATTAAAATTAGAAATTCTGTTTCTCAATCACATGAGCCACATTCCTTGTGCTCAGCAGACACAGGACTAGTTGCTACTGTCAGAACCGCGTGGATCTAGAACATTCGCACGGTCACAGATAGTTCCCCTGGACAGTGCTGCCTTTTAGCTACTTTGCTTGGCTCTTTCTCTGGATCGTCTGTATGACTTTCAGAGTCAAACTCTGCGGCCATCTCAAACAAGGAACATGGTTAGCTGTAGCTGAACACTCAGGACCCTTGCTCCGTGATTGACGTGGTATTCACATCAAGATTTCCTTTTCCTGCTGTCCTCCCCGTCCTCTAGGTTATCGCGGTGACTCTCCCGGTGCAGTAGCATATGACAAACATCTCGTGGCTCAGGTTTCCCATTCAGTTTCCAACTGAAAGAGGAGAGGCCGCTTCTAGACACCACCCCCTCCACGGTTCCTGCCCATTTACCTACCTCGAAGCACTGTGCCAAAGGAAGGTCCAGGAAGTGAGTCAGGGAGGAGCTGGAGGGCTAAAGAGAGCTGAGCGGGTCTGGGTGAGACTGACTGTGGCCCTCAGCTGAACCACCGACCACGCACGAGGGCCCGCTGTGGAGATGCGAGAAGGTCTTCAGTGTCCGTGGGGGAGGGGGCGATGTCAGACAGCACGTGTAGCTTCCATCTGGGCAGCATACACACCGCCGTACAACCCTGTGTGTAGGTCCATACGCATAGACACAGAGAAGACAGACACATGCAAACGCAACACACACACACACACACACACATACACACACACACCTTTTTCTACATGTGATAGATTTTCTTCACTTCACATTATAAACATATACCTTTTTAAAGTCCACGGGTTCTGCACAAATGTCACTGCCCATGGCCACTAAGGTGGCACAAAGCATCCCACTCCAAAATATATTAATTAGGGAGCTGGAGTAATAGAAATGTGTGATCTTTCTCTCTCTAGCTGGTCTTCCTCTCCTGGTTGAGAGATACTCCCTTGGGGTCACTATTTTGGGTTTAAGCCACCAAAGTAAGTAGACAGTTTCCAGAAGGCTGTGACTGTTCTCCTGGACAAGGCAAGAAATCCCTGGATTTTACTCCAGTGGTTTTCATGTTAACTCAGATTTATTAACCACATTTATTTAGAACTTCTGCAGTTTGGGGAAGCACAGGGGTCAGAGTGGGGCATGTCAGCATCGTACTTCATATAAAATGTGGATCTTGTGGAAGCCAGCAACAGAGGAAAGCCCGGGGTGGAATCCCTAACTCTAGGTAAGCAGCATTCTCTAGTCCAAACCCCCACCGGATGGACAGAGGAATCCCCACATCATTTCCAGAATGTGGTTCCCTAGACTGTGCGTGGCGTGACCCCTGCAAAAGATTCATTTTATTTTGTTAATTCAAGCCATCAGGGGTCAGGACGCATCTGCCCCCTTACTCGCTCCCCCTCCATATGTGTAAAGTTTCCGTACGGATGAAAATACATGCTTCGATGCTCAGTATCTCGTAATTCCTGTCTGTCACTTGGAGTCCAGACTCCCTCCCACGGCTTTAGGATAAACCTCCCCTCGATCTACGGCATTATTCTAGAAGATAGTTCAAGTTTCTCTCTGCTGCCGATTTTCAACAACAGGGGTTGCAAAAGGAAGTATACACCACATTTCTATAGCAGTGACGCCTGTCGTTTGTGTATTGGAAGCCAACTCTTGTCATTTGATGTCGCCTCAGGGCCAAAACCCTGACAGGAGTAAAGCTAATGAGGGGAAATCAACCGGTCTAGTTCTGCCTCTTCTGAGAACTAGAATAAGATGTTTGTGTCTCCTCCCAAGTTTGGGAAACTCGGACAAGCTGGTTCAGAACCCCTTTTGAACGTGGATGACGTGTGTTTCAAACATAGCCAGTGTTGAAAGCACACTGGCTTTCCTTGGAAAAACAATGAGGAAGAAACCGTGAACTGAAATGCCCCTGCCTTGAAATGAAGCACGTAATATAGCTCCACAATGTTCATTTCTTTAATGAGGAAAAGGAAAGAATTTGGGAGGTACCGAAGCTAGTGTTAAATCACACTTAAAAGTCTGTCATTTTTTAAACTTCTAAATTGAGTAACGAAATATGAATTCCTTGAAAACTAAAAGACAGTCTAGGACCTAATATTTTTAAAGATTTATCCTTCAAAACGAGGAGGCATTAGGCATTTAGTGATAGTTACTGTATGTGTGTGTGTGTGTGTGTGTGTGTGTGTGTGCGCGCGTGTGTGTGTGTGACAGTTACTCTTAAGAGAAGTGAAGAACCGCCCACAGTTGGCTCTGTTCCGAATGATAGATGGTTCCAGAGAAATCTGGGGTCTCCTCTCACGGAGCTCTAGTGATTTCTCATGGCAGATGAAGTTGACCTTGTATTTCTAGGATTCATTACAAACCTGTTTTCATACCTTGAAGGTGGAAATTCAAAGACCAAGGATCTGGGTGTAAAGATTCAATACCAGATTTCCCTGATTAGTTTTTTGGTTTTGCCCTCCCTGATGGTTGAGGCAACTCATTCCTCATTCTAAATCCACTTTTTTTTTTTTCTTTTAAAGAGAAAAAGAGAGAGAACGGGCAGAGCAAGGGCAGAAGGAGAGACTCCAGCAGACTTCCGCTGAGCGCAGAGCCTGTTGCGGGGCTGGATCTCAGGACCCTGAGGTCATGACCTGAGCCCAAACCAGGAGTCATTTGGCCGATTACCCGAATGAGCCACTCAGGTGCCCCCTACAAAATCCCTTCGAAGCTTCCTGCTCCTTCTGTCCTTCCTTCACTTGCTTCTCTCCCGCTCCGTTCCCCTTTCGCGCGCCTTCCCGTCCTTGGTCCTCGCCTCTTTTCACAACTAAGGCCTTGGTTATGTTCCAGAGCCTGTAAAAGTCACTGATGTCCAACGCCGTGAAAGAGCAGAGCCACATGCTAGGCCACTTTGAGAGACCCATGTCCCCCCGTGCCCAGCGTGCGCCTCTTCTGAGACGGGTTCAGGGAGCCAGTAGACACATTCGCTTCTCCACTCTCCTCACAGACTTAGCTCTGTCCTTCATGGTGTTCCCATCCCAGCGATTGAAATGCAACTCTCCTGCATTTGTTCTCCTGTGAAAAGAGGACAGAAACCAGTTTCGGATCCCAGAGGCACCCTCTGTCTTCTGATTCATTTCCATTTTTAAAACATTAGCCTGAAACATTAGAGGTTTGATCCAAAAAAAAAAATCAGGTATAGGAAGTCCAAGGAACTGGTCTCGAGAGGTTGGTTTTCAGGCCAACATATTACACTCACCCTAGAAAATAGGAAATGTTGTGCTAACGAGTTCACTCCAGGAGGAGATGTGAGGGCAAGATTAATAGTTCAGTTGGGATTTCATCCCCAGCTCCTGTATCTTCTTGGATAGACCACCTCAGCATTTAATCATATAACCAGGGAGAGACCCCACAACATGCCTCCAGAGGGTTCCCACACTTGAATCCTTCAGAGTGGTCATTTATTATGTCTCCTGGACAATTTGGGGCTCCAGAAAGCATTAACCTTGTAACCATACATCTGGGAGTGCAGGACAGTTTTCAAAGGGATCTCACAGACGTGATCTCATCTGACCTTGACAAGGTCCCGCAGTTCAACAATGGCAGAGAAAAAAAGAGCCGGACAGGAAGTGGAGGTACCCTCCAGACCAGAGGGTGCTCCAGGATCAGTCCTGAATCCAAGTTCCAGTCCCACCATCCCTTCAGGGTGTAGCCTGTGTCAATTATTTCACACCCCTGAGCTCCAGCTTCTTCATTCCCCAGCCTGAGACAATAATGGTACTTGTTTCACAAAGCTGATCGGGGCAAGGGCAGTGAAGAAGTCATCCGCAGCATTCAGCATTGTATCTGAATGTCACATGTTCAAGACATGTCATCTATTATGATCAGTAAATATGTCTACCCTGCATAAGAGCAGTCTGAAAAGGAATATCCAACACTCAGAGTTCATCCTGAATGTTTCGTTACCCAGCAGGGACACAAGCCTGAGTTGGCAGGACGATCCAAAGACGCAGATTTTAGTATTTGAAGATACGGCACTTGGGAAACAGCGAATGATCTGAAACTCAAAAGGCTCAGCACGGTGGACAGGTTTTATTATTGGGTCTACTGATTAAAACTATGCTTATTTTTTATAGACCATTATTTAGAAATAGTTGCAGTGTTGTTATTTCACTTGTAGCTATGTATTATTCCAAAACACCAGCCATGTTCACCTTTATTGTTTTGATGAGCTCAGTGTTCTTGAGGTTTCTAGGGCAACCGGCCATGCTGGTGATATTGGTTTGATGTGCATGCCTGCTCACTCTACTTCTCAAATTTTCTTGCTTAGAACTCTGAGTCACCTAGAGTAAGCCTGGCCCCTTCTCTAAAATGAACTGATTTTATAAAATAAGAAATGTGAGAATTATATTTTTCAAAGTTCCTTTACGCATTAAAATGTCCTCCACTCTTGATCCATAACTGCTCAGCTCAGGAAGGAGGACCAAACTGAAATAGCTTCAGTGGGACACAGTATCTTTGGTACTAGGCAGCTTTCTCAGATAATGTAACTGTAACAAACAGACTTCTGGGCTTCTAAGAACAAAGCTTTAATTCTCACTTATTTTACAGGCCAACTGGAAGCTGGCTGTTACTCTCATTCATTCTGGGATCAAGCCCATCTGGATTATGTTGATCTTGAGGAAGAACGAGAACGCAATGGGGAACCCAAGCAATGGCAGAAGGAGTTAATGGTGGTTCTGCAACCACATGAAGGTCCTTCAGTTTCTGCCAAGAAGAGGCACACCACATTTCTGTGCATATTTTACAGAGCCACGCCCACCATCAATGCTGAAGGAAATTCACCTGTAGGGTGAGGCCCTGCAAGCCACATGGTGGGAGTGGGCACATACATTCCACCCACAAAGGGCAGTCAACAACACAATCTACCACACTTGGAGTCTTGGTTAACTTTGAATGACATTCCTATGTGAGCTCTTGTCTGTTAGTTTAGGGTCATTTCCAAGACTTAGGGAGCAGTGTAGAGTGACTTTAATATCCACTCTAAGGTGCACCTGGGTGGCTCAGTCAGTTGGGCATCTGACTCTTGATTTTGGCTCAGGTCCTGATCTCAGAGTCCTGGGACTGAGCCCTATGTGGTAGTCTGCACTCAACAGGCAGTCTGCTTTAGGATTCTCTCTCTACCTCTGTTCCTCCCCCTGCTCTCTCTCTCTCTCAAATAAATTGATAAATCTTTAAAAAGAAATAAGATGTACTCTAGAATAGAACAAGGGTTGGCCAACTTTGGTCCACTCTTATTTTTGCATGATCCAAGAGCCATGATGGCTTTTACATTTTTAAAGGGTTGTATTTAAAAAAAAAAAAAAAAAAGGAAAAAGAAGGAAATTTTGTGACAAAGACCAAGTGCAACTCACAAAGTCTAAAATATTTATTATCTGACTCTTTTACAAAAAGCTTGTCAACTCCTGGAATAAAACTAAATTTGAAATTGCTTCTGGAACTTTGCTCTCATCCACATTGGAAGCAGTCCACGTCAACCCCAGTCAAATCAGCTCCTGGAAGTAACAAATACAAGCTTGAATTCAGTGACTGCTAATCAAGGTACAGTTATTCCTCTAGCATAGGGAGTCTAGAGACTCTACAGAACTTGTCCATCCATATCTCTGGTGTTGCACCAACCACACTGGATTATAATTGCTTTTTTCTGCCTTCATGCCCCATAAAAGGGCTATGCTCATTTCTTTTAGGGAAGACACAGAAATGTCCCACACTCAGCCCCATGCTTAACAAAGGTATTTACAAATGTTTTCAGTCGAGTTACACTAAACTCCTAGCAAGACAGAGAATCCTAAGGCACCAGCTCTCATTTTCTTCATAAAGCCTCTGCTCTTAAATTCCTTGCCTGAGTTTATTTATCTGAAAAATGGAAATGGAAATGTTTGTCACTGTAAGTCTTCTTTAAATATTTACTTACAGATGATAGAATAAAGTTATGTTCACTCTGCCATACTCACCGAAATCCATCAAAAACAACAAAAAGACCCAAAAGGTAAGAAACTCCATTTTAAATTAACTAAAGTAAAAGCCTCTGACTCAAATTAAAAGAAGAAAGAACATCTGTCAAAAATAATGTAAAATGAAATTTATTGGCAGTAGAGAGCATGTAAGAGTTGACATAATTTCCCCAGAGGTTTCTCTCGAAGGAAGGACCTTAATCCTGAAAAAGCTGCCTGACTAGTGACATAACACAGGGACACTGGGAAGACAGGGAGAGAGAGTTTGGGTTGCAGAGGGGTGGGGAAAGTAGAGCTGAAGGACACCCCAGCTTTGCAGACACATCCAGTTCAATATCTAGTCCAGTGCCCTGGCCCAGGGAAACAACTAGGAGTGATAGAGAGGGAGGATTTGTCACCAAAAAAAGACACAGAATGTGCAAATTGTTGCTAGGGTTGCCTTAGCCAAGTACCACAGGTGGGCAGCTGATCAACAAAAGTTCTCGTTTCCCCATTCTGGAGGCTAGAAATCCAAGATCAAGGTGTCAGCAGGTTTGGTTCCTTCTGAGAGATGTGAAGGAAGCTTCAGTGCCAGGTCTCTCTCCTGGACTTGGAGATGACATGAGCCACTCTCTGCCTTCGGGTTCACTTGTCTTTCTTCCTGTGTGTGTGTGTGTCTGTTTCTTCATATGCTTTTGTTTTTTTGTTTTTTGTTTTTTTAACAGGGAGACCAGTTCTCCTTTCTCCAGTATGACCTCCTTTTTAGCTAATTACATCTGTAAGGACCATATCTCCAAATAAGGCCATACTCTGAAGTCCTGGGAGTTAGAACTTTAATCTATGAATTTGGGGGAGGAGGGACA
Source organism: Mustela nivalis (assembly GCF_964662115.1). NCBI lineage: Eukaryota > Metazoa > Chordata > Mammalia > Carnivora > Mustelidae > Mustela > Mustela nivalis. The sequence goes on from NC_139022.1 coordinate 167,068,605, forward strand.
CACAACTCGACCCATGAGACTTGTGAGACTTATGAGACCCGTGAGACTCAGGATGCACCGCGAACCACTCCAACCTTCGCACATCAAGGTCTGCAGTGAGAAATGCTCCAGTGCAGAACTCAGTGGTCGATGAGCAGCTTTTCAGATGATACATCTTAATTCCTGCTGGAGATTGCCAGGTCATTCTGTCACACCTTTCCCAGCACTTCAGCCCTATCACTGTGCATTTTGTAGCAAATGCAGATAGAACGACTCCATTTAAAGATGAATCATGCACATAAAAACTGTTAGCTATAGGATTTGTGTGTTGACCACGAAAAGAGAGAAAAAAAGGAACATAGGCAGAAAAACAGAGAACACACATCAGAAGAATCATTCACAAAAATGAGGGAGAATGTTTGCAAATTATTCTCCAGAGTCTCAAACTAGAGATTCAATGACTTCTTTGAAAAGAGAGCTTTCAAAATTTACAAAAAGGCAAAGTAAATGTGATGAGTGCAGACGGGGTAAAAGGCAAGCTGACAATATGTGAAGGGAATGGAGGAATAGAAGGGAACAGAATCGTTACAAAGCTAAAAGCCACATTAGAGGCAACAAAGACAGAATAAACAAAATTTAAGACCGTCACAGACTTGGAGGAAAACATTTGGAGAAATTAGATGGAACAAAAAGGAAAAGAACAATGACGTAAATAATTAGAGAGAACATGGTAAATATCGAAAATGAGAAAAAGATTTCTGATATATGCGTAATTGATGTCCTTAAAAATATACACAAGTGGAACAGAAAACAATATGACTTCTCAAATAAAACCTTAACCCTGCAGAGGGAGAGGGCACATATTGTTTCTGTATAAATTTATACAGACCTATTTATACTCTGTCTCATCATGGAAAATTTATGGAGTAAAAATTTCTTTACTCTTTCTTTCAAGAGTAAAGAAATAATGCCTCAGACACTTAGGCTGAAAAATAAGTTACTTCCAAAAGAAAAAAAAAAATCACTTTAGCCTCAGACTTCTTCCTAACAATGGTCAATACCAGAAGCCAGGGGATCCTGTTTACAAAGGTACGCAAGAGAGTGTGACTCTCGAATTTTATGCCCAGCCAAACTGTCCTTGAGGTATAAAAGTGACATATACCTTTAGACATCAGGAACTCAGGAAATAGAGCAGCCACATAATTTTGTCCAAAAAGACTACTCGAATATCTCAGTACAGCTAGTGTAGCAATACAACCGTTAGAAAAAAAATCACTTTAGCCTCATACTTCTTCCCAACAATGGTCAATACCAGAAGCCAGGGGATCCTGTTTACAAAGGTACACAAGAGAGTGTGACTCTCGAATTTTATGCCCAGCCAAACTGTCCTTGAGGTATAAAAGTGACATATACCCTTAGACATCAGGAACTCAGGAACTAGAGCATCCACATAATTTTGTCCAAAAAAACTACTCGAATATCTCAGTACAGCTAGTGTAGCAATACAACCAGACCTAAGAGTCAGACTCTCACTCACTGTGTGACCTCGACCAAGTTACTAAACCTCTCTGTGTCTCAGTTTTCTCATCCATATGAAAGTCATTATGAGAATGAAATGAACTACTACAAAAAAAGTATTAGCATAATGCTTGGCCCTTCATAACACTGAATAACTATAAGCCATATTTATCAGGATCATCATGATTATCAAGGTAAGAGTATAAGTTAAACTGAAGTGAAAGCAGGATTATATTTTGAAACAGAATGTAAACATTATGAGTCCTGACAATGTTTTTTAAAAAGGGGGGAGGAACCAAGGGGGTGGTAAACAGATGAAAAACAAGAGAAGGAGTACATGCTCACTAATATCCTCACTGTTCACAGCAGGAGGGAAAAATATATAAAATAATATGGGTTGGAATATAGTTTCATCACCTGTAAACTTTTTTTTTTTTTTTAAAGATTTTATTTATTTGTCAGAGAGAGAGCGCGAGCGAAAGTGAGCACAGGCAGACAGAGTGGAAGGCAGAGGCAGAGGGAGAAGCAGGCTCCCTGCAAAGCAAGGAGCCCAATGCGGGACTCGATCCCGGGACGCTGGGATCATGACCTGAGCCGAAGGCAGCTGCTTAACCAACTGAGCCACCCAGGTGTCCCTGTAAACTTATTTTTTAATCTCCTTTGCAAACTTTTAAAAGCACTAGTATCCAAAGTTTAGAAATTCAGTTAAAATTCAGTATTTTTCTATTAAATTTAAAAACAAATTGGTTTTTACAAATACAGTATAGAGAATTTGATCCCCATGTTGTAAATAAATCTTGTACTTCCATCCTTTTGGCTGTGTAGACATAGAAGTATTTAAAATGTTGATAATGGGGGTGCCTGAGTGGCTCAGTGGGTTAAGCCTCTGCCTTCGGCTCAGGTCACGATCTCATGGTCCTAGGATTGAGCCCCGCATCGGGCTCTCTGCTCAGCAGGGAACCTGATTCCCCTCTCTCCCTGCCTGCCTCTCTGCTTACCCGTGATCTCTGTCTGTCAAATAAATAAATAAAATATTTTAAAAAAATACAATAAAATGTTGATAATGATTTTATTTATTCATTTGAGAGAAAAAGAGAACACAAGCAGTGGGGAGGCACAGAGGGCGAGGGAGAAGCAAACTCTCCACTGAGCAGGGAGCCCAGTGCCAGGCTTCATCCCAGGACCCTCGGATCATGATTTGAGCCAAAGGCAGACACTTAACCGACTGAGCCACCAGATGCCCCATAAAATGTTAATAATGATTTCATTCCTGGTGATAGCATTTAGAATTTTGAGGGTTTCTTTTTTTAACCTTCTTCTTTAAGCTTTCTATATGGCTTGAATTTTTATAATACAAGTCTATCACTTTAACAAAAACAATAAAGCTAATTTTAAATAACTAGCATGCCTTTCATTTTCATGCACGAAGGTTTTTATTTGAGGCCCCCAGAATATTAATTGAGCTATAAATACATGAAGTTCAATTCCATTGACCTCCAATAGCACAAGAATCTGGCCAAGAAAGAGTGTACTTTTTTTAATATTTGTTTTTCTGCTGTCATTGCAATCAAGAAATTACCAACCAAAATAAGGCAATCTTTCAGAACAAAAAGAAAGCCCAGTCTGTCATTAAAAAAGCGGCATTCACGGGGTGCTGGGGTGGCTCAGTGGTTAGGTGTCTGCCTGCTTCTCCCTCTTCCCTCGGCCTGTAGCTTGGGCTGCTTGTGTTTTCTCTCTGTCTCTCGGTCCAATAAATACATTTTAAAAGAAAATGTTTTTTGAAGAAGCGGCATTGACTTCATTTTGATCATTGTTGCACTCCCATACCTGTTTGTTTTTAAAGCGTCTTGGTCTCCAAGACTCCCTCTCTCTTCTCTGCCAGCACCTCTCAAGGCTGAATTCACAGCAAAGGACAGAGGGTGCATGGAACACGCCAGAGCTGGGATTCATTTAGAAACTCGGATCTCCCCGACAAGGGAAGGTGGACGGAGTAAAACCAGCATCCGCCTCTGTGGTGGTGTTTCCATCTGTGTTTTTTTAATCCCCCTCTTTATTTTTTCAAATGTATCTTTTTCTTGATTTTCATTTATCATCTTGCTGGGATTGCTCATACTTAACTACCATCCCGTATACCTCATCATTTTATGTTTTCTTATTCTTTCACCTTTCTTATTTGGGGTTCTTTTCCCCTTTCGGGGACAGTTTCTGAATCTAACTGTGCAATTTGCTAATTCATCCTTCAACTGCTCTCATTCTACTCTGCATTCCAGCATTTCTCCTCTCATGCAAATAGTATACATTTTCTAGTATTTCTTCCCCCCCCCCCCCAACATTTTACCCTTGAAAGGTCCAAACATGCCAAATAAAAGAATTTCATAGTGGACACTTGCACACCCAAAACCTAGCTTCTAGAGTTAACATCTTTCTGTATCTGTCACAAGCTGACCCATCGTGTTTATCTTTTGCCACATTTCAGAGGAAATGACAAACATCAGTACACTCCCTTTAAGTCCTGCAGCATCCCATCAGTATCGTTTAACAAGCTCTTGGAATAACTCTTATTATTATTATTTTTTTTTTTATTTACTTGAAACAGAGAGAGAAAGAGCACGAACAAGGGAGGGTTAATAGGAGAGGGAAGAAGCAGGCTCCCTACTGAGTAAGGAGCCGGATGCGGGGCTCGATCCCTCGACCCTGAAATCATGACCTGAGCCAAAGGCAGAGGCTCAACCGACTGAGCCACCCAGACGCCCCTCGGAGTAACCGTGAAATGCAACCAGGTTCGGGAACCACTGTGGATCCACGCTCCGCCCTGGCTCACAGTTGCCTGGTGGTCTTACTCAAAAGCCTTAAGAAACTTCTTTCTCCACGTACTCCTGAGAAATCCTCTTTAAAAACCTTAGAAAAACAAACAAACAAACAAACAAACAAAAAAACCCAGACAATCAAGAGGTAACATCTAAGTCCCCCATAAAGTTAGTACAAGCTGAGGGGATCAGTATGGTGGGAAACTCCAGAAAAAAAAAAAAAAAAAAAAAGACAAAAACCAGGTCTTTCTTGCACACTGCCTCGACTGGTAGGTGGGGAAGGGACTTCTCACGATTTAGCTCTGCGTGTCTCCAACGGCACCTTCTCTGGACCTGCTCCGGGGGCGACAAGAGAAAGTTCCTTCCCTGGCGCTTTGATTGGACGGACTCACCGCGGACTGGGGGATCCTCCCCGCCCAGCAGGGCAGGTCCCTCCCCCGACTGTCCCCTCCCCCCCCCCCCCAAGACCCTACAGCTTGAACGTTACCCACGTGGTAAGGATTTGGTGACACTGAACCTAACAGTTCGAGGAAAGCCCCTCCGAGTGGCCGGAAGGAAAACCGTAACTGCTCCTGAGTACGGGGGTTTCACCATCTCGGCCGCCGCGCAGAGCCAGAGTCCGGACGGCTCAACAGCGTTGTCACCCGTTTGCTTTCATCATGGGCGCATCGGAAGATCCTGCCGAGTGCCGTGGCCTGAGGACTCTAGGACAGGCTTTGCTCATCCATCCTCCGTGCTGGATCTTCTGGTCCGCATCAGGGGAGCCCACGCGAGGGACACAAGCTTGTGCGCTTACTGACTTGCACGGGGCTCCAGGTCGGAGAGCTCACGAGGCCACCTGTGAGCAGTCACCCTGCGCGTGTGTGGCTCCAAGCTGCCCTGTCCCCGCGGACGCATAATACACATCAGGGCGCCAGGCAAGAGAAGGCCGCCCCGACATCAGTGCGCATCTCAATAAATGCTCTTACCCTTTTGTTTCCTTTTATGGGAATACCTTTTGCTCTAAATTTTGTTAGATTAACCAAACGATGAAATCACGTATTTGAACAGTTAATGTTTGCTGAATCCTGGCATTTTTTGTTCTTTTCAGGGTAAGAATAACTTCCTTTCAAGACGTTCGAAAACTTTCATGTATATGCATGCATCTCTTCTTGCTTCCGCCCTACACATTAGACAATAAGTACTAGTGTTCCTTCCAAATTCTAAGCAAACACGGGGGGGGGGGGGTAAATACCTCTTTGGCTTGAGGGCATATTTTATTTCCTAGCAGCTGGCTTTACAAACTTCAAACCAGATTTCTTCCCAAGAAGCCCATAAATAAAGCCTGCTCCCCCTTGTGCTACAGGAGGTGGAGGAAGGAGCGGCTCTCCTTTTGTGTGACCTCAGGCTGCACCGGAAAATGGCAGCAGGGGTGCAACTGTCCTCTGCTCTGATGCTGCTTTCTGGGGGCTTTGGTCCTTGGAACAGGAGGGCCTGGCCTGAGCAGAGGAGGAGGAGCAGACTCCGTAAGACAGGCTTGGGGTCACGAGCGCTCAAGGACACCATCCCGCCCTATTGCCTCCTCTCCCAGAAAAACCACCCTCCAAAAAGGACACCCCTTATGGGAGAGCTGTCAGAAAGAGGAAGCTGAAAGAGAACGAGAAAGAGGACTCCGTTGGAAATATCTGAGGGCCTCATAAGGTAGTAATTATTCAATTTAAGCTTGTTTTAACGAAACAAGCTGGTTCTGTGAAGACCATTGTTGCAACAGAACTCCATGTGTTCGAGCCTACAAGATGCAAACAAGAGTTTGCGGGCTTGTGGATTGCTCCCCCCACCCCCCATTCTTCTGAGGTAACCACTTTACTTCAGAATGAAGTTAAAATTCTTTCTAGCTCATTCAGAGCATATTATTAGAAGTCTTTTGCAATGTGGCATCTTCTAGAAACATGCGGCTTTACAAGCCGATGACTCACGTTCAGCCACGGCGGACCCACGTTCACTTTCTTAACTGATCCCGTTTTACAAAAAAGGATTTTAAAAAATGGGGAAAGAGTTCAGAGGACTTGTTTCCACATCCAAATCATAGAGAGAGGCTGTCTCAGCACTCTGGACCCCTCCCACATCTTGTGAGTGTTACTGAATGCCCAAAATAAAGTTTTCTTTTTGTCACAGGCAGGGATAAACCAGGGAATTCTTTACCTAAATTTAAAAGATTTCCTTCATCAAAGCAACTTCTGCCCCATCCCAACCCAACCCACACAGGTTACTTCATGAAATATATTTTTTCATTCAATGCCAATAACCGTGATATTGACAGAACAGGCTGATTCAACGTAACTTAAGCCGCTTTACCTGTAGGAGATAGAAAAGAATTTCTTTTAAGGAACCACACACTGAAAAGGGAACACAGCCCTTTGTTTGGTCTCATGCCAAGGGGGAATTCAACATAAAAACGGATCTTGAGCTGGCAGCATCCAGAAAACTCTGCACAAAGTGGCTCTGCGCTCTAAAGAGGCCAGGAAGATCCGGGAAGGAAACCTTGGTTTCCTCTTTCTGCTGATTAAGAGTCTAGAGCCTCCGAGTCCAGCTCCAGACGCGGAAGAAAGATCTTATCATGACCCTTAGCAAAACCTTCATTGTTAAAGGGGTCCTCATTTCCTCAATGCAGGGAAGAAAAAGAAATAACATTTAAAGTTCATTCCTGCTTGTCAGCTGTTTGGATCCGGGAGTTCATTCCTTACCAAGATTTTCTGAACCTGTGGGAACATTTCAGAGGATTAAAGGCTGACCCACATACTCTCCCTCAATAAAATCCTTGTCTCCCAATTACCTAGTACCATTGGCTGGGCCTGTATTCCCAAGTTCTCAGTTACTGTAGGAGCTCTATACTGCTTATTACGGCCGCCGATAACATCTGACATCGAACAGGTCCCACTAGGTTAGGTAAAGCTTTCTTTAATTCAGTATCTTTATATGAGGTTTCCAGGCTGATTGGATTAGAAGCAAAGAATATGGCCTCCAAAACTTCCCCTTTCTGGAATTTATTCACGTTCTCTTTGTGGTCACTGATGGGATTGAGTGCTGAAAGTCCCCAGAGTCATAAAACAACACACATTTTCTGTAGGATATAAAGTCCTATACATATCTCTATCATATTGAGGGTATTCATTACATTTTTTTTTTTTTTCAAACTCTCTTCCTCCTGATTTTTATGTTTGGTCTAAATACCTCTGAAAGAGAGATATTAAAGTCTCCCAGAACAATTTTTTTGTTTTGTTTTTGTTTTTGGTTTTTTTTTTTTTTAATTTACTTGAGAGAGAGACAGTGAGAGAGAGCATGAGCGAGGAGAAGGTCAGAGAGAGAAGCAGACTCCCCATGGAGCTGGGAGCCTGATGTGGGACTCGATCCCGGGACTCCAGGATCATGACCCGAGCCGAAGGCAGGCGTCCAACCAACTGAGCCACCAGGCGTCCCTTTGTTTTGTTTTTTAAGTTTTTTTGACATGAGTTTTTTAATGCTGAATCGTTAACCACTTGGTTAAATGACATTGGGATTATCGAATGTAAAGAGATTACTCTTTTCTCTGCATTATTTTGGATGAAAACTGGGGAAAAAATCAAAATAAATTTTTTTAATACTTCAAAAAAATGTTAACTATACTGGAATTAAAATTAAATAATACTTCCAAAAAACTGGAAAATATAAAAAAATCAAAATGTGGAGTATGAATGAGTTATTCTCTAAATCCACTCCTTCTTATTCTGATGAGAACTATGTGATCGACTGAAGTGATTTCAAGTTCACTGAATAATTTTTTGGTTTCAAGTCAGTATTGCCAGGAGTGAGGAAAAATAATGATCCCTGAAGAGCAAACTTACCTATTGCCATCTCTACCTGAGTTGCTATCTGCTCATCATCAAACATTCTCATTTTAGAAAATCAAGTAGGTGTGCCTGGCTCCCATCTCTGGGCAGGACTTGGTATCATTTAGAATGACCCATAGCTAGTCATCTGCCTTGTTTTTCTGAAGATGAAGGGTCATCAAAATTCTAAATGGGTTGGAGGAAGAAGAAACACAAGCAATTCTTTGGCTTCTTCTTGGTGACCTCTTCCCTGCTTAAGGGAACAACATGAAGTAGGTTCAAAGACAGAGCAAACGAATACTTTTCTGTAAATGATAGAAATGGATGGGGCGCCTGGGTGGCTCAATGGGTCAAAGCCTCTGCCTTCGGCTCAGATCATGATCCCAGGGTCCTGGGATGGAGCCCCGCATTGGGCTCTCTGCTCAGCAGGGAGCCTGCTTCCCCCCCCACCCCCCCGCCCTGCCTACCTGTGATCTCTGTCTGTCAAATAAGTAAATAAAAATCTTTAAAAAATAAAGTGGTAGAAACAGGAAGTTGAGAAAGACTTGACAGACTAGAAGCTACAAGGAGCTTTCAATTGATCCTGATAAATCAACACTGCTTCACACTTCGACTTGACTTCCTGAGGAATCAAATAATCTCTGTGGACACCCTGAGCAACAGAGGAATTTTATCAGCATGTGGCCATGGCTTCTCCCATCCTTGAGGAAGAGGACCCAAATATTTCCAATATTCTACTGCCCTAGAAATGGCAGTTGATGTTTTCTTATCCATTGTTTAGAGGCAGGACAATCAAAGCAATCCTGTCAGGAAAGGGTCCTTCGTCATTCTCAGTGACAGCTGGAAGTCTTTAGAAACTTCTCCCAGAGAGTGCAGCAGGATGTTGAAGGAATTGCAACTTTTAGCAGGAATCTCAGGGTGCCAAGTTCAACACATGGCTGAAAGATGCTTAGGCCCTAATCAAGCAAATGGGAGCAAGATGGTCAAGAGGGCCTGTAGAGTATGCCTGCTCCATTACCCGAGATGGAGCTCTCTACCCTTCCCCAAAAAGTGGAGAGGCAGCTTTGAAATTTTTTTTAACTGCATACCATATAGGAACATTCTAGAAACAGATCACTGGGGGGGGGGGGGGAGAATATAGAAAACAAAAAAATAAATGTCCAAGCAATGAGAGTGTAATTATCTGTATCTATCCTCTTATATATAAACAAGGGAAGAGCTGCCTTCAACCTTCAGTACATCATGAAGTTTTATTTGATTATTGGAAACTTTAGTTTTTTAAAAGCAAATTTTTCCTTCGAATAAGCAAAGGTTATTACCAATTCCTTTCTAGCCATTTTGTGCTCAATCTCCTTCCAAAACTGCAAAAAGGTAGAAAAACAATTGTGGGTAGTCGACAATTCTGGAGAAGGAAGGAACTCTCCTCAGCAAAGTGAAGGGAGTACCATCTGTGGTCCCTGTTGATCGGAGAAGTCAACCTCTGGTCCACCAGGCATGCCTCAGAACTGGGGGAGGTGGTGAGTCTGTGATGTGTGTGTTTTTCACTTAAATTAAACTGTGACTGGGTCAAGCCAGGATCCAAAGCCTTCAGAGAAAGCAGAACTCCATGTGATATTTTGAGTCCAAACAGAAACAGGAAATTCCATTGACCTCTGGAGAGAGAATAAGTTCCCTTGAGAAGATCTCACTCAGTTTTCCATATTGAATGAGTTCTGGATGGTTCGAATGACATCCTGAACCACATGCAAACAATCTCAACATATCCTTAGTGTTGAGTAAAGTTCAAGCAGCCCCAAATTATTTTAAGACTTGGCATCTATTGTACTGCAAACAAGCGAAGTTAAATTCTAAAATCACAGAAGAGATGAAAGTGGTTTTCATATTCTTTATGACATCCAGCCTACCTGAAACATTTTATTAAGCATAATATCTCGAAGTACCTTTATTAAAATAAATACACTGTAAGTCACAGGAGGGGGCACATGTCACAACTCAGACCTATCAATCATCTGGTTAATTACCTATCACTTCACAGAATGTCAATGAGGAAGACAGCGAAAAGAACTAACATTTATGTAGCTCTTTCTCGATGCCTGCATTCAGCTAAGTTCTTTATGTAACTTTCGTTATTGAATCTTCATAAAGTTCCGATAAAATTAAGTAAATTTGTATTATTTTTTGAAAAATGTAAAGTTGGGACTTCTGGGTGACTCAGTTGGTTAAGTATCTGGCTTCAGCTCAGGTTCAGGTCATGATCCTAAAATCCTGGGATGAAGTCCCACCTCATCGGGCTCCCTGCTCAGCGGGGAGCCTGCTTCTCCCTTTCCTCCTGCCCCTCACCCTGCTCCTTCTTTCTCTGTCTCTCTCGATCACTCTCTAATAAATTTTAAAAAAATCTTTAAAAATTTAAAAATAAAAACTTTACCGTTAAGAGAATTGAAACTTAGAAATGTTACTAACTTGCCCACAGCTTTATAGCTAAGAAGAATCTGGTTTTGAATCCAGATTGGTCTGATTCCAAACCCCACCAGGTTAGTATTCATCTAATGTTTAAAGGAGGAAATAGATATGAAGAGAATAGTGTAGTGATGCCCAATAAAAATAAAATGTGAGTCAAACCAAGAAACAGGCTCTTAACTGTAGAGAACAAGCTGATGGTTACCAGATGGGAGGGGGGTGGAGGAATGGGGGAAACAGGTGATGGGGAATAAAGAGTACGGGTATCATGATGAGCACTGAGCAATGTACAGAAATGTTTAATCACTATCGTATGCCTGAAACTAACATAACATTGTATGTTATGTTACACTGGACTTAAAATTTAAAACAATAAAAAAAAGTAATAAAAACAAACAAACAAACAAACAAAAAAAACAGAACGTGAAACACACACATTAATTTCAAATTTTTTGTAGCCATGCTGAAAAAGTAAAGAGAAGCAGGTGAAATTAATTTTACTTACTCCAATGTATCCAAAATACTAGCACTTCGACATGTGATCAGTAAACTAATTATTTTTGAGACAATCTATGAGACAATTTACCTTCTTTTTTTATACATTGGTCTTTGAAATCCCTGTGTATATTTTTACAATTATAACTCATCTTAATTCAGACTAACCACATTTTAAGTTCTCAATGGCTGCATTTGGCTGATGGCTACCATATTGAAGAGCAACACCCAGAGCATTAATTCTTACAGATTTATGCCATTCATAAATTTGGTCATTATACATTTTGTCTTCACCTAAATTGCTTCTTAAAATATTGACCAAGACAGGTTCCTCAAAAAGTTAGAGTTACAGTAGACCCTGCAATCTCACTTGTAGGTATATACTCAAGAGAAATGAAATAAAAGGAAAATGTTTCAGAAAGAAATGAAAACATGTGTCCACAAAAACATGTACACAAATATTCACACCAGTGTTATTCGAAATAGCCAAAATGTAGAAATAACACAAATGTCTATCAACTGATAAATGGGTAAGTAAAATGTGTTATACCCATAGGATGGAATATTATTTGGCAATAAAAAGGAACACAATACTGACACATGCCACAACACCAACAAAACATAAAAATATTCTGCTAAGTGGAATAAACCAATCACACAAGAGCATATATGATATGATTCCATTTATATGAAATATTCAGAATAGACAAATCTGTAAAGACTGTAAGTTGGTTAGTGGATGCCTAGGCCTGCGGAGGTTGGGAAGATATGGGAAGTGACTGCTGATAGGTATAGAGGTTTTTTTTAGAGTAATGAAAATGTTCTAAGATTGATTGTGGTGATTTCTTGTACATACAAGAGAACACTGACTTGTACAAATTAAGTGGGTCAATTGTGTGGTATATGAATTACTTCTCAATGGAGCTGTCATATAAAAGAAACTCATCTGAACCCTCAAAAAATATTGAAAGAGAGGTTTCTAAACAGATATTTATCTGTTAATCAATAATCTCCTGCCTATACTGCTCCTAGTCTTGTCTTCAAGGAAAGAATCCATCCAATAAACCTCCGGGGAGGACTAGCTTATAGTCAAACACTTTGTTAGATGATTAAGATAGGTTCCCAGACCAGTAGAGCTTGTGGGCTAGAGAAATTGGCATGGAAACAAACATAAAAATAGAAGCCACTCGAAATAGACCTATAATGGGGACTTTATTCAGAGACTCCTAGGATAATCTAAGGAAAAGAAGGTAAATAAAGCATTTCCTAGATCGACCGGTAGGGTGACCCTTCCAAAGGGATTGATTAAAATAATTTGTCATGGCTTATTTTTAGTGACCTCACTTTTTAAGCACTCCTAAGAACAAATCACACCTAATTTTCTTTTTAGAATTTTGCCAAAATTCCTCATCATGCTCATTGTTTCAATGGCCCCTAGATTCCAACTCTTCCCATGTTTTAAAAAAAGGGAAAAGGCTGGTAAGCTCCAATCTTGAGAATTTTTCCCATTTCCTGATGATTCCTCAATGAAAGGAGTCTGGAAAAAGAAAGAAAGAAAGAAAAAAAAAGTTGTCAAAATCTAACTTGACACATGTTCATCAGGAACCATGTTCACAAATGTTTTTGGCAGTGTTCTTCATACAGGAAACAATACAAGCATCCATCAACAGTACAGCTATTAAATGTCATCGTCATTAGTTTACTACACCCTGGCGTCTTACATGGTGAAAATGAATGGACCGAGTTACATGCATCAATGTGGCTGAATTTCAAAAACAATGTGGGTCCAAAGAAACAAATTGTTCATATAAAGTTCAAAAGTAGGCAAAAATTAAAATGCTATTTATTGATACATTCACATTATGGTTACACACACGCAAGCACAAACACACACACACACACACACACACACACGCGTATCCCCACAATAAAAAACAAGGGTGTGATTAACGCAAAATTCAGGCAGTCATTATGAGGGGTGAGAAGGGGGGAAGGAGACGTGATCTGATTGGAGCACACAGGACATTTCTGGGGTACTGGTGCTTCTTCATTTCTCAACATAGATGTTCATTTTTGTTTAAGTTGTATGTACACCGTTTCACGTACTGCTTGTATATTTTACAATGTTTTAAATCACAAAACTAACTAGGACAAAACCCCAACAACTGTGCTGGTGAAGTAAGTTTTCATGGGTACCTTTCATTTTATGCACATGTTGTTCTAGTTTATTGGGCTGTAATAGATCCTGCATTTGTTGGATTCTGAAATTCAATGCTACTTAGAGTATATAGATTCCTTTGTCTGCAAAGAGCTTTAGAATCTGGCAAGATATTTGAGATAGAAGATTCCTGGAACCTCAGGAGGACTGGCAGGGTATGAGGGCACACCTCCCACTCATCCCTCATCTGGCTTCTGGCCTGGCCAGCCCACCCCCAGTGAAAGCGAGGTCAGAGAAGTGAGGGGAATATGTGCACTGAGGCCTGATACCTTCGTTTATTAAATCTTTACCCTTAGACATCAGAAACTCCCAAAGATGGGGAGTGGGGGACAGAGTAGTCTCTTGGGTGAACAATAATGGAAGAAGCCCCAGTCTGCCTACTCATCATTCGCATAGACCGTGCTTCTAGATACCCGCCTGGACAGAGGCCCAAAAGAAACTTTGGCACAGGAGTTGTCTTGGCATTTAGTAAACTGGTTTATCTGAAATGCTCTAAAAGCTTCATGGCTGGAAGGAATGGACATTTGCCACTGATTCAATGACTGACGCTCCCCACCAGCCAGTCTAAGTGCCGACTGTAGTCCGTTCTCAATACAGACAACAACCACACCAGTTTATTTCTCCAGATATATTCGGGTTCCTATTCTGCAAGAAGTTGTACTTTTTACTTGTTATCTCCACATGAGGAGGAAGGTTAATGAAAGCATTTAACTGCGCCACAATAACTCTTCTCCCAAAAGGACATATTACACAAAAAGACAGCTAAAAAAAGATATTTGGGAGACCCTAAAGTTTTTTCAAATAAAATTAAGGTATATTTTCTAAATTTCAGTCTGCATGTCAGTAGTCTCCAAAGGTCAGCAGCCCGAAATGGCTGTCCCAGGATGAATTCATAGCTCAGTAGCCTTGTTGACCACACGTGCTCTCTGTGCATCCCACTAAGATTGCCTGAATTAGATCAGCCAACACTTCATTCCGGCTGGAATCTGGGACTGCGCCCCAAGCCCAGGATGGAGTTAACAGAGAGGCAGTGGAAACATCTGGGCCTGTTTCTCCCTTCTCCTCTCCTCCTGCAAGACCACGTGCTGGTTATCACCACCAGAAAAGCAACCCCTTTTCATCCCCCTTCCCCCCTACAACTCTCCTTTGCATCTAGTACAAGATACCCCAAATCACTTGAATCTGTCTTAGTTTCCTCAAACTATTGATTCTCAACAAAAAGGCACCAGGATGGAGATATGATATGACAGCCATGCCCATCAGTTAGGACCATTCAAGGGACATAGTCAACTTAGTTACCCACTCCAGATTCTGATAGGTGTGGTCTATCCTTTGGACTGAGTGCTTGGGAATGGAAAAGGAATTCAATTTTTTTTTTCTGGATTTTTGCCTCAATCCTTGGTCTTGCATTCAACCCTGTCCTATCCTGTATGTTGGTTGTTTTTGGTCTTTTCTCACCTTAGAATTTCCCGAATATATTTAAAAATAAAGACCACCACCCTTGCCTCATCCTAAGATTCTGACTGGGGGGGTGGTGCTCAGGATCTGCCCTTTTTAAAAGCTCCCCAGATTTTTTAAAAGCATCTCTAGGGTTGAAAAGCATCATGCAGAGGTCAAGTGAAAACATGGGAAGATGAACAGGAGCCACAAAGCAGAGCTTTTACTCAAGATGTTTATCTCTTTGTGTTTAAATTTTGGAAGAGGTCACCGGGGTGGCTGAGTTGGTTGAGCAATTGACTCTTGACCTGCCTCAGGTCATGATCTCAGGGTCATGAGATTGAGCCTCACATCAGGCTCTGTGCTCGGCACAGATTCTGCTTGGGATTCACTCTCTCCCACTCCCCTCATCCCTCTACTGCCCTACTCGTGCACTCTCTCTCTCTCTCTCTTTTTCTCATTAATTAATTTTGGAAGAGAAAGAGGAGAAGAAGAGGTACCTTCCTGGCTGTCAAAACGACCATTATGGGATAGAATATGGAGCTTGGACTTGTAGAAAGATCTAAACAGCCATTTGATCCCACCATGCCCTTAGCAAATGGGTGCCCTCAGACTGAGAAAGCAAGTACGGGGTGGCTGGGGAACCAAGTGAAGACTAAGAAGTGTCACTGACCAGTGATAAGGAGATCCCTCTCCTCTCTCAACACACCAGACTGTAGAATAATGATTAAGCTTTGCAGTCTGATCTAGATCCCAGTCCAAGTTCTGGGTTTTAGCCCCCATGACTTTGGGCACTACTATTCCCCCCTATAAAACTGGGCCCTTAAGGGGTGCTATCTCCTGGGGTTCTGGTGAGACAGCCCCAGGCTCACAGTCAACACTCAGTTAATAACAGCTTATTCCTCCAGACAGAGTCACATTTCTGTCCTCAAACCCTGCTCCTCACTAAGGAACCCAGAAGAGTCAATGAGAGAATGCCAAAATGAAGAGTTAATTGACAAGAACAATTGTTCTTAGTTGCTTAGGGAACAGGGCTTTCTATATATATTCATTCGACTGGTCGATATTCGACCAACACTTCTTCGGCATCAGGCACCACTTCAGATCTATTCTGAGGGTTCCCTTGTGATGCTAATATTATCATAGCATCTCAGTTGCCCATGTGCGTTGTTGTAACAAAATACCATAGACCAAGGGGCTTAAACAACAAACATTTATTTCTCACAGTTCTGGAAGCTGGGAAGTCCAAGAGCAAGCTGGTGGCAGATCCAGCACCTGGTGAGAGCCCACTGCCTCACTGCATAGATGGCAGGTTTCCCTCTGGGCTCTCACTGGCATAAGGGAATCCTCTAGGGTCTTCTTTATGAGAACACCATCCCATTCATGAGGCCTCCAGCCTCCGAAGGATCCCACTTCCTAATGCAATCACATTGGGGGTTAAGATTTCACCATACACACATTTTGGGGGGACATAGATATTCAGTCCATCACACATAACCATGTTACAGATAAAGAAGAGAGCTTGGATCCAGAGCAAGATAGCGAAGGAATAGGAGACCTAAATATCCTTGGGTCCCAAGAGTTCAGCTAGATAGTTATCAAACCATTCTGAACACCTACAAACTCAACAGGAGATTGAAGAGAAGAAGACAGCAATTCTAGAACAGAAAATTGATCACTTTCGGGAAGCCATGACATGGGGAGAAGTGAATCTGAGACAACATACGGGCTGATACACTGCAGGGGGAGGAGCTAGCTCCCTGCAAGCAGTAGAGCAGTGGAGCACAAAATCAGAACTTTTAGAAGTCCACCCCACTGAGGGGCATCACCCCAGAGGCTAAGCGTGGGGTGGAGCCCTCGTGGGGACACTGTGGTCTCAGGACCCGCAGGATCACAAAGAGACCAGGGTGCCTGAGTGTGGTAGAGCTCCCAGGTATCCCAGCTGGGGAAGCCAGCTACAGAGATGGAGCTGAGGTGTGAGCTCTCAGCTCGAGGTTACCTTGAACTGTGATCCTAGGCACAGTTGGGTCACTACTGTTTGAGCAGGGGATGCACAAGTGGTAGATCCGGGGAGACCCACCTTCACCCAGGAGGAGCGGTGCAAGAGTGCGCTGCAGGAATCTACAGGGTTTGGAGACTCTGAATGGGGCCATGTGCCAGAGACAGAAATGCTCGGTCACAGGCTGGGTGAGCTCAGAGTGTGGTTGGAGACCAGGGAAATGGGAGGGATTGACTGCTCTTCTCCGAGGGCACACTGAGGAGTGGGGGCCGGAGACTGGGCAGCTGCCATTTTCATTCCCATCCTCCAGAGCTCTACAGAAAGTGTTCAGGGAACAAAAGCTCCCGAGAGTGAACCTGAGCAGATTACTTAGCCTGGCCCCTGGCAAGGGTGGTGCAATTGTGCCTCAGGCAAAGACACTGGTAACAGGTCCCTTCCTAAGAAGATTAGCAAGATCATCCAGCCAAAACCAAGTTCATTAATCAATGAGAACTGCAGAACTCCAGAGATATGGGAAAGCAACATGTAGAATTCATGGCTTTTTCCCCATGATTCTTTAGTCTTTCAAAGTTAAATTTTTTTAATTTTATTTTTTTCTTTTTCTATTTTTAAAACTTTTCTTCTTTCCTATTTTAACATTTTTAACTATTTTATCTCATCAATACCTTTTTAAATACCTTTTTAAATTTTCATTTTAAAGTCATATTTTATCCTTTCATTTTTATTTAAACTTACTTCTTGTATACATATAGGTTTTTTCTTTCCTTAAAACTTTGGGAAACAGTTTCTTTTAATAGATCAAAATATACCCTAAATCTAGCACATGGCTTTGTTCTAGTCTCCAGTCTGATCACAGTCTTTCCTCTTTTCTTTTTTCTTATCAATTCCTTTCTTGGAATCTTTTTAAATTTTTATCTTTACACTCATATTCCATCCCTTTATCATGCTTACCCTTATTTTTGTAAATTTATAAGTTTTACTTTCTTTAAAATTTTTGGAGGTAGTTTCTTCTAACAGATCAAAATACACCAAAATCAAGTATGTGGCTCTGCTCTATTCACCAGTGTAATACACACACACACACACACACACACACACATATATATATATATGGTGTTTTTTTCTGTTT
The DNA here is from genome assembly GCF_964662115.1 of Mustela nivalis. Classification (NCBI taxonomy): domain Eukaryota; kingdom Metazoa; phylum Chordata; class Mammalia; order Carnivora; family Mustelidae; genus Mustela; species Mustela nivalis. Next base: position 167,086,489 of record NC_139022.1, read on the forward strand.
TCCCCTTTTCTCTCCCCCCACTTTTGGCTCTCCTCTGATTTGGCTAGTGTATATTTTTCTGGGGTCATTTCTACCCTTTTAGTATTTTATTCTCTCATTCATCTATTCTTATCTGGATAAAATGACAAGGCAAAAAAACTCACCACAAAAAAAAAAAGAAAGAAAAAGAGGCAGTACTGATGGCTAGGACCTAATCTATATAGACATCGGTAATATGTCAGAACCAGAGTTCAGAATACGATTATCAAGGTGCTAGCTGGGCTCGAAAAAAGCATGGCAGATACTAGAGAATCCCTTTCTGGAGAAATAAAAGAACTAAAATCTAACCAAGTTGCAATAAGAAAAAAGCTATTAATGAGGTGCAATAAAAATGGAGGCTATTACTACTAGGATAAATGAGAGAGAATTAGTGAATTATGAAGAGTTATGAATTGGTGAATTATGAAGAATTATGAAGAGAGAATTAGTGATATGGAACACCTGATGGAAAATAAAGAAGCTGAGAAAAAAAAAGACAACTAATGGACCATGAGGGGAGAATTCAAGATATAAGTAATACCATAAGATGAAACAATATTAGAATAATTGGGATCCCAGAAAAAGAAGAAAGAGAGAGGAGGACAGAAGGTATATTGGAATAAATTATGATGGAGAATTTTCCTAATTTGGCAAAGGGAACAAGCATCAAAATCCAGGAGGCACAGAGAACCCATTCAAAATTAAAAAAAAAAAAAAAAAGAAAAATAGGCCGATACCCCATCATCTAATCACCCCATCATCTAATAGTAAAAGTTACAAGTCTCAGTGACAAAGAGAAAATCCTGAAAGCAGCTCAGGGCAAAAGGTCTATAACATACAACAGTAGAAATATTAGATTGGCAGCAGATATATCCACAGAGATCTGGGAGGCCAGAAAGAACTGGCATGATGTATTCAGAGCACTAAATGAGAAAAATATGCAGCCAAGATCCTATATCCAGCTAGACTGTCTGAAAATAAAAGATTAAAAAAAAAAAAAGAAAGAAAAGAAAAACACCTTCCAGAAACAAATAATAAAAGAACTTACAAACACCAAACCAGCCCTACAGGAAATACTGAAAGGGGTTCTCTAAGCAAAGAGAGAGCCTAAAAGTAACAGACCAGAAAGGCAGAGACAATATACAATAACAGTCACCTTACAGGCAATACACTGGCACTAAATTCATATCTTTCAATAGCTACCTGAAGGTAAATGGTCTAAATTCCCCAATCAAAAGACACAGGGTATCAGAATGGATAAAAAACAAGACCCATTAATATGCTCTCTGCAAGAAACTCATTTTAGACCCAAAGACACCTCCAGATTTAAAGTGACGGGGTGGAAAACAGTTTACCATGCTAATGGACATCAAAAGAAAGCTGTGGTGGGAACCCTTATATCAGATAAATTAGATTTTAAGCCAAAGACTATAATAAGAGATGAGGAAGGACACTATATCATACTTAAAGGATCTGTCCAAAAAAAAGGTCTAACAATTTTAAATATCTATGCCCCTAACATGGGAGCAGCAAATTATATAAACCAATTAATAACAAAATCAAAGAAACACATCAAAAATAATAAAATAACAGTAGGGGACTTTAACACCTCCCTCATATATATGAACAGATCATCTAAGCAAAAGATCAACAAGGAAATAAAGGCTTTAAATGACACACTGAACCAGATGGACTTCATGGATATATTCAAAACATTCCATCCCAAAGCAACAGAATAACATTCTTCTCTAGTGCCCATGGAATATTCTCCAGAACAGATCACATCCTGGGTTACAAATCAGGTCTCAACCAGTACCGAAAGACTAGAATCATTCCCTGCATATTTTCAGACTGCAATGCTTTGAAACTAGAACTCAATCACAAGAGGAAAGTTGGAAGGAACTCAAATACACGGAGGCTAAAGAGCACTCTACTAACGAATGAATAGTCAACAAGGAAATTAAAGAAGAATTTTAAAAATTCATGGAAAAAAATAGAAGTGAAAACACAACTGTTCAAAATCTTTAGGATGCAGCAAAGGCGGTACTAAGAGGAAAGTATATAGCTATACAAGCCGTTCTCAAGAAACAAGAAAAGTCTCAAGTACACAACCTAACCCTACACCTAAAGGAGCTGGCAAAAAAACAGCAAAGAAAGCCTAAGCCCAGTAGGAGAAGAGAAATCATAAAGATCAGAGCAGAAATCAATGAAACAGAAACCAAAAGAACAGTAGAACAAATCAACGAAAGTAGGAACTGGTTCTTTGAAAGAATTAATAAGATCGATAAACCCCTGGCCAGACTTATGAAAAAGAAAAGAGAAAGAACCCAAATTAATAAAATCATGAATGAAAGAGGAGAGATCACAACCAACACCAAAGAAATACAAACAATTATAAGAAAAGTATTATGAGCAATTATATGCCAGCAAATTTGACAATCTGGAAGGAATGGATGCATTCTTAGAGACATATAAATTAGCAAAACTGAACCAGGAAGAAATAGAAAACCTGAACAGACCCATAACCAGTAAGGAGACTGAAGCAGTCATCAAAAATCTCCCCAAAAACAAGAGCCCAGGACCAGACTGCTTCCCAGGGGAATTCTACCAAACATTTAATGAAGGAATTAATACCTATTCTCCTGAAACTGTTCCAAAAAATACAAATGGAAGGAAAACTTCCAAACTCATTTTATATGAGACCAGCATTACCTTGATCAAAACCAGACAAAGACCCCAACAAAGAGGAAAATTACACACCAATCTCATTGATAATCATGGATGCAAAAATTCTCACCAAAATACTACCCAATAGGATCCAACAGTACATTAAAAGGATTATTCACCAAGACCAAGTGGGATTCATTCCTGGGCTGCAAGGTTGGTTCAACATCAGCCAATCAATCAATGTGATACAATACATTAATAAAAGAAAGAACGAGAACCATATGATACTCTCAATAGGTGCTAAAAAAGCATTTGACAAAGTATAGCATCCTTTCTTGATCAAAACCCTTCACAGTGTAGGGACAGAGGGTACATACCTCAATATCATCAAAGCTATCTATGAAAAACCCACAGCAAATACTATTCTCAGTGGGGAAAAATTGAGAGCCTTTCCCCTAAGGTCAGGAACACAGCAGGGATGTCCACTCTCACCACTGGTGTTCAACATAGTACTAGAAGTCTCAGCCTCAGCAATCAGACAACAAAAAACAATAAAAGGCATCCGAATCTGCAAAGAAGTCAAACTCTCACTCTTTGCAGATGATATGATACTTTACGTGGAAAACCCAAAAGACTCCACTCCAAAACTGCTAAAACTTATACAGGAATTCAGTTAAGTGTCAGAATATAAAATCAATGCACGGAAATCAGTTGCATTTCTATACACCAAGAGCATGACAGAAGAAAGAGAAATTAAATGTTGATCCCATTTACAACTGCACCCAAAACCGTAAGATACCTGGGAATAAACCTAATCAAAGAGCAAAGGATTTGTACTCAGAAAACTATAGAACACTCAGGAAAGAAATTGAGGAAGCCACAAAGAAATGGAAAAATGCTCCATTCTCAAGGACTGGAAGAACAAATATTGTGAAAATGTGTATGCTACCTAGAGCGATCTACAAATTTAGTGCAACTTTTTTCACAGAGCTGGAACAAACAATCTTAAAATTTGTATAGAATCAGACAAGACCCCAAATAGCCAGAGGAATGTTGAAAAAGAAAACCAAAGCTGGTGGCATCACAATTCTGGACTTCAAGCTCTATTACAAAGTTGTAATCATCAAGACAGTATGGTACTGGCACAAAAACAGACACACAGATCAATGGAACAGAATAGAGATCCCAGAAATGGACCCTCAACTCTATGGTCAACTAATCTTCAACAAAGCAGGAAAGAGTATACAATGGAAAAAAGACAGTCTCTTCAGCAAATGGTATTGGGAAAATTGGACAGCCACATGCAGAAGAATGAAACTGGATAATTTCCCTACACCACACACAAAAATAGACTCAAAATGAATGAAAGGCCTCAATGTGAGACAGGAATCCATCAAAATCCTTGAGGAGAACACAGACAGCAACCTCTTTGACCTCAGCCACAGCAACTTCTTCCTAGAAACATTGCCAAAGGCAAGGGAAGCAAGGACAAAAATGAACTATTGGGACTTCAAGATCAAAAGCTTTTGCACAACAAAGGAAAGAGTCAACAAAACAAAAGACAATTGACAGAATGGGAGAGGATATTTGTAAATGGCATATCAGATAAAGGGCTAGCATCCAAAACCTATAAAGAACTTACCAAACTCAATACCCAAAGAACAAATAATCCAATCAAGAAATGGGCAGAAGACATGAACAGACGTTTCTACAAAGAAGACTTCCAGATGGCCAAAAGACACATGAAAAAGTGCTCAACATCACTCAGCATCAGGGAAATACAAATCAAAACCACAGTGAGATACCACCTCACACCAGTTAGAATGGCTAAAATTAACAAGTCAAGAAAAAACAGATGTGGGCCAGGATGCCAAGAAAGGGGAACCCTCCTACACTATTGGTGGGAATGCAAGGTGGTACAGCCACTCTGGAAAACAGTAGAGAGGTTCCTCAAGAAGTTGAAAAAAAGAGCTACCCTAAGACCCAGCAATTGCCCTACTGGTTATTCACCCTAAAGATACAAATTTAGTGATCTGTAGGGGTACATGCACCCGAATATTTATAGAAGCATTGTACACAATAGCCAAACTATGGAAAGAGCCTAGATGTCCATCAACAGATGAATGGATAAAGAAAATGTGGTATATATATACAATGGAATACTATGCAGTTATCAAAAAACTCAAAATCTTGCCATTGGCAATGGCATGGATGGAACTAGAGGATATTATGTTAAGCAAAATAAGTCAATCAGAGAAAGGCAATTATCATATGAGCTCTCTGATATGAGGAACTTGAGAGGCAGGGTGGGGAGTTGTGGGGGATAGGGAAGGAAAAAATGAATAAGATATGATCAGGAGGGAGACAAATCATAACAGCCTCTTAATCTCAGGAATCAAACGCAGGGTTGCTGGGGGGTGGGGGAGAGGGATAAGGTGGGTGGGTGATGGACATTAGGGAGGGTATGTACTAAGGTGAGTGCTGTGACATGTATAAGCTTGATGATTCACAGACCTGTACCCCTGGGGCAAATAATATATTATATGTTAATGAAAAGTAAAGAAGAGAGCTTGGTTATAGATCCCCAAACATTGAGCTGGAATCTGGATCCATATCTTCTAATTCAAAGACTACATTCCCTTTCTTGGTAAGATCAGCTTGTCTCATGGCTTTAAGTATCACTGATACATTTATATGTTCCAAAAAATATCTCCAGCTCAGATTTCTCTGAACTTTCAACCCACACACCCAACAACATTTTTTTGGTATTTCTAGTGGGATACGTACCAATGTAGACAACTTCTGATAACTATTTCCCCTCCTCCAACCACCAACTCCTCTGAGTCTTCTCCATCAACGCAGTAAATGGTGAAGGGCAATAGAGTAAGGCGCCCCAAATATGACCAAAAGAGGTCAGGACCTCCCACTCCAAAGTCTGCTGCTTTGACATACTGATCATTTTGAGCTGTAAATACCTGAAAACACCAAAAACAGGGAAAAGCTTTCTCTGAACCCCCTTATCTGCCTAAAAACAGGTCCTCCAAAAGGAATTCAGTTGTCACGGATCCCTTCCTGAGAGTTTCATCAATGGAGAGGAGATGGGGAGAGTAGGAGACACCACACCCAGCAAACTCAGTCACGAACTGTCCTACCTCCAATCTTGCTTCTAAGGACCCCTTCCTCTTTCCCAAAGATCATTCACTACCATGCTAAGAGGGCTACACCCCAAACTTCCCAAATAAAAATGGTATTTAGACCTGAAATTTAAAACCATCTCTTTGACTTACTCATTTTTGCTCCATTTCTGCCGTGTATCCACGAGGTATATGTGTAAATAAACTTGGTGTGTTTTTTCCTCTTGCTCATCTGCCTTTTACCACAGAGAAGGCTCAGCCAAGAACTCAGGAGGGTAGAGGGGTAGATTATTTTTCCTATCCTACAAGGGTAACTCCATCTCACAGTCAGTCGAAGGGGCGAAAGCTCTGGCATCATCCCTGGCCTTTCCCCCACACCCCACATCTAATCAGCCAATAAATCCTGTCAACTCTGCCAAAATTTATAGAATCTGATGGCCACCCCTCCCCCACGTCGCCTCTCTGCTCAAAGCCACCACCACTTTTTACCTGTATATCTGCACTTGTCCTCCTAGGGTTTCAAGCCCCCAGCCCCACCACCCCACAACATATTTTCCACCCTGAAGTCAGCATGACCTTGTTAAACGTAAGCCAGAACCCATCTCCCTCTAGTCAAAACCATCCAACAGCTTCTCACCTCATCTCCTGACCTGTACTTCATCTGGACGTTCCTCCCGGCCTGTCCCTTCTCTGTCTTCCTCCTAATTCTCTCTCACCCTCACTCTCCTCTTTGTGTGCACTTGGCCTTGACAGTGTCTGGCACTCCCCTGCCTTCTCTCCTTGCTTCTACTGTCCCTTCCGCCTGCCATGCTCTCCCCCACTATCCTCCTGGCTCACTCTCCTCCTTTAAGGTCTTTACTCAAAAGTTCATGTCATTCTGTTCCGTGGGACTTCTCTGAGCACTCTATCCAAATCTGCAAACCACCTGGGTCGTTCAGCTATTAAGTTTCCACCTCTTGACTTCGGCTCAGGTTGTGATCTCAGAGTCCTGGGACTGAGCCTCATATTGGGCTCTGCTGGAAGCGTGGGGGTGGGGTCTGCTGGAGGATTCTCTCCCCCTCACTCCACTCGTGCATGCTCACGCTCGCTCTCTCTCTCACATAAATAAACCTTCAAAAAAATACAAGAAAACGCCACCCCAAAATATGCCATTTGAGCATAATAATAAGATAATTAAGGATAATTAGTATAATTACTAATTAGGATTATCTTGAGCTGAAAGCAACTGAGACCAAGCAAACACAAAAAGAGCTCTGTGGCCTCCCCCACCTGTCAGAAAGGAGGGCACAAATCTGCCTTTCCTCTACCAGGAAGAGAACAATCCTAATCACCAGAGACACAAAATTAATCTGCATAAACAAATCTTAGCAAATAACCCTTCTCTACCATTAGCTAGCCCCCTGTACTTCTTGTTCACCTGCCCACAACTGATGGTTTCTAAAAGCCCAAACCCTCTTTCCTTTGTTCTTCATCACTTCTCCACCATGTATATAGCCTTTTGTCAAAATGGCATATAAGACCTTGAACCCAACCACTTTAGAGTTTTCATTTCTTTTCTGTAAAGCCCCCATGCATGTAAAATTAAAAATCTTAATAAAGGGATGCCTAGGTGACTTAGTTAAGTATCTGCCTTTGGCTCAGGTCATGATCCCAGGGTCCTGGGATCAAGCCCCAAGGCAGGCTCCCTGCTCAGCGGGGGAGTCTACATCTGCCTGTCCCTCTGCCCCTCCCCCTGCTTGTGCGCTCTCTCATTTCAAACAAGTAAAGTCTTAAAAAAAAAAAATAGTACAATTTCTAGTCATTTTCTCCTGCTAATCTGTCTTCTGCCAGCCTAATTCACAGACAGCAGGCACTGAACCTGGAGGAAAAGTTTTTTCTTCCCGTACAATCACTTCTAACGTACCATACATTTTCCTATCTACCTTGTTTGTGGTGTGTCTCCTTGCACTGTAATGTAAATTCTATGAAGGCAGAGGCCTGTTTTGATCACTACTGTCTCTTCAGCACCTAGAATATTACCCAGCACATGATATAGGCTTAACACTGGTTGAATGAGTAAATGAATGCGGAGTCCTCTCCCCTACAAACAGTGCCTAGAAAGGCGGCCATGTGAAAACTGTAGATTTCTAATAGTAAGTGAAAGATGTTACCAGTCATAAAAATATTCTTAATCATTGATGCAAGTAGTCAAGAAGGCAAAAGTATGGGAAATAATTGCGAACACTGGCCTAGGAGCCAACAAGGCTCTTTTTGTTCTTGATACCATGCCACTGGGCAGAGCCTCAAGCTTCTGGGGGAAAAGGAGGAGAGGCAATAACTGGCATTTTCAGTAAGAATCAGTAGGAAAGGCAGTCTCTAGAAACTCGGGATTTTTAACAAATGTGTACCCAAGAATTTATTAGAGAATATGTTGGTCATTCAGCTCAACTGAAAAGATAAGATGAGCAAACGCAAATGAAACTTGGTCTAGGATGAAGTTCAAGACCTATCTGGGCCAAAAAGTCATGTGCCATTGTTAGGGGAATTCCCAGAAGCTGCCAGAGCTGGGGCTCAGGCCAGTAAGGGATTATCTCCAGGAAAGTGTTCCCTGAGTGTTTTCCAATCACACCCACGACGCTTCAGAGCGCTCCTCCCTAAACCCCAAATGCCGCGTTTGGTTGGTGCCAGTTTTCGTATTTTTGAAAAATGCTTTTCCAATGCAGCTTAGAAAGTGGAGAGAAACAGACTTCAGGGAAGGAGCTTCCCCCTTCCCCATCTGCTTCCTCCATAACCGTGAATTGTGACACCTGGCCTGACTTTCAGGCAGGGGATCGGGGTTTTTCTGTTTCCAAACAAAGCAGAGAAGACAGCTCCTGGCTGCTTGTAAACCTCTCTTGGAACTCCTAATAAAAGCACAGTCGGTGTATCATGGTTCTTGGTGTGGTCTTTTCTCAAATTTACACTTTTCTTCACATGGAAGGAATCTGCAATCCGGAGGGTAGCTACTCGTATTCCATGCTGCCCCCCCCACCCCCACCTCGGGAAGTTGCCTAGAATCACCTCCCTATTTGGATTTCCTTTTGTCATTCAGGTACACCCTCCTCCTGAGGTTGAAATTCAGGAAGCACAACCTTCAATTTTCTCCTCTCTCTTTCACATTTGCTTCTTCCATTCAAATCAAAGTGACCAAACAACCAGTTTGGCAAGTCCTGGGTTTGTTGTTGTTGTTGTTGTTTGTTTGTTTCCTTTTTTCTCCCTTGGGGGACTCCAGGCCGCTGGCAGTGCTGATCTAGATCAGCCCAGTCAAGACTTTTTATCTCATGTCTCTTGCTGGACCGTACTATGGTACGTTTATGGGACAAAGGGAGACTCAGAGTGACAGGTGAGGTTGTCTGGAGATTGGCAAAATCCACTGGATGACCCTCAAAATTTTCACCATATTTGTTACTTGTATGCTTTCATTACGGTAGCTTTCCTCTGGCTCAACGTGGGGACAGCCTACTTTGTCAAGGTGAGACGCGACTCTATCACCAATACTTCGGTGAAAACTTACTCTTCCCCTGCCCCTACCCAGGTTTAGCGACAGAATTCTGCGACATTTCATTGAACGAAACTAACCCTACTCAATGGCTGACAAATAAAATCCAATGGTATCATTTTAATGTAGCATCATTAATGGCATCACTTTAATACAGTTTATCCATTTCTCTAGCTTTTTCTGCCCACCATTTCACTTAACTATTTCAGAACTGCTGATAGAAGCTTTCTTTTTTGTTACATTTTTCTATGGGGGGGGCCACCTATTTCTGGACACACTTGCTGTAGAGATGAATATTTAAATATTTCATTTAAAACTTTACCTTACCCTGCTCAAATGAGTTATTTCTTTTTATCCAAGTATTTAAAGAGACCCATAACATTTTAATATTACCAACATTATTTTTACCTATATTATCTTTAACATCATCAACAACATTCTTCTATTTTTAAGTGTTTTATATCCCCTGGCTATATAGGAACTTCTAATTTAATGTTCCTGCAGGTTGACAGGGACCTAGAATTCTAGAAGACACACAAAGTTCCAGGATTTTATGCAAGGAGCAGACAGGTGAGTACCGGATTTCAGGCGGATGACACTAGGAAGGACTTGGGTCATGTGTGGAACTGAAGAGAATTTTTCACAGAAATGTTTCTCACATCAGAAAATGCCAGAAAGTTCTTTCAGAGCAGGAATCACCACCAACGTGGGGATAAGCCCCGTTTCCTGATTGAACTCCACCTGCCACAATGAGGTGGCCCTGGTCATTCAGCTACACTCAAAGGATAAGACGAGAGAATGGAAATGAAACTTGGTGACACTTAGGTGACCACTGACCTACGACACTCTTCTAAGCAGCAGCTGTTCCCCAGATGCTACATGTCCGCTTGTCCTGGTTGCAAAAGAGGAAGCTCTTCTCCAGTTAACGCTGAGGCGGAAGCAGCAGGAAGGCTGGAGGTGACATCTGCGAGCACCCGGAACATTCCTTCAAATAAAGGTGAGGGTATCCAGAGGGCTTTGCTTCCAGACGTGAGTGTAGTTCCACAGGTTTTGCATAGATTTACCCAGATAACATCTCATCACCTTGAATATATATGAAAAGTTCCTCATGAAAGCCTGTTTTGAAAAAATTGCAATCTGCTTCTGTCAAACAAAATAAGAAGATATACCTAAGTAGTTCTCAATTTCATTAAAATTCCTCTGAAGCATGTTTAGGTGGTTTACACTAAGCTTTCCTATCTTGGCTTTCATGGCATGAAACAACAGAAAGGGGCCACAGAAGCATTTCTGTGGCTGGGTTTCTTGGGGAGGCTGGGTTGGGGGGGGGAGTAGAGATTGGGGAAGCCGAGAATGACCTAATTTACATCTCGGCTCTGTTTAAAAATCAAAAAGATGCCTGCCCCCCAGTGACTGCCATCTGTTCTTAAGCTAGCCTTCCCTCACCATCCTTATTGCTCCTGCTCTGATTTCATCTAGGTTCACGTGGTGCCAAGGCAAAACTCCGCAGTGTTCTGCAAAAGCCTGTGGCTAAGTCCCATTAGACAGAATACAAAATTAAGGTATCTCACATTTATAGAGCAGCTCGCCATGAGCCAAGTTCTGCCAAGTTCTATTCAGCGTGCTTTGCCTGTGTAATCAGGCTTTATCCTCCTTACAACTCAAGGAGGTAACGGCTGCTACCACCCCCCCATTGTACAGACCAGCAAACTGAGACAAAAGAAAGAAATGATTTGCCCCGATCCTCAGGGTGTGAACGTCAGAGCCACTGCCTTTCTCTTACCGCAGCATGTCCAGAAAAACACAAAAGGAGGGAAAAAGGTCTTCATATTTGGTTTTCAAATCTTTCAGATTTTCTATATATTCAATCTTGAACTTTTAATAACGCACTAAATCTTTAAGCTCTCTAGCTTTGTCCCCTGAGTATTTATCACCCCACTTAAAAGAATTATTATTTCAGAAAAATTGTTGGAATTCACATTAGTTATCTATCTCAGTTAAATACATTGCTCAATTCTGTGCTTTGCCTTAAATGCTCAATGTAGGAGGAAAAAAACATCTATTTGACCCCAAAGTAAAATTCATTCATTCACAGTTTTACGAAATTTCAGAAATCCAAAGTATGTCAGCATAAGTTGCGAAACTCCCAGTGAGTTTAAGGAAAAATACAAGTTGTTTGCACTGTTGTAAAATAATTGACTTTAGTTTATAAACACAACAGCATATAGTAAAGCTTGATAACCACACAGGCATCCTGGGGAAAAACACCCACAAATCATGCCATTATCGTTCCTTTCTCTTCAGGAAAAAAAAAAGAAAATTGTACTTTCTTGGTATTTCTAGTGTAACTCTCACATCCTGACAGTAATATCAGCAGTGTTATCATCCAATATCAAATGGTGACAGGACTTTTCATGTCCTAGGAAAAAAGATTCCAGCACTTTCTACATGAAAAAGCTTCTTCGGAGGAAGGGCCAATACTATTTCCACAGGTGCATGAAGCTTAACATCTGCGTCCCCTTGAGCCAGTAACCACTAAACTTAAATCACAGTTTTCATCTGTGGGTTTTAGATCTGATAAACAGTGTTAGGTTTTCCCACACCTTCTGAGCTGCCCTGTTTCGGGTAGCATTGTTGCGCAAGTTGCCACAAGAAAACAAAAGCTTTTGAAAACAAAACTTGGAGCGCATGTCGATAACATGAACTGCAAGTGAGGTCACGCTATTGTGGACAGCGTTGACTTCAGCAAATAGGAACTTCTGTTCGGCTTTGTTCTGCATTGTTCTTCGAGGGTCAATAAAACAGCTAGTGAGACTCTTTTTTTAATAGTCATCATTCGAATAAATTATTTAAGTCCACTCTTCAATTTGGAAGCTCCTTGAGGGCAAGACTGCTTTTGCTCAGCCACTGGTCTTTGTATCCTTCGTGGATTTAGCAATAGATGTTAATTAAAAATACACATGCACACACACACGTCTATACAAACATAGCCAAGTGTTTAGAGCTGGAATGATTAAAGTGTAATTGAAATAGATCGCTCTAATTACAATGGAATGGAGGGGCGCTCACAGGGAGGAGGGAGAGAGCACTTAGGAGATTGCTAGATGACTCTAGGCAAGGACCAGAGGAGCCAGGGATTAGGGAAGCAGCCACGGATTTCAACCAGACACCCCAGCTCCTGAGCCGCTTGGTTATCCTGCCGTAGCCTGGGCGACACGCCTAGGACATGACAGTTAATGAGAAAACAAGCTGCCATGCTTAATTTTTAGATCTTTCAGAAATTTTATATTTTCAACTCTAAACCTGGATGAATGTTGATTATGTGTCTCAGTAAGTCACTTATCCTTCTGTTTCACCTAACGTTTTTCCATTGGCAAAAATAAAAAGAATGAAAAGCAGTGATTTACCACATTAGTGGTCTATTCCAATTAAACTCTCCTAGGGAGATGTTCAGGAGGTAGAATGGGTGGGACGAGGGTTGATTGGAGTAGGGGTGTAAAAGAGTTAAAGAAACACAGTGTGGTGGGGGAGAGAGACCACCTTTTCTCTATTTTGAGAGACTGGATGCTGAAGACAGCAGTACCATTACTGGGACCAGGAAGGCGGAAGGACATCCTTCCAAAGCAACTGTTACAAGAACCTGCCTCCCCTCTTCTAGAAGATTCGCCATGATTGTTGTGTTCAGCCTCTCAACTGATGCCACTGGCATGATATTTAATCACTGTGTAGTTATTTCACTCCAGATATTTCTGAAATGCTCCAAACAGTCTTGATGGAGCTAAAAAGCGTAGTGTGTAACACGGAGAACCGAGATACGTTCTAACAACTCAGAGCATCTCTCTCGCAGGGCTGTGTATTTGCTGTCACTGCTAATTGATATTGTGAAGGACCCGGCCCAACCAGTCGCCGTGCTGAAGTCTGACAACTTATGCAAAATCGTAAGTCTTAATCCTAACAGGTTTGAATTAGAAATGACACACTGCCTTTTCTATATGAGTACATCTTTAATTCTAGTGTCTAAGAGTTTAGCTTTCACAGGGAGTTGCAGAATTAGCTAACTAATGAACTAAGTGTTAAAGAGAAAGCGGCAAGCTGACCATTACTAGGATTTGCCACGGTCGGTGCCTTGACTACAAGACCATCTGCCTGATAACAAGCTCGGCCTGAGAGTTCCTGTGGTCTTAGGAATACCAACACTTCTAAATGTTTCTCTACCACCAGTTTGAAAAGCCTATATTTCAACTTCTCCCTCCTCACAGAACAGCAAGAAAGAACTCCTCATTCCCATCAGAGTCATTCATGTGTCTTAGAACTTTACTGCTTCTTTCTGCAGCAAAAACATATTCTGTTTCCAAATGAAAGGACGGCCTCTCAGACTTGTTCCGGTCCCTACTTACTGATTCACAGATATAAAGTGTGTATCTCGTACTTGCTTTATGCCTCAGTGGACATCTAGATATTGTGGGTCCACAAGAAACCTATGCTCCGGGGGTATCATGTAAGGCATACGCAAATAGGACAGGGAACAACAGCTGTGGACATAGGGGTTACCCAATCTCTTCTCCTCCACTCTTCCTTCAGATTTCATGTATAAAACACAAGTTCAAAGACAAAATTATTTCAGAACTCCACGATGACAACTGCAGAGTGTCTAGCCAAGCATGACACCCTTCTGAGCGTGGGGCTCTGTGTGAGCACACGGGTCACCCACCCATGAAGCTGGCCCCAGTGACAACACAGACACTGAGACAGGGGAATCTGTGAAAGGCTCACACCAGAAATGGAACGGTATTGAGAAGACAGTCCTCATCCCTGCTTCCCTCTTGCCCAAATCCAAATTCTCACGAGTCTACCACAACAGCTTCTGGATTCCAGAATATGATACTAACTGAAGTGGGAATGGAAAGAAATGACATAGGACCCAAAGACCAAGTTTTAGTTATCTGTCGCAATGTAATATACCATCTAAAATAAGTGGCCGAACACCATCTTATTGCTCTTTGAGTCACGACGTGGAGGGCCACTTACCAAGAAGAAACTCGCTCCTTGTACTGTTATATGATCCAGAAATAAAATTCCATTGTGTTCAAGCATATATAGGAATTATACACGTGTGTGTGCGTGTGTGTGTGTGTGTGTGTGTGTACATGGAGAGAGAGGAACTTGGGCAAATCTTGGTTGGGACACTCTTCAGTTCTTTATGGCACTGATGCATGTCACTAGGTGGGATTCAGCAGGCACAGAACAGGTTTGAATGGTTTCACTCCACTGCCTGGGTCTTTCCACATGGTGGCTCCTGCCGAGTAGCCAGACTTCTCGCTGGCGGCTCAGGGCTCCAAGAGCAAGCACTGTGAGGGCCAGGAAGAGGAAACTGCCAGCTTCTTGAAGCCTGGGCTGGAACGCTGGCACAATATCACGTTTTCAGTGCTTTGTTGGCTACAGCAATCACAGAGCCTGCCCAGATTCAGAAGACGCAACACCGACCCACCTCTTGATGGGAGAAGAAGCTGCACCTTCCTGAACCTGCCACTTTTCCCTTATCAAGGATCATTTCTACACATACTATGAAAAACCCTTACTTTCAAGACATCTGGGTGGCTCAGTGGATTAAGCCTCTGCCTTCAGCTCAGGTCATGATCCCTGGGTCCTGGGATGGAGCCCCGCATTGGGCTCCCTGCTCTACAGGGAGACTGCTTCTCCCTCTGCCTTGCCTTCCCCACTCCTTGTGCTCTCTCTCTCTCTTTCTCTGACAAATAAATAATAAAATCTTAAGAAAAAAAAAAACCCTTACTTTCATTGAAATTAACAGATCATTGTGATTTTTCCAAATCTGTTTTCCAGTTAAGAATTTGTAAATTAAGGGGTTCAACAGATCTTTCAGTCAGCAGTAGCCTTGTCCCCTTCAATTAGCACTGATGTGTTTCATCGTATATCATACGTATAGTTATTTTTTATAGTTATATTCATCTATGTGTGCACAACTGCTCAATAATTATACCTATCCTAAAGCACGTTGCCTTCCACGGCTTTTGTAATTTCTTTCAGAATATAACATACTTTCTAATAAGAGCAAGGGGTCAATAAACCCGAATTCTGATGAACAGTGTTGCTCCCCCTGTAGAAAGATAAAGATGTAGTGGAGAGAAGGGGCACATGCCCCCCAATGTCCATAACAGCAATGTCCACAATAGCCAAACTGTGGAAGGAGCCAAGATGCCCTTCCACAGATGAATGCATAAGGCAGATCTGAGCCATATATACAAGGGAACATTCCTCAGCCATCGGGAAGGACGAACACCCGCCATTTGCACTCACATGGATGGAACTGGAGGGGATTCTGCTGAGTGAAGTCAGTCAAGCAGAGAAAGTCCATTATCGTACGGTTTCACTGGCATGCGGAGCGTAAGGAATAGCATGGAGGACCCCTGGGAAGGGAAGGGAAAACTGAAGGGGAAGAAACCAGAGAGGGAGACAAACCATGAGACTCTCAACTCCAGGAAACAAACTGAGGGTTACAGAAGGGAGGAGGGGGAGGGGAAGGGGGAACAGACTAATGGGGGTTAAGAAGGGCTTGTGTGGTGATGAGCGCTGGGTGTGATACGTAACCGAGAAGTCACTGAACAGTACAACCAAAACTAATGATGTACTCTATGTCGGCGAACAACGTAATAAAGAGAAAGATATGAAGCCAGTTTTCTAATTATTTCTTCCATATATCTGAAATTTTATGTTTCTAGAATGCTATCTGTAACTTTGTGCTCCATAAAAGGAAAAATTTTGTGAAGAAAAACTGTGCTTCCCCCTGAAAAGTTGGGGATGTTCCATGCCCCGTGGGCTGCCCCCATCCTGTTCCCTGTTTGCCCAGGGCATCCCCCAGGACTGGAGATCTGCCTTCATGCACATCACACCTCAGGAGACTTCCTGGCTCAGGACTCACTGTGTTTCCCGAATCTGATGTCTTTCATCCAGTTCTGGAAATTGCCCTGTTCTATCTTAAATATGGATGGACTATTCCCTATCCTCTTTTTTTTTTCTTTAAGATTTTATTTATTTATTTGACAGACAGAGATCATGAGTAGGCAGAGAGGCAGGCAGAGAGAGAGAGATGGAGGGAAGCAGGCTTAGTGCTGAGCAGAGAGCCCGATGTGGCGCTTGATCCCAGGACCCTGGGATCATGGCCTGAGCCGAAGGCAGGGGCTTTAACCCACTGAGCCACCCAGGGGCCCTTCCCTATCATCTTTTTATCTCTTCTTGAGATTCTATTTCAGATAACATAGACCATCATGCCCTGCGCTCCTTAAACTCTCCTTGTCTTTCTGTATTACATTCTGGGTTAATGCCACAAATAAATTTTTCAGATCCTAGCATCTTTCTGAAACTCTGCTAAAATAGCTCTTTTGATCTCCTTTAAGATTTTTAAAGACTTTTGCTTTGATTTCTAGAAATTCTAATTTAGTCTTCTTCAGACATGCCTGATCTTGACATAGGATATTAGTCTTTTCCCCACGTTTCTTATTTTTGTGCTTATTTTGGTCATTAATCAGTTCGCACACAGTCTCTGGTCTCTACATCCTATTACCTAGAGTTCTTGGCCATTTAACTCTGCTATTGGTTTCACCTGCTGACATTTGTTCACAGGGAGTGCTCCCCAACCCCCCAATCCACTCCAACCCTCGCCCCCAATATCCCTTGGGATGTGGGATTTGCAACAGTGAGCTCCTGTTCAGTGGGGATTTGCCTGGGAAAATCCAGTGCTGCCTGGGCTGCTGGAACATTCTTCCTCCTAAGTTCCAGAAGCACTTGCTTTTCTCAGAGTTTCAAGGGGTATCCACAGCCCAAGACTACTGCTTATGCTAACTTATTGGCTTTGGGAGTCCCTTGACAATGCAGGTAGCGTAAACTCAATCCCAAATCCACAGGACAATAGCCCTGTGCTAACAATTCCTTGGGAGATTGCAGAAATTTTATGCAGAACTTTGGCATTCCAACCATTTTAAAGTGTGCAATTCCATGGCATTGAGTACATTCAGTGTTGGGCAACTGTCACCACTATCTGGTTCTAAAACATTTTCATCACCCCAAAAAGGAAGTCTGGTGCCCATTAAGCAGTCACTCCCATTCTCTGCTCCTCCCAGCCCCTGGCAACCACTAAACTGCCCAGGCCAAGACAGGAAAAAACCCTTGTCATTGCTTTTGGCTGTGGAAGGAATTTTTTCAGGTTCTCAGATTTATGTAGGTGCCTTATTTCCTTCTCCACTCCTTTGCTGGTCCAGAGCCTCATCTCTATCTAGGCCGCTGGTGTAAACCCTTTGGACTAAAAGTCTTTCTTAGGATATATCCTGAGTTCCAGGCCCTGAGCAGGTATCTGGGAATAACCCAGACAAAAAAACCCCAGCTTCATGGAACTTGCTCTCTAGAAGGAAGGCGGCAGAAAATAATAACCAATAATAACCAAATTATAAGTAAATACAAGATAAGGAATGAGCAATGAAGGGAGCAGTAGATGATTAACAGAGAGATTGGAGGTGGGCAGGAATACATGAATCAGAGAGCTTTGTGGGCCATTGTGAGAATCTGACCTTTGTTCTGAGAAAATGAAAAGACTCTGGAGAATTTTGTGTGAAGAGTGACAGATAGGACTTACATTTGAAGCGGATCATGATGGCTGATATATTGAAATGAGACCACCAGGACAACAGAGAGACAGACACCTGTCACAACACCACTGCAATAATCCCCAAAGTGGTGGCAGGCTGCAGTGGGGAGGAACAGCAGTGTCATGGTAAGAAGTGGCTGGATTTTCAATGTGTGTTGAAAACTGAGCCCACAGGGTCTACTCATAGATTGGTTTTATTATGCACGAGAATCATCAAGAATGGTGTGGTAGGCAGAACAATAGTCCCACAAGGATGTCTGTGTCCTCGGGGAGGGGTTAGGGAGATGGCTGAAATCAGGGAAAGGGATTAAGAGACACAGACTTCAAGTTATAAAACAAATAAGTCACAGGATGTAAAGTTCAGCATAGGGAAGGTAGTCCACAATAGTGCAGTAACTTTATATAGTAACAGATCATAACTAAACTTATTGTGGGGATCATTTCATAATGTATAAGAATGTTGCATCACTATGATATACACCTGAAACTAACAGATTACATCAATTATACTTCAATAAAAAAAATTATTTTAAAAAAAGAAGATGCCTATATCCTAATCCCTGAACCTATGAATATGTTGGGTTATATGACAAAAGAAAATGGATTCAGGATTTAGATAGAATTAAGGTTGCTAATGACTTTAAAATTGGGAGATTATCCTAGGTTATGTGGGTGGACCCAATATACTCGGGTCTTTAAAAGTGGAAGAGGAAGAACCAGAGATGGCAGCTTGAGAAAAACTCCATCCAACTGTGCTGACTCTGAAGATGGAGGGATGGGGCCATATGCCCAGAAGTACAGACAGCCTCCAGGAGCTGGAAAAAGCAAGGACACGGATTCTCTTCTAGAGCCTCCAGAAGGATAATAGCCCTACCAACACCTGGATTTTAGCCTGGTGAGACTCATGTTGGACTTTCAATCTAAAAAATATAGGAATCTGTAATGTTCTGTAATGTAAATCTGTAAGTAAATCTGTAATATTCTAAGCTACACAGTTTATGGTAATTTGTTACAGCAGCAATAGGAAGCTAATGACATGGGGAAGACAGTAAGTAGAAGAAGTCTGGGGATAAGAATCGTAAGTTCCATGTTAAATATCTTCTATTCCTCGAGAAAATCTGGCACACGCAGGCCAGAAGACATGCATGTGCTTGTTCATAACTGCATGAGTAAAAGTCCTGACACGTGCCAAGTGTCCATGCCAGGAGAATGAACAGAACACGGGGCTCCAGTCCTGCCATAGCATATTACACGGCCATGAAGTGAATGAACTACAACTGGCAACAACACAGATGAATTTTAGTAACAGTTTAAACAGTGACATTCTTTTGTGTGCATCAAATATTGAGTGATGTTTTAATTGTTCCCTGGTTGATTGCTAGCTGGCTACACTGTTCCTCTCAGAACACCCTGTCACCAAGCATGGCTCCAGAATTGGCTCCTAGGCTCATCTGTCTTTGATTTCGGCTCCAGAAGATTTTACTATCCTTTTTTTTTTTTTTTTAAGATTTATTTATTTTTCAGGAGGTGGAGGAGGGCAGGGGGAGGGGCAACAGACGAGGGAGAGAAAATCCCAGCAGACTCCACTGAACAGAGTCCAATGCAAGGCTCCATCCCAGGACCCTGAGATCATGACCTCAGCAGAAACCAAGAGCCGGCACTTAACCGACTTCATCACCTAGGCACCCTGAGGATTTTACTGTCTTAAGAGCTCAGTTCACACATTTAAAAGGATGTGTTTTAGAAATTTTGTCTGGCATTTGTAGGTATGTAACATTGGAAGTATTTTCTAATTATCCAACTGTCTGAAAAAGCTTAAGAATTCCCAGGCCTTCTAGCTTAATCAGTAAGTATAAATCTCAGGGTAGAGCCCAAAGCGTTCTCTATGTTTTTAAAGCTCTATGGGTGGTTCTAAAGCAAAATCACTACAGCAAGCACTGAATAAATCACTGATTGACTAGCTGGGGGAGAGAGGAGGCTGTCTTAGCAGGAACCTAAAGTAAGTCTAATCCCAGGCTTGAGACCTACGTGAGCACATCGAGAGCAGACCCACCAGATGTCTGTTTGCCCAATGAGCTAAAGGGTTCCAGAGAGATAACACAGCCCAGAGGAAGAAAGAACTGGCTACAAGATTAATTCCAAGTAGACTTCAGTGTCTGCGACTAGGGCTTTATGCCGGAGAAAGACAAGAATCAGACATACCAAGTTCAAATCCTCTATGATCTTGACTTTTACCTACCTCTTTAAGCCTCAGCTCCCTCACTTGGAAAATGGAAATACAAGTAGTACCTACCTCTGGGGGCTTCTGTAAACACTAAGCAAGGCCATGTTTCTAGAGTTAGTCCCATAAGGGCCTGGAGCACAGTAGGTGCACAGTAAGCATTAACTGTATAAATGAATGAAAATTACCCTTTCACTGAGACCTCCAGTCCTCTGAGTGCTGTGGGACTAGACTGCAAGGAAAAAGAGTGAAGGAGGATGAAGGGAGTTATCCCCAATGGCCAAGCCCACCATCTTGGCCCTTCAGGGGACAGGGAAGAGGAGTGCCACGCAGACACCTAGGTGATCCCCAGCAACAAGGGTTTGGGTGTCTAGCAGAAGCCTCATCACAAGAGTAAGAACAGTGATGATCAAGAAGCACAAGGAAATCCTCCAACAGGTTTGCTTTGAATCCCAGTGTGGCCACGGCCCTGACATGCATAAAAGTGGGTCTTGATCCTAAAATAAATAGGATTTCAAAAGACTGCTATTCCAGACATGAGCGCAGTCAGTAGGGCCTACCTTGAAGCTCTATAGTCTCCCGAAACCAGTGGCTTGCTGGTAAACCAGCTCTCAATAATTCAAAACGGTTCAAGTTCTCAAGCGAAGAGCTTGTCAGTTTCCACGGCGTACGTACTCGCCCCCACCATGGCCAGACATGCTCACTCCCACCAGGGGCGGACGTGCTCGCTCCCAGCAGGGCCAGACGTGCTCGCTCCCATCGGGGTCCGACGTACTCACTGCTACGTAGGCCCCAAGTGCTCGCTCCCACCATGGCTGTGCGCACTCGCTCCAACCATGGGCGGGCGTGCTCGCTCCCGCCATAGCCGGACGTGCTCGCTCCCAGCAGGCGTGCTCGCTCCCATGGGGGTCCGTCGTACTCACTCCCACGTAGGCCCCAAGTGCTCGCTCCCACCATGGCTGTGCGCGCTCGCTCCAACCGTGGGCGGACGTGCTCGCTCCCACCAGGGCCAATACCAGGAGTGTGGCTCCACGGGTTCTCGCGCACAACAGTGATCTCTTCTCAGAAAGGCAGGGCCCCCAGCAGCCAGGCGCAGTGACAGACGCCCCGTACGTGGAAGCGACTATGCGGTCCCGGAGAAAGAGCGTTTCGACACACGACTTAGCTCGCCCTGGTCCCGAGTGCCGTGTACGTAAGGCATCCTCTCGTCCTGACAGGCGTATTTACTACCCCCGAAAGAAATACTGTAAATACTCTGCGCCCCGGCCTGTCTGCAGACTGCCCGGTGGCGCTTTGTTCTCCTGTAGGGGAGCCTTCACGTCTTTGTGGGAAACTGGACGTCCGCCAGGCGCTACTGCGACAATGGCTGACGACGCCGTCAAGGTAAAGCGCCCTCGCGTCACGGGGGTCCAGTCAGGGCAGTCACACTTGAAACTCAAACTCGGTAGAGAAGTCGGTCAGAGGACTGTTCATCCTTTTTTCTTTCTTTTTTCTTTTTTTTTTTTTTTTAAAGATTTTACTTATTTATTTGACAGAGACCACAAGTAGGCAGAGAGGCAGGCAGAGAGGGGGAAGCGGGCTCCCCGCTGAGCAGAGAGCCCGATGCGGGGCTCGATGCTGGGATCATGACCTAAGCCCAGGCAAAGGCTTAACCCACTGAGCCACCCAGGCCCCCCCATCATCAAATTTCTAATGATTCATTAAAACAGCACTGGCTGGAAATGTGGGAAGGATGAAACACACCCGTCAGCATGTGCCCGTATTCCCCGGATGGCAGTTACAACACAGGTCCCTGGGCCCTGAGCCCCTGAGTGTCTGATACAGTGGACCTGGGACCTGAGAATGTGCGTCTCTAACAAGTTCCCAGGTCCCCCTGATGGGGCCCATCTGGGGATCACCCTCAGAGAACCACCTGAGAAGTGTTTCTCCTGAACCAGCTCTTGGCAGCCAGTGTTTTATTTTTTTTATTTTTTATTTTTTTTAAGATTTTATTTATTTATTTGACAGATAGAGATCACAAGTAGGTAGAGAGGCAGGCAGAGAGAGAGGAAGGGAAGCAGGCCCCCCGCTGAGCAGAGAGCCCGATGTGGGACTCGATCCCAGGACCCTGAGATCATGACCTGAGCCGAAGGCAGCGGCTTAACCCACTGAGCCACCCAGGTGCCCCGGCAGCCAGTGTTTTAAAACTAAGCCTGAGTTATCCATCGAACCCAACAGACATCAAAATTTTCGAAGTGGTGCTTGGATGAATAGGAGATTTCTGAAAGACTGGTAACATCAGCCTTGGGTCCTCGGTGAAATTTCTTCCAGGAGTTATAGGGCAACGTCTGGTTCCTTAGCTTCCTGCGGGGAGCGATCATTCCGTTTTCAGCCTTGGCAAATAGGAGAGTCGCTTGGAATCACACAGCAAATGAGGAGAGAAGGCAGCCCCCCAAATGGAGGCTTCTCCCTCCTGTCTGCCTCCCTCCAGGGCCCAGGGGGCAGCCGGCAGGACTGTGAAGTCGTGGAAGAGTGGGAGGGAGACATGACCCTAGGAAGATGAATTTTCAAGGTTGTCGGTGGTCAGAGCAGGGCCCTCACATTTCTGCTTTTTTTTTTGGCCACGCTCTGAAATTCCAGCCTCCCCTTTCCTATAAAGAAGTTGCTCTATGTACAAAGGTGGTTGGTTTCGTAGCCTATGCCCAGGAGAGACTAAAAACAAAAACCCCAAAAGTTATTTTTAACAGTTGATGTAAGCAGGATGTGAAGGTCATTGTTTTAAAATCACATCTCCCAACAGAGAAAAATAATCTTAATCGGGGTGTTTTGTTTTATTTTGTTTTGTTTTGTTTCTTGTCTCGTTCACAATACTCCTTTTCTAACCAGCCTAGAAACTGTTATTCCATCCTTGGTATTTTTTTGAGTTGTTATTTTTTTACATAACCTTGAATTGAATTCAGGTCCACCGTGGCTTTTTAATTTTACACGTGTTAGTCATGATTGGCAAGCGGACTTTCCCTGTCTGGTCTCAAGGTCATGTTTGCAAACGCCACCCACCGTGCCCCCACCAGGGACACCTCAGCCAGCGGAAGCCAGGTCTGGGTCTGCACCCCTGTCTGCAAATGTTATAAGCCCTATTCCCCCCTGACGTTATCTTCTAAGCCAGCCAGATGTCACAGGTTTGCTGTTCAGTTATGGCTCCTTTTGTTTTCCCCCTTCTAGTCAGATAGCTTTTAGGGTCAGTGATCAACAGGCATGTTAGAAATGAGATGTGGTCCATGGCATGAGGGGTGAATGACCCATTTAAGGGGATTCAGCTCAGTGGCTCTGTCCCTGACACATCACTGGCTTATGGGTCTGGGGGGTGGGGAGCAGTCCCTCTGGGGGCTGCAAAGAGGGAAAGAGGACTCCAAGTCTTCCTTTTATCCTCTCTCTGCTTAATGAAAGGCAGGTCCTCTCTATAAAAGAAATCACTTGTTGCAGGTCATGATCTCAGGGTCCTGGGATCGAGCCCCGCAACGGGCTCTCTGCTCAGTGAGAGTCTGCTTCCTCCTCTCTCTCTCTCTGCCTGCCTCTCTGCCTACTTGTGATCTCTGTCTATCAAATAAATAAATAAAATCTTTAAAAAAAAAAAATCACTTGTTTATGGAACTTGGGATTTCAGGTGATAGCTGCTATTGCCGAAAACCGCTGTTTATTCAGCTTGCCCAATCTGTCAGACAATGTGCTCAGCACTGTGCGGGCACCTGGAAGATCCCTATAGTTGTCTTTATTTTGTATATGGGAGCAACGAGGAGATGCTGGGTCACCAGCCTGGGAACACGACAGGCAGCCAGTTCTATTGTCTGCAAGCCCTTCTAGCCGAGGCTTGTTGCCTTCGTCAGCCCGGGCTGGCCTCACAAAATACCAGAGACCAGGTGGCTTAAACAACAGACATTTATTTCTCACTTCTGGCGACTGGGAAGTCCAAGATCAACGTACCAGCCGATCTGTGTTTGAGGAGCCCCAGCTGGCCTGGTTTGTAGACTGCCACATTCTTGCTGTGTCCTTATTTGGCAGAGAGAGAGAGAGAAAAAAAAAAATCTGGTCTCTCTTCCTCTTCTGATAAGGACCCTAATCCATCACCAGGGTCCTACCCTCCTGAGCTCAACTAAACCTGATTAGCTCCCAAAGGCCCCACTTCTCGACGATGTCACATTGGGGGTCAGGATATCACTGGGTGAATTTTGGAGGACACAAACATTGAGTCCATAACATTTATTGGCTTCTTCATGCTAATCCTTCCATGTGTATTAGTTCTTCTAATCCTCACAAAAGACTTACAAGAACATGATTGTCATCTCCATTGTACAGATAATAGTAGAAGCACAGAGAGGTTAAGCAGGTTGCTCTAGGTCACATGGCAATGGGAGTGCACAGCTGGAACATGGGCCTAGGCAGCCAGCTCACCAACCCCCAGAACTCCAGCAACAGAGGAATGTGTGCCATACACAAGAAAAACATGGTGAACTAGAAGCTGGATACTTGGGGTCTAGTTCTAGAACTTTCTCTATCTCCTTATGTGACTTAGACACCCCCCCCCCAGAGCTCTTCAGGGTCCTACTTTCTTTATAAAATGAGGAAGTTAAAAATAAAATAAATAAAACTAATATCTCTAAGCTGGCTCTCAGTTTTAACCATATGTTCCCCTGCTTCTGTCAGTCCAGTCAGCAAACCGCCCATCAGGCACTGATGGGGTCACCCTCTGATGATGACTGACATGAGGAGGATCTCAATGAGAACTTGGGACCCACCAAGGGTTAAGTTTTCTTGAGAAGGACTCTCTCAAGAGCCTCCTCCAGCGTCAACTTCTGGATCCAGACTCGCTCAGCAGAAACATACGGCCACAGTTCCTTCTGTGGGGAGCGGAGCCCTCCCGCGCCAGATGGCTTCATGGGAGACCTTGCAGTCACATGGGGTCCCATGTCCAGAAGGGCCTACACCTGCTTCAGTGCATTGCAGCCACTGTCTCAAATACCTAGAAATTTTGGAATGAAGCCCCCTCCATTTCTTCTTTGCCCAGGCCCTCCAGTCTACATGGCTGGTCCTGCCTCCACTCGTCTACACCACCCGTTCTCCCAGTCCACAGATGCAGTTCTTTTAGTGGGGATCGCTCAGAACAACCTTGTGTCCAGTCTACATGAGCCTTTTCTTGTTTGTGACACCCATTTTCCAAAATGGGTGCTGGAGTCCTGGGGAGGAGTCACGGTGGCATCCCAGAAGGAGCGGTTCTTAGTGTGAGGGCCCCAGGGCTCAGT
Source organism: Mustela nivalis (assembly GCF_964662115.1). Lineage (NCBI taxonomy): Eukaryota > Metazoa > Chordata > Mammalia > Carnivora > Mustelidae > Mustela > Mustela nivalis. The sequence goes on from NC_139022.1 coordinate 167,111,975, forward strand.
GGTTGGTGACGGCCCTGGAGCCAGCTGTCTGGATTTGTGTTCCAGCTGTGCACTCACCTTGCTGTGTGACCTGGAACAGGCTGCTTAACCTCTCTGTGCTTCCATCTCATTATCCTTACAATAGCCATAATCATAACCTCATAAGGCCATTGTGAGAATTATTCTAGTAAAATGGGACATTTTCATCAACAAGTATTATTTCTTATGTTTATAGAAGAAAACATGTAGTTAGCTTTTTCTTCATTTTTTTTTTCTGTTCTGACCAAAAAAAAAAAAAAAGTACAAAAGAATGTCATAGGACTAAATGTTCTGGTTCTCCTCAGAAAGAACTCAATGAGATTTCAGGTCATTAGGCCAGCTCAGGGAACAGGTGAGATTCTAACTAAAGAAATTAGGGTAAATAGCTAATTAAAGTCTTGAAGACACTAGCTAGGGATCAGGTTATATCACAAGTTCCAAATGCCAGCATCCCTGAGGGTTCCTAGTCTTCTGGAAACACTACCGGGAAAGGACAGTCCAAAAGTATTCTAACCTTAAGGGGGAAAAAAGAAAAATCAAATTTAAGTCAAAGAGATAAATCAGCAATGGGATTGATGTGAGCTCAAGAATTAATAATTAGGCAATCATACAAATGGTGACTGTAAGATAATGGCAGATATCATGTGTGTGTCCCTTTCAAAGTGTCATGACATTGACCCTTGGGAAAAACTTTTTTTTTTTTTAAATTTTTGAGCAAGATTGAGAGAGCACAGGAGAGACGAGGGAGGGCCAGGGGAAGAAGGAGAGAGAGTCTTAAGCAGAGGCACTGCTGAGCATGGAGCCATGGGGCTCGATCTCTCGACCCTGAGATGATGACCTGAGCCAAAACCACGAGTGGGAGGCTCAGCTGGCTGAGCCACCCAGGTGCCCCTGGGAATCACTTCTAAAAACAAAGTAGGTGATGGTGGCACAACCTTGTGAATGTATTCAATGCCACTGAAGCGTACACTTAAAAATGGTTTAAAAGAAAAATAAGGAAGAGAAAGAGGTCAAGCCCACTCTTGTCCACTCACATATCATTGCTCAAAAGAGTCCACCCTGACAACACGTCCCTCAGCACCCCCATTCAAACATCCCACGAACCCCAGGCAAGTTGGTCACACATACTCCAGTCGTGGTATAAACGTCGGTTATGCAATCATGAGTGAATGAAAAACAAATCAAGAAGATGAGTGATTCCACACTGAAACCAACATTTCCTGCTGCTCCTCTCCCAAATTTCTGGATTAAGTTTATCAAGAGAGTATCCCGAGATCTTGAGATGAGGTGTTTTCTAAATGTATGCAACTTGCTGTTATTTAGCTGTGCCGGGCAGGATTTTTCTCAGTACTGTGCACCCGACACAAAACAAAAGCATAAGTAGCCGACAGAGGCTGACAAATTTTGAATGTCATGTGCACTTTCCAAGCTCGCATTTGTATGCTTTAAAATGGCCTCGTTTTATTATTTGCTGTTTTTATATGAAGTTGTCAGAAGTCTGAAACTGACAAATATTTGTGCTAAGAAAATGCTATTTTTGTTCGTTTTTTAAAAGCCAAAGTAGGATGGGGGTGTGTGGAAGGCTCAGTCAGTTAGGCATCTGACTCTTGGTTTCGGCTCAGGTCGTGATCTCAGGGCTGTGAGATCGAGCGGCCTGTCGAGCTGTACGCTTAGCTCAAGAGTTCTCTCCCTCTCCCTTTGCCTCTCCCACTCATGCTCTCTCTCTTTCTCTAAAATAAATAAATAAATAAATAAGTCTTTAAAAAAAAGCCAAAGTAGGACAAATTAATAGTTAATTTGTGTATCTGTTTCTCCAGTCAGCCAAGCGTGTTTTATTTTCTTTGTCCTTAAACAAAGGTTTTGTGGACTGTTATAAACAGACACAGGTGAGCAAAGGAGACCTTCCTGCCCTCAGCACAGGCTGTGTATCTGGGAATGCCACCGGATTGGACGCACCCTAGCGCCTAGAGTGTGCCTACAGGATGTTATGACCCTCAAGCTTCCTCCGCGGGACGTGGCTGGGGGGATTTTTCTCCACTGCCCCTGAGCTTCTCTCATCCCAATATGACCAGAGAATCATCTTAGTTCATGATGGGTCCAGCTCCTATCAACAGGTTAGGGAAATGTAAATGACACAAAGCTATAACCAAAAGCCAACTAAAGCTACGTTTTTACCATCTGCATGTGGCTGGACAAAACAATGAACAGATCTCTGCCCCTTTCCCTGTACTTATGTGTGCCTTTTCCCTTTTAGGAATGTACTAATAACATGCTGAATGACCAATTTAGATAATCACCCTTCCAGAAATCATCTGGGTCCATGGTCTGTCCAAGAACCCCTCAAGAAATAGCCTTCCTCTCACTGACACAAAGAAGGTATTTTGAAATCTCGCCAAGTAGTAGTTGACTAATTTAATCGGTATAGGTACAAATTTCTCCATATGGAGAAACCCAGCTTGAGCTAGGTTCACTATAATTGAACTATCAGTGAACTTCAGGTTCACTATCAACATTAATAAAAGCAGGTGAAGATAGTTTAGCATCTTAGTGGTGAATTAGATGCACCAATATAATTGAAGCTTAAAATCCATTAAGTCTGTTTATCTACCCATAAAATGAGGAAATTAATTTAATTAACATAAAGCAATGTGGCCATCAATAACTGACACAGGTTTGCTATTATGGTAATTGTTATCAACATTCTAATCTTTGCTTAATACCTAGGGCTCAAAGGACACAGCCCAAATGAGGAATTTGGCTATTATGCCTTCTAAGTATAGAATGAGCTTGCAGCTGCCTTAAGTTTTCAATGAAATAAGACATTGTCTGTTATTAAATTCCAAATGCTCAAGCTGATCAGAGGGAGGAAATATTCTAATTTAGCTGGTTGTGCAATATTTAGCAAAAAGGGATGAATATTTAGGGGGAGGGGTGTGTATAAGATTCCAAGAACAGCTCAACAGATCAACATTTATGGTATGAAAATAGCCCTCCAAATTGCCAGTGCTTGATTACAGGGTAATTTTAATTCTATAAATTTAGTCCCACAAATATCACCAGATTGACACTGTGCCCCTGAAGATCACATTTTTATAAAACATTATTGAATTCTCAGTGGAAGTCATGGCCACTTGAGGCATCTTCATTGACCTACATGGTTTGGGTTGATGGCCGCTAAGCAGTGTTTAGAGACTTCTAGTCCTAATGGGGCTGAGTCGATCTAGGTTGGAGAGAGCTGTCCCACATTATAACTTCTATCAGAAGAGGAAAACAAAGATCTCAATTTGAGCCTGTGATTCCGTGATAGTTAACTTTATGTGTCAACTTGACTGAGCCGTGGGATACCCAGATATTCAATCAAACATCATTCTGAGTATTTCTGTGTGTTTTTGGATGTGTTTAACATTTAAAATGGTAGACTGTATAACAGATCGTCCTCCTTAATGTAGGCAGGCCTCGAGAAATCCACTGGCATCCTGAGAAGAATGGAAATCTGACCGTGGCCCAGATAAGAGGGAATTCCTACTGCCTGACAGCCTTTGAGCTGGGTCATCCATTTTTTCCTGCCTGTGGATTAGAACTGAAACTTTGGCTCTTCCCATTTCTTGAGACTGGGCGTTTTGGCTGAACCTACAGCATCATCTTTCCTGTTCACAGGCATTTAGACTTGAACTAGAACTACAGCATTGGCTCTCCTGGGCCTCTAGCTTACCTGTGGAAGATCTTGAGGCTTCTCAGTTGTGGAGGCTCTTCCTTAGACGATCTCTCTCGCTCCCCCCACCCTTTTTTCTTATGTGTGTGTGTGTGTGTGTGTGTGTGTATGTGTATATGATATACACACACTGTCTACTGGTTCTGTTTCTCTAGACAACCCTCACTCATACAACCCATACCACGCTTATCCCATAACCAAACGATTGCTCAAGCATGACATGTCAATTCACTGAGTAGTCTAGGCAACAGCTCTCTCTCCCTCTTCCTGGGATGCCATCCCCCACCTTCCTGGTTTGACAAACACATACTCACTGTCCAAGACCCAGTCTGTGTAAACATCTCCTGAGCCCTTCCACTAGTCCCTCAGCCAGAAATTAGTTGCTCTGTCCTTATTTCTGTCAAGCCCTGTGTAAAGTCCTCTGTCATAAAACTCACAATAGTTACATGTATGCCTACCCTCAAACTCTGGGTCAGGAGTGTATTGGTAAATCTTTACTGAGTTCATCACTCAGTACTGCTTTGTATTCCCAGAAGCTACCATGGTGCCAGAAAATGGTAGATGTTCAAAACTCCTAGACTGTTCTCAGGTATTGACTGAAGTGGTCATTGTCAGGGTCAGTTTTCAGCAGGTTCATGCAGAAGACAATTCTTTAGGCAACCTCTACTTTCATTTTTAGCACTCTTTCTCTTTCTTGGAGATTTTACTCTTCCTAAGGTTTTCCCTAGCAGTGAAACAGATTTGATTAATAATAATAATAATGATAATAAATCAGAGAAGATGTTAATGGTAAAGCTGAGTGTTAACAGTTAAAAATATACATTAGTTTAAAAGAGAATGCCTGTACAAGGCAATGTTTAAGGCAAAATCACAAGAAGTCCATACTGAAATTCCACATACATTATATCACTGCAGTGGAAATGGGGAGCTCTAAGGTATTTTCATGAGAGTACCTCAGGTCATATAAACCAGTCATCATCATGCTGTAATGATAGTCCAAGACTTCTACTTTTCAAATCTGGAAACACAATCAGTTCTATAACCCACAGAGCACATAGAGTTCTATCTCCCAAGGTACCTCCACTTAACCAGCTGCTTGGGTTTAGGGGGTAAGGGTTGTTTTGTTTTGTTTTGTTTTGTTTTGTTTTGTTTTAAGTAGATTCAATGTGTGGAGCCCAATGTAGGGCCTGACCTAACAACCCTGAAATCAAGAACTGAGTTAAGATCAAGAGTGAGATACCTAACTGACTGAGCCACCCAGTTGCCCCTCCAACTGCTTGAGTTAATCAACACTCTCAAATCCATCTGTAAAGCAAATCTACTAGGACTCACAGCATGTTGAAACATTGAAACTGGTAGGCTTCTCTCTGGTACAGCCACAAGTTTCAGATGCAACCAGCTAGCTATGTTCTTGTCAAAATTAGTTGTACTTGATTCCAAGTTGTTTTTTTAATCTAAATTAGACTTGCTATTTTATTTAAGGATTTAATTAAATCAGTTAACTATTTTGAAAACTAGTGAAATGAAACTATAAAAAGAAAGACTTTTTTCTATGAAAACACATTTAAATACTGTGCAAAGATGGAATAAAATTGAGACAGTAACAACAATTGCTATCAAAGAAAATATGGGAGAAAACTATAAATTACTAGCCATGAGGGAAGGTCACAAAAACCTAGAAGGATTATGTACTTTAGTTGTCTCATGGGTATCCTTAAATTCTCCCTCCATTATAGGAAGATTCTTAGGTAGAATATTAGGGAATATAATTTACCCAAGAAAAGTGACACTGAGGGATGCCTGGGTGGCTCAGTTGGTTAAGCCACTGCCTTCAGCTCAGGTCATGATCCCAGGGTCGTGGGATCGTCCCACATCGGGCTCCTCGTCCAGCAGGGAGCCTCCTTCTTTCTCTGCCTCTGCCTGCCATTCTGCCTGCTTGTGCTCGCTCTATGACAAATAAATAAATAAATAAATCTTTGGAAAAAAAAAAAAGCGACATTGCACCTCAATCAGTAGAACTAAACTCAAAACCAAAAAAGTCCTCATCCCTATATCGAAAGAATGGCAAAAGAAATATATATGTGTGTGTGTGTGTGTCTATGTGTATGTATATATATATGTGTGTATGTGTGTGTGTGTATATATAACAATCTTTTGCATTCCTTTGAATTCAAATATTCTTTTGAATATATATATATATATATATATATATACACACACACACACATTTAAAGTCAAAGAAATAGTATCACTTTTTATTTTTTTTTAAGATTTTATTTATTTATTGGGAGAGAGAGCATGCATGCAAGTGCGGGGAGGGGCAGGGGGAGAGGAGGACGAAGACTCTCAAGCAGACTCCATGCTGAGTGTGGTGCCTGATGCAGGGCTTGATCTCACCATCCTGAGATTGTTTCAGACCTGAGCTGAAATCAACCTAACTGACTGAGCCACCCACGCACCCCAAAATTGGATCACTTTTTAAAGTGATTCCCTGCCTTAACCTACTTCTTCGATTAAATGAACAGCCTCTGGTCTCCCAGGACAGTCTCAATCACACTGCAAGAGAGGACCTATAAACTCCTTAAACTTCTCATTAACTCATTATTTGTGAGAGCTGCTCCCCCAGCATCCGGCTCTCATCTCCGCCCATTTTATTCTCACCTTTCTTTCTCACTTTTCCAACCTCCAAAAGGCAGAGAGGACACATGGGGACTTTCTGAGTCTCTTAACTCTCTAAGGTGTTGCCATGTTATTCCAGACAAACAGAGATGCTTTTGGAATTGAGGACCAAGGAAGAGGAAGCAACAGAACCAAATGTCTGAGAAAAATAAGCCGGCTTGGCAGGAATTGAGGAAGAGGATGAATAAAGAAGTTGGAAAACAAAACAAAACAGGACCCAGACACACTGACCGTGATTGGATGCTGAGAAAGAAAATAGTGGTATTTATTTTTTATTCTTTTGTTGTTTTCATTTTACAAACTTTTGTGTCTTGGGCTTGACTTTCAATAGATCATGGCAAGGGAAACTAGTTTTATATTTCTAAGTCTCATTTCCATTTGCCCAATTGGGATCGGATATAAATGGATCCCAGACTGACACCACAGGCTTCCTGCAAGCTCTTCGAACTCTTCCTTTTCCTCCCACTCAGTCTGATCAATAAACTGCCATACTTCTGCTGTGCCACAAATGTTCAAAAATAACACCATCCCATTAATGCAATGAAGCATAAGAAAAGTCCATCAAGAAGGTGTTTAAAAATGGAACCAAATGTGAAATATTCTTGTCTGAGAAAGGGTGAACTTAACAGACCATAGCTTGCCCTCTGGGCTGGAGTGGAAACAAGTAAACCAAGATCAGCTCTCCAGAGCCGCTCATCAACCAAGTCAAGTCTTCTTATAGTTTTGGCAATGTTCCCAGGAGTCAAGAAGCACGCACTATTTAGTCCCATTTATCCAAACTGCAATGTTACAGTTTTACAATTTTAAAATTTTACAATTTTCCCAGCATAAAACATCCTGGTGCCCAGATTGTAACCCAACTAGTTGATAGGAGCCAAGACACCAAGCAAGAGTGACCAGAGACCTGCCCCTTCTCAACTACTGCTGGACTCCAGTTCAGAACCACTGTGGAAGCTTTTCTCTTTCTGCTGTGTCTGTTCTTGATGACATGTTTAGGAAAAAAATAATAATAATAAAGTTTCCTCTGAAAGTAATCATCCTGGGGCGCCTGGGTGGCTCAGTTGGTTGGACGACTGCCTTCGGCTCAGGTCATGATCCTGGAGTCTCAGGATCGAGTCCCATATCAGGCTCCCAGCTGCATGGGAAGTCTGCTTCTCCCTCTGACCTTCTCCTCGCTCATGTTCTCTTTCACTGTCTCTCTCTCAAATAAATAAAATAAAAATCTTAAAAAAAAAAAAAGTTTGAAAGTAATCATCCTTTGTATTTCTTCCTCTCGTTATAGTCTTAGATGATATTTTCTACTGCAATTAATTTTTTAAATTGCTGCGTAGTATGCACTGTATGAATATATCATAGTTTATCCATTCTCCAATGGATGAACACTTAAGGTGTCTCAAGTTTTTGCTTATAATCAATAGACCTTCTATGAATATGCTTATGTAAGTTTTTTTTACAGACTTGTATTGCCATTTTCTGGGGTAAATATTTAGGCTTGAGATTTTTGTTTATAAGGTAGGTATATATTTACTTGTAAAATATTTGTCAGATCTTTTCCCAAAGTGCTGGTACCATTTTAAATCCCTTTCAACAATGTATTAGAGCTCCAGTTGCTCCATATTTTTACCCCAACACTTGGTATTATTGGTATTTTTCCTTTCAGCCATTGTGTTGGATGTGTAATGGTTGATGCAACTTTTAAAAGTATCCATTCTACATTTTATGTGTGAACCTTCTTAACTACACCTATCTGCCTCAGTTCCCAGGTTTTTGTATATTTATAACTGAGACAGGAGTATGGTCCCATGAAAAGATAACCTCCATGAAAATAGATATTTATGGACTTGGCATGTTATAGTAACTCAATAATACTTGTCGAATGATATGAACGAATAAGTGAATGGTTTTGCATAGCTAGACTTACTAAAATAAGGACACAGGAAGACTGTATGTATGAGCACGTCTGTGTGATCTGTTTCCAGGCTCTTCCCCGCCATGCTGCCAGCTGCATTTCATCTCCTTTCTGGTCCACTGAACTCTTTGCTGCTCTGGTGTGGGTTTTTTGTTTTTTGTTTTTTTTTTGTTTTTTTGTTTTTTAATATCAAAGGATGCCTAACGTCTAATGTAAAGATATTCTTTTTCTTTCCCCCAGTCTCTGAACTGAAGCATCAAGGAGACCCTGAGTAAATACTCCCATCTCCCAGGTCTCCTCATCTTCATGTGTCAGATGAAGGGAATGAGTCACCCTAAACTTCCCTAGCACGAAGGTACAGTGATTCTGATTCCTTTGTCACTGCATCTAAGGTCATGAGTCCCAAGACAGCCTTGCTTGCTTTCTCACTCTTTTTTTAAGGTCTGTGCATTAGGGATTGGGGCTAAGATTTGTTAAGAAATTTGGGCATATTGGGGAGATTTATGTCAGAAAACAAATAACACTAGGGTATGTGTGGACAAAAGTACTTTGGGGACATTTCTGGCTACCAAATAATCTGAACCTTCTGTTTTCCTTTTGAGCTAAGCCCTTTCCTTCTTTGTCAAATTTCACAGTGGAAGGAAAGTTCCCATCCACTCAGTATAAATGAAAATGGCTTCTTGCTTCTACTGAAGGGGATTGACATTGCTATTCTTATGAGAATTAATTGAACAGTAATAAACTTGACTTTTATTTTAAATGCTTACAGAGCTCCATTTATGCCCCACAATTTGCTGCCTAATTCTAACTAGGGCAAAGTTTATAAATCAAGTGCCTCATAAGCAAACTTCAATTTGTAGGTCATCAGAAACTGTCACTTTTTTTTAAGTTAAAAAAAATTTGCATTAGGGTTATAAGTTCAAAGGGTAATATGCAGCAATACAAAGGGCAGGTGACATTTAAAAACTGTAAGGAAAATGTAATTATACCAATAATTGACATATCCAAATTATCTTAAAATATGTAAAAATGATGCTTTAAAATGCATTTTCTGTGGCAAATGGAAACCTATATCCTTGGTAGTTGATAACAGGATTATTGGAGCTTGGTTTTGAGTAGGAACCCTCCTATCTGAACGTGCAGAGCAGAACCAATAGAGTTATGCTCATTTTTATAATCAGAGAATGTGAACTGTAAGATACCAGTGCTATAAAATGTATCAAAGATTGTTTTTTGGCCTAGGAAATTGTCACTTTTTATAATTTGTTTCACAAACAGTCAAGAAAAATGGGTGGTTTCTAGTTCTTGGGTGCAAGAATTTGTATCCATTAAATCAAGTTTGTTAATTGGATTCTCAAATCTTTTATTTTTAGATTGTTTTTGGTTATTTGATCAAGCAACAATCATTAAAATTTTTAAATATTCTACTTAATTTTACTCAGTTATATGTTACTTAACTAAGTTTTCATTTAATGTAATACTTATTGAAATCTCTTGTTTGGGCAAATTATGGATATACACACAGGATCTCTAAATATCTATCTTTGGAAAGATGGCTAATTGTCTGCCAAACCTGAACTTCTCATTATATAACTTGGGGCTGGAAGGTGATTGGCAATCAGTGACTAGAGTCCCAACCTGCCTTGAATCTAGGTGAAGCCATATGACTAGCATTCCCCAATGGAATGTGGGCAGAAGTAATATGTCTCTTCCATCCCTGATTAGTAAGAAGGGATATGCCTTCTCCTCCCACTCCTGCCCAATCTGCAGGCTTGATAGAGTTAAGCATAAGGACCTTGGAATCCACGTGATAAAGACAGCAGAGGCACCAAATGTAAGGAGTCTAGATTTCAGAATCATCTTTGGAAGAGAGCCACCCACCAATCAAGAACACCCATTTTGAACTTTACAAACAAACTTCCTTCATGCTTGAATCATTGTCCATTTTGTATGATGTTTTTGTGATTGTTTATTGTAGCAGCTAGCATTATCCTTTCTAAAACATTACTTCTATTTTAGTCAAAATGCAATACTATCCTTAATGGTGATCATAAAAGCAAACATTCCAAAGAAACAATAATAAAACACTCACTAAAAACTACTAAAAGTAGTTGCAAAAAGTGTGTTTGTGTGTCTATGTGTATGTGCAAAAATGTGTATGTGTGTCCATATGTGTGTATATAATAAAGGAGTACTTATTTTTAACCCAATAGCCACTTTGTCCTTCCTCTCTAATTATCTGTGAGCTTCCAGAGTATTCTCTTGGGTCCTCAAATTATTTTAAAATGACTTAATCTCACTCCTCATTTAATCCTCTGCCACCATCTTTTCCCATATTAGTGTTCATGTTAATGATACTTCTGATATGCAGATCTCACAATTCCTCAATTTCTTCTTTAAAAACTCCCATTTCCATCCCATTTAAGTTATCTAGTAAGACAGGCAATCCCTTGAAGCCATCAAACACCTAAATACTATGTACTCTGTTCTTTGTCTTCTTCCTTTTCCCAATTATCTTGTCCTGAATATATTGTATTCCATTGTTATGAATTCCAGTCCCTCAACCCAACATCATTATCCACACCTATCCTTCCAACCATAAATGCTGAGCTTACAGCTCACCCCAGTGACTAAATGCTAAGGGCATAGATATAAGAATGAGATACTCAATGCCCAGAGCCACAAGGCATTTCCTCTAAAGGGGATCAAGAATTGTGTTTTACATCTAGGATGAAATGATATTGGAGAAATGCCTCTGTTCCCCTTTTCTACCTCTCTTTTTTCCCTCCACAAAAAATGGGATAGCTTTATCCAGATGAGCCCAAGTCAAGAGCCCTCTTTTCACTCGACCCCATGTAGGGAGACATCTGGCTTAAGTCACAGACCTACCATCTTTCTGAAAACAGACCTAGAGGTCCATGTCTACAGCTCACTCTCTCCTGTGGTCAGCATCGCATGGGGGTAGTTCTTGCCATCTGTGGAATCAGCATTACTCCAAGTGAGTGTGAGATCTAGACTCATGGGCCTATGTTGATGCAGATTTAGGGTAGAGGTCCTGGAGTTTATAGAAGGAATTTCTGAGTAGTCAAGTTGGATCTAAGCTGTATGGCCTGACCAAACATACCAGAAGTTTTATAAGTAGAGGCAGAAGGTATATGCTCATCTCTCATTTTCATCTGAGTCCTTGTCTGATCAGAACCACAGAACAAAGAAGGACAAAGTACAAAATTTAGACCCAGGATATATGTTCTCAGGGGAGACACAGATATGAAAATCAATGGTTATATTAACACATGGATGTGTGTTAGGCATGATAAAGATATATGTATTAACTGCTATGGAAACAAAGAAAAAGAGAAGAGATGAGATAAAACTTCCTTTGTATAAGGATGAGTAGGGAAGAGGAAAGAAGAAAAGATGGAGAAAGTTTCCCAAGATAGATAATGACTGTGCTGAATCTATGGGACATGAAAAAGTTAGCAGGCAGAAAAGGGAGGAAGACTTACTAGGCAATGGAATAACATGTGCAAAATAGGGAGTGAAGAGAGATCACAGCACTTCCAGAAATTTTAAGTAGTTTGGCCATGACAAGCCTGTTTGATAGGAAGTGATTAAAAAAAAAATCAAGATGAAGAGACTGGGAGAGACTAATTCACAGAAGATTTTAGGGTTAATTTTTTTCAAGTTTTGATACTGAATCATTACTGGATTGTGGAATCTATTTAGTGGGTCATGATGTTTTTAAAATAGAAAACATCAGAGTAGTTTGCATTTAGTGAATTTGCTTATTGTGTCATGAAACTTGGGTAGAGAAGTTGGTACTTGTGTGCGTTTACTGGCTCTTTATGTAAAATGTATTTCTTACTGTGAAGTGACTGTTCTCTGGAGGGCCCACAGCAAAAATGCCTGCTCTCCAATGTGAAGATGCCGGACAGTCAATCAGTCCTACTTCAAGATACACAGCTGCCAATCAGCTTGTTTAATGCCTCATTCTGTAGCTAGTTGGCTATCTAGCTAGCTGTTTATTTGTATCAAAGTAGTAATCATCATAATCTCCCTGGTTACTTATATTTTAAAAACAAGACTTGGTCCCTAATTCTGACTTAACTCAGAGAGAGTATATTTCGGTCACAAATAGCTGAACATCTCATTAATAATAGAGAAACAAATAATACTCTTTGTTTCTTTTCATAATTACAACTAATCCATCAGCACAGAAAATTGACAGGGAAAATTATTTAGTGTCTTATGTAGGCACTTTAATAATTTCAAATTACTGTATTTTACAATTAGACATATTTAGATAGCCAAAGATCATCAGGTTTTGATGAAATCCTCCAAGACAAAAGACAAAGGCTAATACCAATAAGCGAAAAAAAAAAAAAAAAAAAGGCTAAAGAAGAAACAGAGACAATCTTGAATAAAGAGTGAAGACATAATGAAATGTTTAAACTTTAATTAGTATCCTTAGGAACAGAAGAGAAGCTGTCAATACACTTTTTTAAAGAAAGAAAAGGAAATCTTGAAAATTTTAAAGAAAGGATAATTGGGGGAAAATAACTAAGGAAATGAATCGGAAGAAAGTTTAAAAATATGCCCAAACCAGATTAATGATTCTGAAAACAATACACATGTGTAACTGGAAGTGAACAATTAAATAAATGAATGGCAGTTGGTGGGAGCCAGGTTTCTCTGGTGAAGAGGGAGGTTACAGGCAAGCCAGGCAAGGAGGCTAGAATAATCCATGTGGTACTAATTTGAGTTACAGACGTCAGTATGAATTAATGTTTAGCTAAATATAAAATGGATACATACAGAAATATATGGAGTTATTTATTGATGTATATACAAGGGCTCATACATACACATATATTTCCATGCTCTGTTGGCTAAGAGGCCCACCGAGAAACACTGACAACCCAGTGACAACAAGTACACCTCACACCTGAATCTTGTTTTATGGTAGCATTCGTTAACCAAAGAAATCAGGGCTCTTGAGGACAGGTTGGCGCTAGGACTGGTGCAGGGATCTATGAGATGAAACCGAAGCATCTGTTTGGGAGCTTTCCCTGCACTCTCCAGAAAGCCTCGCTAGGTGAGTAATAAAACTCGCCCTACCCTCTTGCTGCCTGTGTGGTGCTATCAGTCTTGAACTCCAAAGTTTAGGTGGAATCACCACAAGAGAGGGAGACCATTCTCTCTTTTGTTTTCATGAACTGTACAAGAAGAACTCATTCGCTAGGTGATTCCGTCATAATTGCTGTGCCATGTCCCACGCAGGCTGTGCGCAGAGGTAAAAGATGACAGTAAGTCATGTCCTTTAGAAAAAAGAGACCTCCCTGCTTTTAATACTCACTTGAGCTTTAGCACAGGTTTATTTAGTTAGAACAAGAGTAAGATAGCAAGTTCTATCTGTTAATAAGCAAACACGAGAAGGCCCCTAGAGGCATATGGGCGGACTGTTAATAATGTAGGTTAGATTCAAGACAACGCATCCGTCCTGAATGAGAACATTTCCAAGGGTCTGATCACTTGAAAGAAACTTTGACAAAGAAAGGATTAGATTAGGCTTTAACCCTCTGGATTTTTAAAATAGAAAAGAGCACAGCTGCAATTTAAATCATCAGAGAGTGTACATTATTTAGCAGTTCTTTTTATAACTGTTTGCACTACAGGTGCAATAAGAGAACGTTAATTTTATCTACCAGGGCATTTCCATTTTGTGTACGTGTGTGTCATGGGATTCTTTCTTAAAAGCCCAGCTCGAAAGCCCCAGAGAAGACGCTTCTGTTTGCGTTAAACTGGAGCAAATACTTTTATTCTAATTCATTGTGAGGGCTGGTGCTCTATGTAAAGCAAGGAATTTTCTCATTAATATTTCTAAGCTCTTTAATGCTCCCATTTTCAACTGGATTAAAAATAAAAGACATCATAATAGCCCCAGCAAAGTATTTTTATCAGGCTAGGAGTAATAAGTGACTGCGGTGACTCCACTGGGATGATCATGTTACATTCATAGAAAACCACCAACACAACCTAGGTGACATTCAAGTTTGCCGTTAAAAGTAGCTTATAGTTGTATTGTGCTGAGGTCAGACTAATCTGGATAAGAAAGAAAAACGCTCTAAAAAATAAAATAAAGAAGGAAAAGAAAGACAATATTCCCCTTGTTGGCTTGTTCCTCAAACTGGGGCCCATCCAATATGCACACCCCGCTGCTTCCTGCTGGCATATTCCGGGGGTGGGAATCAATCCCCTCTTTGTAGAAATTAAGAAATTGTGGAAGCATTAAAAAGGGAAACACTGAATAGATCTAATGTAGTTGGAGACAAAGGATTTAAGTGATTTGGAGGGAGAGAGCAAGAGGAAAACTGGTCAGGATCTGGCTCGACCAGTTTCCCATTGGAGGAAGTCAGAGACTTGAGGTCACTAGAATTGGGGACTTGAGGTCACACAGGAGTCCACCCAGGAGCTCAAAGGTTACTTATGTTTCTGCTCCTCTTAATGTTTTATGGCACCAAGCAAATTCAGACAGCCGATTTCAGTTGAGACTAGATTAAACAGAACTGTATACATCAATGCTAAGGCGCATATCCATCTCAGGCCAGAGGTACAATGTTGTTTTAATAACTTAACCTTAAGCCAACTTGGATTGTGAAAGTTTTCACTCCATAGTAGAGAATAAAACTGAAAGGATTTTTTTCCCCCAAAACATTATTTTGCTAATGCAATAAACCTCAACTGTAAATCATGCCATGCAGTAAGTAGGTCACTGAAAACTAAAATGATATCAGATGTAGTCTAGGATTTCAGTGTAGCAAGATTATCTTTTTGTAATTGCTGTAAAAAAATAAAAAGAAAGAAACAAACCTATTTTTATTAAAAGCTTGGGGGAAAGTTGAATGTTTCTAAAACTGTGTTACAAGCAGAAAATTCTTCTTCCTGTGTCGAGTGTTATAAAAAACCATCGGTTCACCTTCCTGCTTTAGTAAAATTGTATGCCAAATAGAATTTTATTGCCTTTAAAGGTTCTGGATTCTTTGATGACACAGGACCATTGTTAATATGGATTTTCTAGGCACTCATCTTGTCTTTGTTAGACCACCTATACCACTCTCAGCAAATAATAAGCGAGAGCAAATTTCTCTTTATAGAATTCCAGCTAAAGAAGAAATGATAGAATTAGAATAGGCTCGCATTATAGCCCCTGTGAATGAATGGACCTGTCCACCAAGCATCAACAGCAGCAAACATCACAAAGAGAGAGAATAGAAACGCACCGCACTGACTATGAAGTGGTGTTGGTCCATCTCCTCCAAAAAACTGAGACTGAATCTGAGCAAGCCTTTAGATTTAACTAGATATTTCTAGGGACTATAAGGAACAGAGAGAATTGTTATATGGCAGCATGAAGATGTAACCAGCAAAAATTCATCCATGGAAAACTCAAAAGATAAACAGCCCAGTTTCTTCCTCAAATAAATAATAAGGAATAAAAAAAGAGAATGATGGAGAGGAAACCTAGCACAGATAAAAGAATTGTTAAGAGACTGTACCCACTACAAGGTGTGTTATTTGCATCCTGATTCAAAAGAACAACTAAAAAGTAATTTACCATATTAAGGAGGGCACATATTGCATGGGGGCACTGGGTGTGGTGCATAAACAATGAATTTTGGAACACTGAAAAAAAATTAAAAAATCAAATTTTAAAAAACACGAAGCTATTGAAAATTGACCATATATCTTTTTACAATTAAGCAACCATTGTCATCTATTTAGAGGTCACAATAATATTCTGGTTGTGAGAAAGAGAAAGAATGCTTATCTTCTTGAGACACAAACTAAAACACTTACTCATTTTTTAAAAGTCAAATTGTATTTGACAAAGTCGGTATTTTCTAGGATTGCTCTCTTCAGGAACTTCCTCTGTTTCTTTCCACCCTCTGCTAACCTGTGAGGATCCCCCTTTCTTAAACCTCACTGATAGCTTACACATATCTCTATCTTAACACCCACCTAGTGCATAATAATCTCTCTGTGTGTCTCTACTATTATACCAAGCACCATCATAAATCATGCCGTAATTGACTTGGTATCCCCAGTGCCTGGCACGTGGTGAATCATTCAGTGAATGTAGAAATGATTCATTAAACCCAGCATCTTATTTTCTGTTATCCTTGTACACAGAAGCAATGAAGTTTTTCTCTTTCCTTTTCTTTTCTTTTCAGCTTTAGTTAGGTGTAACTGAGAAGTGTAATTGTAATAGATTTCAGTTGTACAAAGTGATGATTTGGTATAGCTCTGGAGTTTTGAACTCTTTGATACAAATGCTAAAGGGGCTCTGATTCAGAGGCCGCATGTTTTAAATCATATTTTCTTATCAATCAGTGATGTTAGACCTACAGCAATCATCCTAGTTTATAGACAGGAACCCGTCTATAAAGGTACAGAGATGTGGGCAAGTTTCCAAGGTCTCATCTTCTAGGAGGCAGCCTGGGGTTCGTGCCCAGGTCATCTGGCTCCTGAACATCCTTGCTTGACCGTGCTCAACAGCATCCCTGAGAAGACCAGATCCCTGCTAACCCAGGACCAGGGAGTTCACAGTAAATAGCAACCCTGGGCCATGGCAGTTCCAAGAACCTAACTGAAAAATGATCATTTTCACCCAACCAGAAAACATGCAAAAAGAAACACAACTTCAGGGGAAAAAAATCATCAATTATACCATATCGGAATAACTTAAGATTTTCTTCAGGTGTTTAGTCGAGTCAACCAAATTGCTTCACACTTGAGTCCAAATATTTTGCCCCTTTGGTTAAAGAGTGGCTTTTCTCAGGATGAGATCAGAAGTGGCACTGACCCCATTCATAAAACATCCATCATCTAGGAACAAAAACAGTTTCTTGGTTTAGCTCTTTCCTTTCTACATCTTGCCTTCCTGTGGGTATGCCTCCTTGTAGGGAATAATAGCACAGTTAATCAAGGTTACAAAAACACTGCACATTCCTCCCTCATTTGAGGAATTTGGGGTTGGTCAAAATCATTGTGGAACAAAATATCCAAGATAGAGTGGGATAGAATTTTCTTGACCCTTCCTTTTTTTTTTTTTTTTTTCCAGGGAAGAAAGAGTCTAACTGACTCCAAGATTCTTGGCTCAGCCATTACTCAAGCCACAAATACTCCAGTTATCCAATGAGTCAGCGGCCTTCAACCACACTTTAAATAAAGGCCTTCTATCATGATATTTTTCACATGTGTTTTACTCCCAATGGTATATCCTATAAATACTAAGCTTTGAGATTTCTTTTTGCAGAGATATGCCCAAACAGTAATTTCAAGAGAACTATTGCCTGTTTTCTACTGAGCCTCAAATAATAAATGTCCTAGTTAATTCAACTGATAACTTGTAGACGATGCTAGCATTATTCTTTTTCTTTCTATTTTCTTCCTTCCCATTTATTTATTGTAATAAAATACACATATATGAAATGAACCCTTTTAGCCATTTAAAACTTTTTTCCTTTTTATTTATTTTATTTTTTTAAGTAGGTTCCAAACCTAGAGCAGAGCCCAACTTGGGGCTTGAACTCACAACCCTGAGATCAAGACCTGAGCTGAGATCAAGAGTTAGATGCTTAACTAACCGAGGCACCCAGGTGCCCCTTACCCATTTTCAACTAGATAATTCAGTGGCATTAATTACCTTCACATTAGGGTACAACCATCACCACCATCCATCTCCAAATTTTTTTTCATCTTCCCAAACTGAAACTCTATGCCTATTAAACACCAATTTCCCATCTCCTTATCTAATTTCTAGTGATCATCATTCTACTTTCTGTCTCTATAAATGTGTCCTTTGCTTTTTCAATGGTTTTGGTAAATAGGATAGTCATAAGAGCTAGGGGTTACTAAAGCAAGGATTATACAATTTTTATACTTAATTCTCAAGTTTGCAACATTTTATTATTACATTTGTAAATGACCATTGGTTCTAATTCTCTGTTTCAGTCCGCTTGTTCTCCAAACTGCCTTAGGTACATTTCTGTGATTCTTAACAGAAGCAAATATTGGACAGAAAAAGGAAAGAAACCTTATTTAAAAATACAAGTGAACTAGAGAAAGAAGATGCACATTGGTTTACCAAACATTTCTAATTATATGTATTTCAATGTCATGTCTCTTTACAGACACTGTTAAACATGGATAATTGAGAATGTCCTGAATTTGAGGCAGTTAAGTGACTTCCCATAAAAAGCTTCTATCCCCTTTTTACCAAGTTCTTAAATAAATAACTCTTTCCCTTACTCAGATGTCTTAGAGCTGACCTATCAGAAAACAGGCAAAATGGTGACCCTCATACGCAAATAATTGGGAAGAGGATTAAATAAGTCAAGAATGAACAACCAGTAAAGCAACTTTTCAACCCCCAAGGGCAAATGGTGAGGCAGAAAAAGACTTTTTTTCTGCTCTAAAAGCTGAATTGCAGCAGGATGAGCCCAGGGCCTGATTCCTAAGGCAGAGGGTGAAGATCGGGAAGCTTTAGGGAGCAAGTAGGCACAGACAGGACCAAGTTCAACATGCGCCTTTGGGCCTGACCATCTAATTCCATGCGCAAGAGTCATTTTCAGTTCTACTACTACTAGGGTAAAATGGAGTTTGGAGAGTAAAACCTACCCTCTCTTCTACCCCTCAAATCTCTACTAAAGAAATTTGAAACAGGAGGATGGGTGGTTGATGGGAAATGGGCATAGAGCTCCTCAGGGAGTTTCCAAGATAAATAAATAAATACGTTTCTTATCATTAGCGTCTTGTTTTTAAAAACTTGTCTCACCACCAGGTCTCATTGGGTGATACTACACACACTAAGATATTTAAATAAATAAATAAATAAATTTGTAGAAATTAAGAAATTGTGGAAGCATTAAAAAGGGAAACACTGAATAGATCTAATGTAGTTGGAGACAAAGGATTTAAGTGATTTGGAGGGAGAGAGCAAGAGGAAAACTGGTCAGGATCTGGCTCGACCAGTTTCCCATTGGAGGAAGTCAGAGACTTGAGGTCACTAGAATTGGGGACTTGAGGTCACACAGGAGTCCACCCAGGAGCTCAAAGGTTACTTATGTTTCCGCTCCTCTTAATGTTTTATGGCACCAAGCAAATTCAGACAGCCGATTTCAGTTGGGACTAGATTAAACAGAACTGTATACATCAATGCTAAGGCGCATATCCATCATCCTTTCTTTGCATTTTTTATTATATATATGTACATATATATATTACAGTAAACATAATTTACACATGGTGTGCGGCGGGTGCAAGTACAGAGAGAGATTTTAAAAGTGGATTCGCAAGTGAACCCCTACTTTGTGGATATTATACTCTTGAGAGGTAAAATAAGAAGAAAAAGGGAATGCTCCTTAAGATAAAAGGCCAAACGTTGATGGTGCAGTGGTCTCACAACCCTTTAATAAAGGGGAAGAGATGTCCCGAGAACATTCCTGGTGGGTAATTACAAGGGACTTTCTACAAGAACAGGCTCTGCTCACTATTCCACACACTAATTATCCTTCTGGTGAATGGGCTTTTGCCCAGAGGCCCCGCCAGCTAGATCCCCCAGTCACTTCCCTCTGAGGAAAGCATTCATCTTTTCCTTGCAGCCTGGACCTAAACTATCTTGAATGGTATTGCCAGGGGCTCCTGACAAGTCTGGAGACAAGCACCTTTGTGGTGTGACTTGATTTCTTGGCCACAGAGATTAGCAGAGTTTTTACTGAGCTTTCAAAGTTTTTTCCAGGGACAACCCCCCAAAACACCATTGGTCTTGAAAGGTGATCAAAATCCAAACAGTTTCTTAGCAATCTACCATCCAGGAGCAACAAACACTTGCTGAAATAAAATAGAATCTTGAAATAAAAACTCCCCAACCAGACTAAAAATGTCCAAGGATGTGGTGATGAGGCGAGCAAAGCCTTAAGCCCTTAATCTTTCTAGACCAAACAACGGTAAAGCTCACTTCAAACATTTCCATGCGTCTTCCTTGGGCCGCACAAAACTAAACTGTTTCTGTCTTCTGGACGTGTGTTTCCCTTCCTTATCCCAACATCTAAATGTAAACTCAGAGAGAACACAACATCTCAAAAACCCAAATGTTGTTTCTCTGTAAGCTCCCATTCGCTCTCCAGCTGAGAAGTTCATCATCTCCCAATTTAGTACCTATTCTTTCTTGAGTTG
Organism: Mustela nivalis; assembly: GCF_964662115.1. Lineage (NCBI taxonomy): Eukaryota > Metazoa > Chordata > Mammalia > Carnivora > Mustelidae > Mustela > Mustela nivalis. Next base: position 167,132,530 of record NC_139022.1, read on the forward strand.
CAGTAAACATCATAATAGACACAAACAGGCAGCGCAGGTAGTGAGAACATCGCTGCCAAAAATATCCCAAGCCCCCCACGGGCCGGCTTCCTCTCCCTGACTTCCTTCAGCGCATCAAGGACGCGTGCACGTTCGCCTTCCCCACGGCGCAGCACACTGCGCCCTTTTATGGAGTCATGAGCCCCTCACTTTCCTGCCGGTAGTGCTGTGTGTGTTGCCGAGGCTGCGAGCCAGTGACCTGGGCAACAACAAGCCCTTGTGGTTCAGAGATGACCGTCCATTAAGAGGAGAGAAGAGGGCGTTTGTAATGGAATTCTGTTCCGTTAAGTGTCTGGCTCAGCAAGATGCAATGAGTATCCGATTCGCCACACAGAGATCAATTGTTACCATAGCTTACTGGAGAACAGAACACTAACAGCTTTGGGAGGAGGAGAAAATATGTCCTCTCTCCCTCCCACTTATCTGACACAGAATGTTCTGGCTTCTGGATGGAGAGGAGGGGGCACAGCCCAGGGATTGTCCCCTGCGCCTTGGATGTCCGCAAAGCCCCCTGCCCAGGCGAAAAGGGATTTATAACCAACAAAGTACAGATCGCAAACCTTTAGATCTTAAGATTTTCCACATGCCTGATGTTCTTCAACAGAGAAGTAAAAGAAGTTACCTTCTTAAAAACCTTTCTTCCTATATATCTCAGGAAAGAAGTAAAGCCAAAAACAAATGGGTCTTGGCATATTTTTAAAATCTTATTTCAGCTCTTAACTGTAAATCTTTGGTGGTTAGAAACTAACACCAATCAATCTGCTTGGCTCCCAGGGACCACGAGAATCATCTGCACCCCCTTGGTTCTGAATTTATCTTTCTTTTGCTCTTGTTTTGTGTGTGTGTGTGTTTTTTTTTTAACACATCCTTCTTTTCCCCCATTTTGTTTTAACTTCCTTTTCCTTCCATTCCATAACTCTCTCCCATCTCTGCTTTCTTTTATCTTCTTTGTTCACGTCATCCCGTCTCTTCCCAATTCCTTCCAGTTTTTATTTCAGAAGGTACCTGCCTTCTACAGCAAACTCAGACTTTCAGAATCCAGCAGGTGCTTCTTGGAGAAATTTATGAATAAATGAAACTGAGGTTCAATCAGAAAATCATTGAGAATCTGGTCCTGAAAATCAACACTAAGGAGCGAGAGGGGAAAATGAAAGAGAAAATGGAAATCTGTTGGAGGAGAGAGATGTGACAGCTTCCCTTCCATCCTTTTCTTCTTGATTAATGGAAAGAAGGGACTGGCTTGTTGAAATAGTGGACAAATCATGCCCAGCTGCAGGAAATGAGCAAGTACATAATAAAAAGTCCCTTAAAGAATAACAACAGAAAAAAAGAGTCATTTGCCCAACAGAAATGACCAGCTCTCCAGAAAAGCTCATTCATAAATTGGAAAAAATTGGTGTTCATCTACTTAATGGAATAGGAAGAGAAAAAAACTCCCCAGTCTGTGCTGTGGACCACAGCAGGGTCATCAGACCAAAAACAAGGGAGGGGACTTCTGTGAAATGCCACGGCTAAGAAGGAAATCACCTCACACCACCAAGAGGCCACCGCTACTCAGGCGCCTCCTGTATATACCCAACGATCAGAACAGATACCATCATATTTAATAAGAAGAAACCTGACTTTCCCTGCTCTTCCAGGAAGTCGCATCTATATCCCTTTCCTTTAGCTATGTCATTTTGTCCAGTATAATTTCTCCATCACGTCTATACATCCTGGGTGATTTCATATGTAGACGACAATGTCAAGCTGTCAGGGACTCACCTATCCGCCTGTGGGTTTCAGCACCACACCCCACATCCATCGTAAAACTCAACGGAACACCAGGCTATGCAGACGCTGATGGGCAAAATTCCTTCCAGAGGGCTCAGTTCTCCCAACCACAGTGACTGTCAGAGTGCCTGTGGTTCACGGGCAATTAGATCATTACCTTCGTTCACATGGAAAATGAGCTCCTGGAGGATGCAGTGAGCCTGAGTTTAAGGGCAGAGATGGACCAAGGAAGAAGAAAAGGAAAGAAAGATCATGTGCCTCCCCCTGTTCTTGGGTTTTTATGAAGAAACAAATAAGAAAATAAATAACCTGGGATCCTTTTATAAAAGCCATTAATATAAAATTTGGGGGGGGATAAAAATCAAAACAGAAATGTGGTAATCATACGGCATTATCCACCCTCCTTTTTTTTCCCCTTGTTTGTTTGATTTACAACTTACTCTTCTGTCATAAACAAAACATTTTGGACTATGGGCCTCATACAATTCCTCCAACTTTGCTCTTCCAGGGTGAACATGACATGGATCACTGCACCTTTTTTTAAAATCCCTTAACCAAACTCAAATAACGTCAGATTCATGGGTTTTCATCTGATGGCAATAACTTCTAAGGAACAAATTTTCATGGAAGGAATTCACTTGTATCGGTTTGGTTTATGCCCTGAGCTAGACTCTTTACTACCCTGTTTGCTAAAAAGCTTAGCAGTTTAAAGTAAATCTTAGGAGAAAGTTAAATATTTTCCAGAGTGAACCTTCTTGTGCAGCTGGTGGTTAACTCATACATTCTAAAAACCAGGTCTTCAAAGAGAAATGAAAGATTTTAATCCCAAACTATTGTGGCTTTATTTCAGATAATTCAGGTTAGATTAAATCCACTCATGGGCCATTTTTCCTTCTCAAAATATCAAAGCACTTTATAGAGCTCTACTATTTAGGCCTCCTAAATCTTCTTTTTGAAGGTGAAAAAAAAAAATCAACATGCTTAAAGAAGGACACAATTTTAGCTTTCTCTCCCATGGTTCTCTTTTTCTTTCTACTGGGAAAAGCAGATGGGACAGGAAACCCCAGAACAGTGTGATGTGTTGGGCCAGCGTTAGATATGACCACTCTTTTCTCTTAATTAGGAAAGAAGTCAGACTGGCCCACCACACCTTCTCTGTGAATAGAGAAGAATAATCCAGAAGGTTCCCAAGAAAATCACTGTGGTGGGCAGTGGGAGTCCCAGAGACACTGGACTCCCAGACTGAAGCTCAATCCATTGGGTTCCCATAAAACTTTCTTCATTCTTCCCACAGAACTTGTCTCAATCTAGTCTGCATTTTGCTATTCAGGGTCTTTCTTGCCTCTGTGATTCTGGCAAATTCTATATTTTCTTGTAACTCTTAAGTTTGAAAGCTTCTGATGTTCCCTAGTTAGATGCAAAGTACTTGTGACAGGGAGGGAGTGTATCTTTTAGAAAATAGCCAACTCTCCTTTTGCATTTTCTCTCTTCCCTCTAACTCCTGTCTTAAAATAATCCCATTGATCTTCTCAATGTATCAGTGTCATAAAAATAAAAATGGTCTAATGCAGGGAGAGGGAATTGGGAGGTTGCTGTTCAACAAGTAGAAAGCTTCAGTTATATACGATGAAAAGGCTCTGAAGGTCCATTGTACAACATTGCACGTACAGTTAGAAATACTGTACTGTACACTTAAAATTTATAAGAAGGGTATTATCTCTTCTTATCACAACAGGAAAAAAAGAGAAATCAATATGAAATGGAGAAAAAAATTTCAAACAAAAAAGAATTCTCTAAAAAGAGTTAATATGTTTAAATGCTTAGGAACCTTGGATAAAGAATCTAAGAGAAGCAAAAAAGAGAGAAAGCCAGCACACCCATAAATTGTTTCAAAGCCATGCTGAGAGATTGTGAGCCCGCAGAAAACAAAAGGTCCCTATGAAGGATTTAAGAGATAAATTGTCTCCGCATCTACAACTGTAGAGTTGTTACAAAGGGTTCTTTAAATATTCCTGATGGGAACCCAATGAATTGTGGCTGACAAGCGGGGGAAGGAGGACCGGAAAGGGCAGGACGTTGAGTAAATGAAAATGGTCCATTGCCTTGTCAGCCAAGCATACCTGCCTCACTTTCTCAAGGCATTTTTTTTTTCTTGAACCTTCCCATAACTTGTATCTCACTTCAATATCATCTTGTCCAGAATTGCTTATGTTTCGATCATCTCCATATTACATGCATCATATTTTTAAAGGTATAAAAATGAGCTTCTGGTTTAATTCATTAAAAGGCATTTCCACTGGGGACACCTGGATGGCTCAGTCGGTTGAACGTCTGCCTTCAGCTCTGGTCATGATCCCAGGGTTCCGGGATCCTCCACATCAGGCCCCTCGCTCAGTGGGGAGCCTGCCACTCCCTCTGCTTGTGCTCACGCTCACTCTCTCTGATAAATAGACAAATATTTTTAAAAGTCATTTCCATCTTCTGACATTATCAAAGGCTCTCACCACTCAACATTCATTGATCCAATCAGTGGGCAAACTTTTATTCAGAACTAAATATGTGCAGGGCCCTGTGTTATGGGCTGCATTTCTATCGTGCTCTCCCTGCCTGCAGAGATGACGCAACACCAACACACACACAGGTCGATGCACAAGCTCTTGTTTATTCCCTGAACTATCTTTCTCTCCCTTTCTTTCTCCTGCCCCTGCGGGGCAGTTGCTTTGCCTTATATAGGGCATAACAGCCAATCACAGAGGTGTTCACGTGAACAGGAGGTATCTGGGGCTCATAGGCAGTGGTGGCATGCGGTGTTCATGTGACGAGCACGAGGTCACGTGTGGCCAGGGGGGATGTTTTTCAGGCTGTCCGTGCTGCTCGGGTTATGTAGCCGGCGCCATCTTAGGGGCACGACCCCAACAGATTTCCTCATCATGGCTGCATTATGCTGTCATTGAAGTCCTCCTTATGCAGAAGTAAGCAGAGTAAAATCCAGGCTCGGAATAAAATCTATTAGACACCAGTGCTCGGGTGATGTCTTTCAGACACGAGCATTGTTAGTAACTAACATTCCATAAGAACTATGGACCTGCATTGTATCATTTATTCGTCACAGCAACTCTGGGGAAAATGACCATCTGTTATTCTAGAATACGAAAGGGGAAACTGAGGTACCCCATGGCTAAATAATAGAGGCAGATTCACAGACATGGCTCACTGGCCGCACTCCCTTGGGCTGCCCCCCAACTCCTTGAGGAAAACATCAGGGAAAGGCTGGATCCAACGTGAAGTAATCCATTTAAAATATTTACATAATTTTAAATTTCTGACTTAAAACATTTTAATGACCATGCCACTGTTTGGCACTAAGCTTTTCTGGGGTTTGTTGGTTTATTTTGTATTTTATTTAATTTTTTAACCTGGAAAAAGAAAAGCAATTTAAAATGCATAAAATCCTTTTTTTTCTTTTTTCTTAAATAAAAGGACACCAACTGCAGAATGCATGTGTAGAAAACCCACCAGACCAGAATATGATCAGAGCCACCTCCCTGGTTAGCAAGTGTTTTCCATAAAAGAACTGCTTAGGACCACTTTGGGTTTTCTAGGGTATAAGATCTCAGCTGCAATAATTCAACTATCTGTGCAGCTCCGAAGCAACAGGACAAGACCTAAATGAGCGTGATGAGTTTCATTAATTTTATTTTAATAAAAAGCTCTCCACCCCCTCACCCCACCCCCGGCTCCTCCTGATTCCACCCATCCCCATCTGTCAAAGTTACTCTCCCTACAGAGTCTCCTTTCAAGTCAAAGTTCTTAACCCGGGGTCCATAGGCTTCAGGTGTCTAAACTCATCGAAATTCTTTCAGGAAGTTCACAGTCAAGCCTAAGACCCAAGAGTTCCATCAGGAGCTGCTGCCAGCCAGCTGTGCGGCCCTCAGGGCTGCTCACTCCCTGCTGTATCTTTGGTTACTTTTCCCTGTGGTTTAGGAGCCTGCTCACACTAATCTATCGTCTGGGTCCCAAACACGTCTTGCACAACTTTCAAGTCTCTGAGCTTTGCAAATCCTTTTCCATCTCTTTGGTGGGGACCTTTGATTTAATTCCATTTCATTCGCGAACCTCCGTTAACCAGCTCTTCCTGGCAGTCTCGGGCTGTGTGTCCTGGGACTAGAGACACAGATCATACGGCTGCGAGTTAGTCCGACAAGCAAACATGTAATTACCAATTCAGTGTGGTAGGGAGGGTAAAAGGTGCTGTCAGAATACTCAGGACGGGTGCCTAACCCAGACTTCGGGCATCAGGAGATCTTTCGAGAAGGAAATGCTGGTTAGGCGGAGGCCTAAAACTTGGGAAATCGTACCGTCGTTAAGCTGGGGACTGTCTGTATACGGATTCCTGGACTCTCCCCTGGAACTTCTCATTCATTCCGTTGGTCTGGGTTGAAATCAAAGAGTTGGCTTTTCCAGCATTCATTCATTCACTCATTCATTCAATCAAAGTAGCCTCCACTCCCAACGTGCGGCTTAAACTCAAGACCCTGAGATCAAGAGCTACCTAAGGTTGAGTCAGCTGGGCACCCCTTTCCGGCCAGTTTTTAAGGATGATTCTTACTTTAGGAAAGTTTGGGAAAATACATCCTGACTCCCTCCCCCAACTCAGCAAAACGTATTACATGTAGATTCCCATGGCCCTTGAACCTCACCAGTTTCAGTGTTCCTAGGTTGCTCTATAATTATTTTTTGTACGTATCTGTTTTCCTTGTAGACTGTGAGCTCTCCCCTTCTTACTTGCTTGGGTGTTGCCAGCACCTGGCACAGGGTCTTAAACTCAGTAAAGGGCCAAGTGCATTCGAGAAAAACAACCACCTTCCAGATGGCCGCTTAGTGCGAGTCCGTTGGGCAGACCAAAGGTCAGATGCAGCAATAAAGCGAAAGTAGCTTCAGTTTGCAGGAGCAATTTATCAGTAAGGTCTTGTTCGGAATATTCATATCAAGGTCAGGAGGATGTTCCTGTTACGAGTTCCAGCAGAAACTCTTCTTCACCCTAAACTTCTCCTGACCGGCTGAGAACCAGGCAGTCCTTGCTTGTCTCCCTCCCGTCGTTGCCCCCCTGGAAAAGGCCTCCTTTGGCTCGCCTTTCAAGTCATCCAACGACTGCCTTTGACCATCTGACCTTCTGTGACAGCAAATTCCTTTAGCTGACCGCAAGCTGCTTGAAGAAGTTATTTCCTTTTATTTGTCCCAAATTTCCTCCTTAAACCAGTTGTCCTCATTTAAGGAATAACTTCTACAGGAGAAATTAATTCAATTACTGTTTTGTGTGTGGGGGCAGAGGGGAAAAGTTCAGGGGATACAAGCATTTAAGAAATCCACTTCAGAATTTCTTATTTGGTTGCAAATTATTTGTTCTTTTTTTTTTCTGTATAATGTGTGCCCATTATGCAAATTAGAGGAAAAAAAGAAAGACAGAGAGGGTATAAATCCTGCCAGCTAGAATGTTATGCTCCTATCATAGGATTTCGTTTTAAATAGACACAGGAGCATTTTCTCATGTGTAAATGATTTTGTCACTTAAGCTTACTGTAGCTAGCATTGAACGCAAGTCTGTGCAATGATGTGATGCTTGAAATATTACTGTCTTCCAGGTGGAAAAGTGACGTGAGGGGTGCATGGAACCGAGGAAAGGGAGGGACAGGGGCTAAAAGAATTGTGACATTGGTAGTGGAACCGCTGTGAGGATTTGTCACTTCAGCTCTGTCTGGTTTCAGAAAGAAGTGGAAACACCACTAGGACAGTATGAAGAATCCAGCTCCCTTGCCCAATGTTTTCGTCCTCAAAAAAAAATCTGTGTAGTACTCTTTTGGAGACTTTCCAACCATTTCCCTTCATTAACTAGGTCTAACTCCCAATTTTCTCCAGTCTCTGGACATACTGGGTTAGACCAGGGATACCTTACTCTGTTTAGTTTGCCAGGGAAGAAAGCTCACAGGGAGATTAGTCCCTTTAATTAGTCCGAGGGAGAGCTGAGTTTGGGTTGGCAAACTGGGATTCCTTCCCTAAGGGATCCTAGGAAAAGCCAAAAAGGGATTTCTCAAGATTGGAGGTTTTTATGGGCTTTTTTGTTTTTCTTTAATGATTGTGATTTTATTACTTTTATCTTTTAAAGGTGTATACTCATTATAAAACATTTATTGATGGAGAAGATCAAAGATGAAAATAGAGAATCATAAATCACCCAACACCTGGTCTCTGCTCTCCTGTCTGAGATGTTCTCACTCAGTCAGGATTCTGTGCCAAGCTTCACTCCACCCAGGGGTGGATGTAGCTAGCCACGTTCATGGAAGTTCCTGCATCTTGGCTCAGCCCCACAGTTCAGTGATGACCCCTGGAAAAATGAGAAAGCCTCATCTATCCTTTGCTCACTGGATAATTCCGAGGTGGTAAGAGGAGGCCTTGGCCCCTGCTACTTTTCCTTTATCTTTTCCCTGGACTTAACCCTCCGTCCCCATCTCTCTGCACTGGGGAAGATTGGTGAGCATTTTTGGAAACTGAGCAAAACCACACCAGAATCTTCTGTTCCCTTCTCTGCAGCCTACCCCATTCTGATGGCAGTGGCATGAAGCTGTACCTCTTTCTTTGTTTGGGTCTTGCTGATATATTTTTTTCTTGGTTTTTATTTTGTTTTATCCATTCCTTGAGGGAATACAGAAGAGAGAGATACTATTTATTGAATTACTCAACCACCAAAAAAAAAAGAAAGAAAGAAAGAAAGAAAGAAAGAAAGAAATCAATCTTGGGGCACCTGGGTGGCTCAGTTGGTTAAGCGTCTGCCTTTCGCTCAGGTCATGATCCCGGGTCCTGGGATCAAGTCCCAAATTGACTCCCTACTCAGCGGGGAGCCTGCTTCTCCCTCTCCCTCAGCCTGCTGCTCCCCTAGCTTGTGTTCTCTCTTTCTCCGTCAAATAAATAAACAAATAACTTTAAAAAATGAAATCTTGCCACTTGCAACAAGTGGATGGAACAAGAGAATATTATGCTGAGCAAAATAAGCCAATCAGAGAAAGACAATTATCACATGATTTCACTCATATGTGGAATTTAAGAAACAAAACAGAGGAGTATAGGCCAAGGGAGGGAAAAATAAAACAAGATGAAATCAGAGAGGGAGACAGACCATAAAAGACTCTTAATCATAAGAAACTAACAGGGTTGCTGAAGGAGAGGGGGCCGGGGGGATAGGATTACTGGGTGATAGGCATTTAGGAAGTCCCGTGATGTAATGAGCACTGGGTTTTATACACAGTTAATTAATCACTGAACTCTACCTCTGAAATATTAATAGCATGATATGTTAATTGATTGAATTTAAATAAAATTAAATTTAATTTTTAAAAAAGAGAGATTCTTTGCACTGAATTCACTATTTTGAATTCCATATTTTGCAAGTCCAGGCTTTTAAGTCCCTGCTGGACTGGTGGTGGCTCTCTGAAAGTTCCAAGCAGGGAATCTCTTTCGTTGACTTCAGTCAACAGTCATGACCTCCCAATGGGCACAGGAACAGGCATGAAGGAATCAAGTGCAAATTCCAGGAAGGGCCTTTCAGAAGAGGGAGAGAGCCTTGGCGGTTGCATCCCCCATGGAAAATTGGTATCCTTAATTCATACTGAATGTAGTTATATTTAATTGTTGAATATAATGCATAGGCACCTTCCTCCTCCATTGCAATAGGTCATAGCTTGCCCTATTGTTGCTATATTAAACTCTCTCTAAGAATAAGACTTAAGAAGATTCTCTCATGGAGATTGGAGCAATATTCAGATATAGAAAGTTCTAATAAAGGCTAAATCTTCAAATAAGATTTTTTTAAAAAATTACCTAATGATTTTCATCTATCCCAAGTGTGGTGGGAGAGCTAGAATAGAGTTACGATTCCAAGACCTCAGGAAGACTATCCAAAGGCAACCTCACTTGTCACTGGTGCCAGGTGGTCTCTGTGGTTCCCTCCAAAATAGAACCATTCTAGGGATGTCCCTGATGTCAGCTCTGATATTGATGAATCCTGAAACAAACATTTATTTAGCAGCTACTATGTAACAGGTTCCATGTGAGGCAATGGAAATGCAAAGATGGAAAAGACACTGGCCTCTTTTCCTAGAAGATCGTAGTCTACTGGGGGAGGAAGCTGATACATAGCTAATTTCTAGTCACTGCAATACTGTAATATAATAGAGACATGAACGGATGCTGAGGGTATTAGAAGCCTATGGATAAGTATGCATATCTTCACTTAAAAACTTATTCAAGAGAGACGTGATGTGAACTGTTCTCAGAGTGCCAGGCAGAGAAGAAGGTGGGCGATTAAGACAAAGGACCTAGTGTGTTTGAAGGCATACAGGTGTCAAAAGCTGGCTTGGCCCAGAACCGTGAGAGGTTGAATGTAACTGGGCCATAAGGTTCATGTATGAGTAGGGGAATGGAGAGGAAGGCAAGATTAGAATAAGCCTGGAAACAGACTAAAGAGTTTTGCCCACCATCCTCAAGAATCTGGAAGTCATCCTATCGAAAAGCAGAGGGAGTGGATGGAATCGAGCTTTCTTTTAGGACCTGACTTCTTGTGGCAGGGATTAAAAAATGGCTGCAGTGGGGAGAGACCTGCAGTTAAAGGATTAATGATGAGGCTCTTGCAGTTTTCCCGGCAACAAGAACACAAATCTGAGCTAGAGTAACTACAGTGGGGAGCGAAGGGTAAGGGACAGAATCAGAAGATGTGGCAATGAAGAAGTTTGGGTTTGATGACTATCCCAATGGGAATGGGGCTGAGTAAAATAAGTTTTCCATTTTTTTCCCTTCAAACACAGGGTAGGGGGTGGCCATAGCTAAGGAAAGAATGCACTTGCAAGGGAGAAGCGAGCTCTAGAAGGGAAGCCCGAGGAGTCACTCATGGAGACTGAGCACAGACAGAGGGAAGAGGAAAGCCACAGCATGAGGTCCCTTTAGGATCCAACCCAGACCCTTAAGCTACACAGTTGACATGGTGAGTTTAAAATATATGAAATATATGAAAATACCCACAGAGTTCATTTCCAGAACTCTCTGGCTTTTCCTTTTGACTCATTTGAACCTTAGCTTACCGAAGGATGAAGCCTTTTTCACACTACCCTTCCCCTAGGTCTTCTGACTAGTTGTTCCTCTGAGGTTCTCTCCCCGGGCACCTTCCTGCCTCCTGACATGTGGCCTGACTTCTAATCTGAGTTACGTCTCTCCCCCTTGACCAGAACCTTTATTGACTGCCGGGCCGATAATGTCCCCTCTTAGGACAGCCCCGCCACCTCCCACACTTGCAAACCAACCTGTGGGGTTCTTGTCAAGGAAAATGTCAGGATCAGATACAGGAAGGAAAAATCAGAGAAGGGACTTGAGAAGTTATTTTTCTAAATTCCCTACCAAAGTCAGGATTCTTTTTGACAATACCCTCAACCAGCAGCATGCAGCGTCTTCACACCCGTATCCAGTGGCACCAACCGCCTACTCTGATGTCGACGGGGCTGCATTCTTACTGTGAGCTGATCGCTCTAACAACACCACTCACCGATCCAGTTCTGGCTTCTGTGTCCACACAGAGCAGACCTCACCCATACCTACCAGACAGCCCTTAGATGTGAAAGCCTGCATTGTCTTTATTTCTGCTCCAGCTTGAACTTCCCTCGCAGCTCTGTAGGTGATGTGCTACTATCCAGCCTCTTGATGATTCTGATTGTTTTGTCTGGGAACAAAAGAACTCTTGATTTAGACGCTGCAGTAGTTTCCTGGCGCTCTTATAACAAATGACCACAAAATCTGTGGCATAACACAAGATAAATTAAGGGCATCTGGGTGGCTCAGTCAGTTGAGTGTCTGTCTTCAGCTCAGGTCATGATCCCAGGGTCCTAGGATAGAGCCCCGCATCGAGCCCCTTGCTCAGTGGGGAGCCCGTTTTTCCCTCTGCCTGCCACTCCCCCTGCTTATGCTCTCTCTTTCTCTCTCTTCCCACCACCCAGACAAATAAATAAATATAATCTTTCAAAAAGAAAAGATAAATTAGCTATCCTATATTTCTGGAGTTTAGAAGAGTAACCTGAATCTGGCAGGACTGAAATCAAGATGTCTGCACGCTCCTGCCTTTCTCCATCTTCAAAGTCTATCTTGTCTCCTTCTTTTATACGGACATTTGCAAGTATATTTAAGGCCCAACTGGATAATCCAGGATAATCTTTCCATCTCGAAATCCTGAGTGTAATCAGGGATACAAAGTCCTTTCTGCCAGAGAGGACAACATTCTCAGGCTCTGGACATTAGGGCTGAGGTATCTTTGAGAGCCATTACTCAGCCAACCACAAATACTTCAACCAATGCACTCTTAAGTCTGCTTTACTTTTTCATCAACCAAATTTTGCCATCAACCAACACACTCCCACTCTTCTTCACATCAATTGCTGTCATGCTGGGTCTCACCGGGTAGTCCTGAGGACTCTCTCCTCCCTGCGGGCACATGGTAGAGCTGCACTGCTCTCTCCTCCTAGCCCCAGGAGTCGTCATGTCTCTTTCTTGGTCAAGGTGATGTGAGATGACATGACGTTTCTGTTCCATTCTACTTCTTTCCATTGGCTTTAGTTTCCACTGGTTTTAGAAGACAAAATCCTGGACAGAAACGAATGACACTGGGCTTGTCTTGCCTTACTATATTTCCCTTCTGCTATCTTGCCTTTAAGGGATAATTGGATTTTTCTCTGTCACTGTGACCAGTGATGTTCCGATGATAACTTCTCTACCTGCCTGGATTCCAGAGTGAGGAAAATGCAAAGCAAAGTCCCCAGATGACCCACTGTGGACATGTGAGGTAAATCAGAAATAAAACCTTATTGTCAAGTCCCTGGGATTCTGAGGCTGTGACTTGTTACAACCACATAATCTAGCCTATCCTGACTAATACAAACTCTTTCTATAGATAAGTCTGTTTTCAAAATCTAAACAGGGAATTTCTTATTTTTTCCCCACTAAATTTCATCTTTTCTATAATAGCCAAGCTTTCAAGGGTTACATGATGCCTAGGAATCTTTTATATATTTTTATACATAAAAAATATATAAATAAATATATATATTATATTACTATATATGTATATGTGTGTATATATACATAGAAAAGCTTTTATGTCTATATTATATATATAATATATAATATATATATTAAAATTTCATCTTTTTTGTAGTGGCCAAGCCTTCAAGACTTTCATATATAATGTTATATATTATATATTATATATATATTATATATTATATAATGTTATATATATTATATATTATATATATTATATAATGTTATATATTATATATATTATATATAATGTTATATATTATATATGATATAATGTTATATATATATTATATATTATATATTATATAATGTTATATATATTATATATTATATATTATATATATTATATAATGTTATATATTATATATATTATATATGAAAGTCTTGAAGGCTTGGCCACTACAAAAAAGATGAAATTTTAATATATATATTATATATTATATATATATCATATATTATATATATAATATAGACATAAAAGCTTTTCTATGTACATATACACACATATTATATATATGATTATATATTATATATTATTATAATCATATATGTCATATATGTATATGATTTCTAGGCATCATGAAAGTCTTGATGGCTTGGCCACTACAAAAAAAATGAAATTTATATGTTAAATTATATTTAATTATTATTAAAATATGAAATATATATTAATATATAATATATTTAAAATATATATACGTGAGAGAACTCGATCCCAGGGCCCTGGGAGCATAAGTTGAGCTGAAATCAAGAGTCAACTGCTCAACCAATTGAACCCCCCAGGTGCCCCTCAATGCCTAAGAATCTTTTTTTCCCTAAGATTTATTTATTTATTTATTTATTTATTTAAGAGAGAGGGAGAGAGGGAGCGCCTAAGCAGGGGAAGCAGCAGGCAAAGGGAGAGGGAGAATTGGGCTTCCCAGGAACAGGGAACCTGATGCAGATGCCTAAGAATCTTGAAGCAATCATGCTTTGCAATGGATACTTGATTACTCTGAAATATGATCAACATTTCTGCTGTGTTTTTATCCAAATTACTGATTTGGAAAAAGTCTATGAGGACAAAGTCAAGTGTATCAACCCGCAGCATGCCATTTGAAAAGTCTCCCCAGATTCACACTGATCGAAAAAAACTGATAATATAATCAATGGAGATGTGTTACCCTTCAGCATGACTCACAGGCCCCAAACTTTTCCAAGTACTTAGGGTTGGCAGGATATTTCCATTACAAAATTCCGGTAACCTTTTAAAAAGTTTGTTTAGCATGTCAGCTTTGCTCTTAGGGAATCCAAGCCAGCTCGTAGTGAACAACACATTCCTCACTAAGTGCTCCTGGACCATCTGATTAAATTAAGTCTCTAAAATTGTCCAGAGGTTTATGTAAATATCACTGGTTTGTATTTTCTTACAAATATTGTAAGACCATTTCTTACTATTTGGGGCAGCAAAGGGAAATTCTGTTCCATTCTACTTCTTTCCATTGGCTTTAGATTCCACTGGTTTTAGAAGACAAAATCCTGGACAGAAACAAATGACACTGGGCTTGTCTTGCCTAACTATATTTCCCTTCTGCTATCTTGCCTTTAAGAGTTCAAATGTAGTGGGTACCCAAGCAGGAGATCCATCATCCTTGTGAGGAGGAGGAGAGGTGACTCTTAATCTCCTATATTAACTAACAAATTTTGGTATTTTTGTAGACACCTGAGGAGCACGTGTGGCGTACTTTGATGGGCTCTCGAATCAAAGTACCAGGGTTTCAATCCTGTCTTCACTGCTTGCAGGTTTCCTGAGTTTGGACAAATCGCTCATTCTCAAATCCTCGATTTCCTCGTCTGAAAACTGATTTAATAATAAGATCTGCTTATAGTGTTATTGGAGGTGGAAGTTAGATATTCCAGGTAAATTGCACAGAATAAGGTAAGTAAGTGCTCAATAAATGTCTTTCATACTACATAAGATATCCCCTGTACTAATGAGCATAGAGATAAATAATCAATACACTAATTTGCAAGAGTACACAAGAAGGGAGCACCTATTTCTTGCTAGACTGTTATGTGAGATAAGAGAAATCATGATGCATTAAGTATAGTCCAGATGTTGCCTAGTGCTGGGGGAAACTGGCTGCAACCTTTTCGTTTTTTGTAACTCGTGGTTGTATGCCTTTGCCATTCTTTGTCCCCGACAGAGGGCATTGAGTCAGCATAACAGGTTTCAAAGACTAGACACATAATGATTATATCCTGTAGTATCGCTTGGCTAGCTTAACAGATAAGATATTAAAAGTAGCATATCATCAGAGAAATAGGGGAAATATCACTGTTTTGTATCGTTTTCTCTCTCTAGGGAAAACAAGTTTTCTTTCTTTTTTTTTTTTTTTTTAGATTTAATTTATTTATTTGACAGAGACAGAGATCACAAGTAGGTAGAGAGACAGGCAGAGGGAGAGGGAGAAGCAGGCTCCCTGCTGAGCAAAGAACCTGATGTGGGGCCCAATCCCAGGAGTCTGGGATCATGACCTGAGCCAAAGGCAGACGCTTAACCGAGCCCCTCCACCGCAGCATCCCTCAGAGTAGCTTTTAAAGAAAACAAACTTTTAAAATTTGCCAAAGGAGAGCAGGACTATTATTTCCGAGATTGCTATTACTTCAGACACTGGTTGTCTTACTCGAATTTCCATAAAATATTTATGTTTAAAAAAATCTAAAAGGATGAAGCATGATAATTGAGTTTATTTTCATTTTATGGATCAATCAAAATAAAACCTTCTTAAGTCTACATCAGACCATAAGACTGAAGTTTATACTGATTTTGGATGAAAAAAAAATATTTTTTTGCCTTTCTTAACAACATCGATGACATAAAGCCTATCATGCATGAATTCTTATTTTACTCCTATTAACTTGATTTGTGTGATGTGTGATATTTACTGACCTGGCCTTCGTCTGCCTCCCTCTCTCTCTCTGTCTCTCTAAGATAGGATATTTGTCGTTCATTTGAGAACGGCAATGCTGACACGATATATGATGAGAGCCTGAGTCTGCAGACTCTTTCATCTGCGTACTTACTTTCTGAAGTGCATTCCTTCACGGAATCATGGTCAGTTCCACCCTTCTTAAAATAATACTATGGCACGTCAAGATCTACCTCATCCCTCCCCCACTACCCTAATAGCACATAAACCCACTGTTGTAGAATCTGAGAATAGGGGGCTGTCGGGGCTGGCTAGGTAATTTACGGGGCCCAGTGCAAATGAAAATGCATGACCCTTTGTTCAAAAAGCCAGGAAAAAAAGTGTCATTATAAGCACTGACTTGAAAAGCTTTTTCTTGCTTCTGTGTTCTCTCTTGACCAATCATGGTAGGTTTTTGGTGTTTTTTTTTTTTTTAATTTTACTTATTTGTTTGACAGAGATAGAGAGATCACAAGTAGGCAGAGAGGCAGGCAGAGAGAGAGGGTATTTCACTGTCCATTCTTATGTTGTGCAATGCCAATTTGGAATGTAGAGGTCAGCGTTTGAGTCACGCGAAATCACTGAAACTCCACAATTAATATTTTGTTGTTTGTGCACGTGTCATATGTATTTTGTTCTTACAAGAACGGTGGAAATGCTGCCTAAGACCACACTGTTTTCCTTTCCCTTCTGGCTGCACACACATTTTGTCCCCACCCTCTACCTTTGGTTTACTTATGAGTAAGGAAAGACAGGATGAGAAAGCAACTACGTATTGCACCATCTTCCCCTTTCCTTTTAGCTTGTCACTTTCAGCATAAAGAGTTGGTGACTACAGGGAAGTAACATGAACAGGAAGGAATACGATAGGCTTCCTTGGTGCTTTGTGTTTCGTAAAACACCATCACTTTCATTCTGCATTCGAAGGAAGTTTACATTTGAGCAGAAAAGAGGCCACCTGGGGCTGTCAGCACCCCCCACACCCATTTGACTCAGTCATGGATGTGACACAATTACCCCGCACTCGCTTTGAGTCTCACTGGACTCCTGTGGATCCTGGGTCCTCCAGGATTTTGTGCTCATAGGGCATTATGAACACTATATGCAATCAGGGCAGCAAGGAATGGCTGAGAACACTTATACTGTGTATTCTCTGCTCAAAAGCTCCATTGTCCAATCAGACTTCCTCATAAAACCCAAGTTCAAAGATAAGGTTGCTAAGAACATCAACATGGTGGCAGCAGAGAATTAAACCAAGCATGGGGCTCTTCTGAGCATGGGACCCTTTTGAATGTGGGCTCTTCTAAGTATGGGGCCCTGTGTAATGGCACGGGTCTCATGGCCAAGAAGCTGACCCAATATCTTATTATGTTGGAGCTCAGAGGCTGTTCATGTGTGACAGGTAGGCTGCAAATGGTAAGTGGGAAATATGGCAGATCCTGAAAGGCTAACTACAGAATAACCATATAATCCAGCAATTCCAATTAGAAGTCTAT
Source organism: Mustela nivalis (assembly GCF_964662115.1). Taxonomy (NCBI): domain Eukaryota; kingdom Metazoa; phylum Chordata; class Mammalia; order Carnivora; family Mustelidae; genus Mustela; species Mustela nivalis. The sequence goes on from NC_139022.1 coordinate 167,149,919, forward strand.
ATCCAAAAGAATTGAAAGCGGAGTCTCAAACCACGTTCATTGCAACATAACTCACAGTCATTAAAAGGTAGAAACAAACCAAAGGTCCACCGACATGTGAATGGATAAACAGAGGTGGTATATCCGTACAATGAAATATTATTCAGCCATAAAAATGAAAAAAGTTCTGGTATATGCTGTAGCACAGAAAAAAACTTTGAAAACGTTATCTTAAATGAAGAAAAAAAAGAAAAGAAAGAAAGGAGAGAGATAGAAGACAAACCAAGAAACAGACTCTTAAGTATAGAGAAGAGACCGTACATGGGTGAAAATGGGTGGGGGATGGGTGAAATAGAGGGTAAGGATGAAGGCAGGCACTTGTCATAATGAGCACCGGGTGATACTTGGAAGTGTTGAATCACTATATTGTAACTTGAAACTAATATTACACTGTGTGTTAACTAACTAGAGTTTACATAGAAACTTAAAGAAAAAAATTGTCTTACAACAAATAACATGGGATTTCATTCACATGAAATATTTAGAACAGGCAAATTCACAGACAGAAAACAGAATAGAGGTTGTCAGGGTTTGGGGGATGGTGAATGGAGTTACTGCACAGTGGTTACAGAGCTTCTGTTCAGAGGAATGAAAATATTTTTTGGAAGTAGGTAATGGTGATGATTGTACAATGTTGGGGATGTACTTAATTTGTTGAATTATACACTTAAAATTGTTAAAATGGCAAATGTCACATGATATATATATTTTACCAAATAAAACTTGTTTAAATAAATGAGTAGAAACAAAAACCAATCTGATTCAAAGATGGGCAAAGGGTGGCTCTCTGGGTGGCTCATTTGGTTGGGTGGCCAACTCTTGATCTCAGCTCGAGTCTTGATCTATGGGTTGTAGGTTGGGGCCCGGTGTTGGGCTCTGGACTGGGCATGAAATGTACTTTAAAAAAGGGGGACAGAGGACCTGAATCAACATTTTTCCAAAGAAGACATACAAATGGCCAATGGATATATGAAAAGGTGCTAAGGTCACTAACAATCAGGGAAATGCAAATCAAAACCACAAGATCTCCCCATACACTTGTGAGAATGGCTATTATCGAAAAGGCAAGAGATGACAAGTGTTGGTGAAGAAATGGAGAAAAGGGAATCCTGTGTATTGTTGGTGTGAATTCAAATCGGTGCAGCCGCTGTGAGCAGCATATGGAGCTTCCTCAAAAAGTTAAAAATAGATGATCCAGCAATCCTGCTTCGGAGTATTTATCCAAAGGAAATGAAAACACTATGAGGAAGGGATATTGCACCCCCATGTTCATTATACCAATTATACCTAATTGTCCATCAATAGATGAATGGATGGAGATGTCTCTCTCTCTCTCTCTCACACACACACACACAATGGAATAAAAAACATGATAGCTATAGTTACTAAGACTGTTTTGTATAACTGAAATTTGCTGAAGTGTAGAACTTTAAATGTCTCACTATTTAACTATCTCACCAAAAAAAAAAAAGGCAAGATAAATATGTGAGGTGGTGGATGTATTAATTAACCAAATGATGGAATCCTTTCACAGTGTATTGAGCAAAGTAGATTAACCTTTCTATAACATAGGTGAGCTGTATCTAATTAGTTGAATAGAACAGAGCTTGACCTCCCTGAGAAACAAGGAATTCTGACAGCAGACCGCTTTTAAATCCAGACTGCAGCTCTTTCCTGGTCCCAGCCCATCAGCTCACCCTGCAGATATTGGAGTTGCCAAAATCATGTGAGACAATTTTAAAAAATAAGTCTGTGGGGGACACCTGGGTGTCTCAGTCAATTAAGCACCCAAGTCTTTATTTTGGCTCAAGTCATGATCTCAGGGTTGTGAGATGGAGCCCCAGGTTGGGCTCCATGCTCAGCGAGGAGTCTGCTTGCGATTCTCTCTCTCGCCCTTCCTCTGCCATTCCCCCTGCTCATGCCCTCTCTCCTTCTCTCTCTCTCAAATAAATAAATCTTTAAATTTAAAAAAGTAAAAAATTAATAAATAAAAATAACACACGTGTCTGCATCGTGTGTTAGCGTGTGTGCCTATCTATCCGAGAATGTACAGAATGTACTCTAATGCCCCAGAATATACAGAAATGTGACACAGTAGACTTGGGCTGGAAAACCTTAAGTGAATCTATTACATTGAAAATATCTCATAAAAGATGTACAAAACCTTGTGACCAGAGGGATACATTATCGCAATCCGTCCCAGGCCCTTGAAGACGCTGCAGCAGGGAGAGGCCCTCAGGCATCAGCCGGGTGAGCTCCTTGTTCGGTTCCCCTTGGTCCCATCTCCAAATCTGGAGACTCTTTCTTCTTTGAAGCCCTCCTTCCTAGTCAGCCACCCTTACTGCACGGCCCAGGTACTGTACGTCTTCTTCTCTGAGCAATGCAAAGCCATCTCCCCAGTGGTGCTCCTGCCCTGCCTTTCTGCCCTCTTTCCCCTTCAACTGTGCCGTTCCCATGAGCATCCAAACATAGGTGCCTTCTCCATCTTAAAATCAAACCTCTTTTGTCTTTGTTTCCTACCCCAAGTACCTCTCCATTTCCCTGCTTCCCTTTATAATAAAACTCCCAGCAAGTCTCTGTTGGTGCTCTCCTGTCTTCTCCTTCCACTGCCTCTTAGACCCATTCCAATCAGCATAATAGAAAACACAAGACATGGAGGACCCCAAGGGCCTTAGAGCCCCCACACCAGCCCCACACAGCTAACTTCCTTATTTCAATGAACAGGAAAATAAGCGACTGGTAACATTTTCTGTTTTATTGTGAGTTCACATATGGCTGATCTTCATCACTGGGAAGCCCAGGGAGGTTGAGACGAGAGTGAATTCTTACCCAGATTGGCCTTGAAAGGGCTTTGCCTATGCGTTTGCTTAAAATTAAAATTTTCCCCGGGTTTTCCTGAGCCACTCGCTAAGGCTGCCAGAACAAAGTTCCTGGAGTTGCGTGGCTTAAACGATGGAAACTTCTTTTCTCATAATTCTGGAGGCTCAAAGTCTAACATTGAGGTATTGGAAAGGTTGGTTTCTCCCGAGGTCTCTCTCCTTGCCTCGCAGACAGCCACCTTCTGGCTGTGTCCTCGTGGGATGCTCTGAGCACACCCACACTCCTGGTTTCTCTTTGCATGTCCGAATTTCTTCTTCTAACAGAATGCCAAGTCATCTTGAATTAGGGCCCACCTTAATGGCCTCATTTTAACTTAATAACCCTTCTGAAGCCTTACCTCCAGGTATGGTCACATTCCAAGGTACTGGAGGTTAGGAGGATTTCAACATCGGATTTTCAGGGCTCACAATTCCACCCACAACAGGTAGTACAAATTGAAAGTTTAAACCAGAATAAGAACCGCTTGTGTTTATGAGATCTCGGGAGAGTTTCCATTTTTTTCCCCACATCGAGGCCTAAATGGACACATTTTCTGGTCAGCATCTTTGGCAGCGGCTGGGAATTCTCAGCGCTGTGCGTTCCTGAGGGTGTCGTCCTTTGAGGATCCCTGCTTTTCACAAGAGCCTCTGCTGTGACTCACGAAGTTTCGTCCTGCATTCCTCCTTGGCATGGGGCATCACTTGGCTTTGTGGTTTTGCCTTTTCTTCCTCTGGGCCTTTGTGGATTCCCCTTACTCTGTTATGGACAGATTGATGGATTTTTAAGAAGATACACTTTTGGGGGGCTCCTGGGTGGCTCAGTGGGTTAAAGCCTCTGCCTTCGGCTCAGGTCATGATCCCAGGGTCCTGGGATCGAGTCCCACATCGGGCTCTCTGCTCAGCGGGAAGCCTGCTTCCTCCTCTCTCTCTGCCTGCCTCTCTGCCTACTTGTGATCTCTCTCTGTCAAATAAATAAAATTCTAAAAAAAAAAAAAAAAGAAGATACACTTTTGGGGGGAGGGATAATTTTAGGTTTACAGAAAAGTTGTGAAGGTAGTATGTTGATATCGTAACCTTGGCCCATTTGTCAAAATGAAGAAACCGGGGTTGGTCCATTCCTATTAACTAAACTTCAGACTTCATGCGGATTTTGCTAGCTTTTCCACAAATATGCCTTTTCTGTTCCAGGATCCCACAGTCTGCCTCCTTGGTTTGTAACATTTCTCAGTCTTTGCTTGTTTCTCATGACTTTGACAGTTGAAGGAGTACTGGTCCAAGCATTTTTATAGACTGTCCCTCAATTAGAATAGACATGACTTTTAAAGGACGCCTAGTGTATCACACCCAGCGTGATCGAAGTGTTTGTGGTGATACAGGCTTCTATTTTTTTTTAAAGATTTTATTTATTTATTTGAGAGCGAGAGAGAAAGCGTAAGTGGGGCGGGAGCAGCAGAGGCAGAGGGAGAAGCTGAGCAGGGAGCCGGACATGGAGCTCGATCCCAGAACTCTGGGATCGTGACCTGAGTTGAAGGCAGATGCTTAACCGACTGAGCCATCATGCTCTCCAATATTCAACACGGTGCCAGAAGAGGAAGTCTCTACCCTCTGATTCCACAATCTACCTGCCCAATCAATTTCACAATCTACCTGCCCAATCAATCCCACAATCTACCTGCCCAATCAATCCCACAATCTACCTGCCCAATCAATCCCACAATCTACCTGCCCAATCAATTCCACAATCTACCTGCCCAATCAACTGTGCATATTTTTTTTTCCTCCTAACATTTGCCAGGGTTGGTTTCTCTTGCTTAATTCAGAGTATCCCTTGGCTAATGCACAAACCGTAATATATTTCCATGCCTCTTTTCCCACCACCCCCCAAATGTTCTTTTCCAGCAACACTAAATTCATTATAGTCTTAGTATATTGAGATTCCTGCAAATTTTCCTCATGACCTACCCCATTTGCCGTTCCCTGCATCCACTCAGTGCTGCAACCACAGATAATTTCATTTCTTGCCAGGTATTGTTTTCCGTCTCAGTTTCTCTTTGTTCTGGGCAGGGATCAGGGCAGGGGGTTGGATATGAGAAAGCAGAGGCAGAAGGTGTGGAAAGGGAACGCTAAGTCCCAGAGGGAAAGCAGCTGAAGAGGTGGGATTGTTTCCAATCAAAGGGATTGGTGAGAGTCACCCAGGAGAAAACTGTGGCCAGTGTCCCACCCCAGGGGAGTGCTGTCCCTACTGTGAAAACACAGACACAAATGCGGAGCCAACCTGGAGAGTAGGCCCTCCACCCTCTGCCGACTCCCTTCCAGAGGTGAGGGAAACTACAGAGGCAAGGAATTTTGTCCTATTCGTAGTCTAAAGAAACAGAAGGGGGGCGCCTGGGTGGCTCAGTGGGTTAAAGCCTCTGCCTTTGGCTCAGGTCATGATCCCAGGGTCCTGGAATCGAGCCCCACATAGGGCTCCCTGCTCAGCAGGAAGCCTGCTTCCTCCTCTCTCTCTGCCTACTTGTGATCTCTGTGTATCAAATAAATAAACAAAATCTTTAAAAAGAAAGAAAGAAAGAAACAAACAAACAAACAAACAGAAGGAAGATAACAGTTTCGAGTACCCCTGTGTATCAGGGGCTACATTATGTGTTTTTTATCTTACTTAGTCCTTAACAATCCTCATAAATAGGTGGCAATTCCCCAACCTCACACTAACCAGATCCACGCACAAGTCATAAAGCTTGCAAAGTCCAATGGTAGAACCAAGTTCTTTCTTTTTCTCTGAAGTTCATGGTCTTTCTAGGCTAGGACAGAAGAAGGAACATAAGTTTGAGAGATCTCCTGTTCCTGTGTGCCTCCAATCAACACTGAGAAGATGGACATTCTCACACTGAGCCTGGGTTTCCTTCTGTATAAAACAAGTAGAACGAAACCTTCCTTGCAGAGTTGATGGGCGCATCAAACAAAATGCAAGCAACGCACTGAGAGCAGCGCCCAGCACAGTAGCTCTTGTTAATACGCCTTAGTCCTTACTCTTTGTAGCAGTGCTAGAGGTACCGTAAATATCATCAGGCTTAGCCCGTTGACACGCAAGTGTCTTCCCTAACAATACCATCACTCCTTCATTATCACCCGTTCATTTATGCAGCAGTGATAGACATGCTTCTGAGTGTTTGAGAGACAGTAGGAAACAGACAAATCCCCCGTTGTCAGGGATCTGGTGTTCTCGACAGTCAACAAGTCGACCAGGGATCAGCAAATCTTTCCTGAAAGGGACACTCCACGGGCCATAAGGTTTCAAAAACAGGCTCTGGGTCAGATCTGGCCCGTGGGCTGCCGTCTGCAGACTGAATGTGTCAGATCATTTCTAAGAGTGATGGAGGCTCTGAAGAAATCAGGGAGAGCAGCGTCGTACAGTACGACAGCTGTGCTGGCATTGAATTCCACGGCAGATCCGATCCCACCTCAAGCCGAACCCCAAGTGAGGAGAGGGGGCAGCCTGGCAGGGGGAATGGCGGATCGGAAGGTGAAGAGACATTGCTGGTAAAGGAAACACATGTGCAAAGGCCCGGGGCAGGTTCAAGCTCTGTGGCCTGTGTGCTCCAGGTGGCCAGCCTGCTGGCTAGGTCGGGCAGAAAGGCCAGAAAGCAGGACCTTGCAAGGCTAAAATTAAAACTAGTAGATAAGTAAAATAAACAGAAAGAAGTCCCTTGCAGCTTTGAAGGGCAACGGTGAAGTGTGGATCTACACCTTAAGCCATCACTCTCCCTGCTGTGGAGCAGAGCAGTCATTTGTGACCCTGACCGTGAGGAGCGGGAAAGGGTTTGAGGAAGAAGGAGCGCAGTGGAGACCCCAAAAGACAGCACACTTGGGGTTTGCTTTGCTGTGAGGACCGTGGGGGGTCCTGGAGGATGGTGTGCCTTCCTTGAGAGATTGAAATGGGGGCTACTGAACAGGTTGTCCGCTGGCCAGAAAGGTCTGCTAGAGAAGAGGGTGCTGGTGGGGAAGGATGAGAAGGGGAAGGAAGGTTGGTCAGAGAGAACAAGGAGGTGCTACGGCCTGGGGGGGCACGGGCAGTAAAGCTGAAGTTAGGACAGCGCTTTGAGAGGGAAGTTGGCGGAGCCCCCATCTGGCTGTGTCTGTGATCTCAGTGAGAGTAGGTTCTCCAGCCCAGTTTTTCTGTATTTTCTTCTCTTGATGCCTTCCCTCTGGTACCCAACCTCCCACTGACCCTGCGTTACCATGGATACACTGCCTCTCTTCACCCTGGCCCTTGCACCTGGTGGCGGGTAGTGGCCAGAATCCCTTCCCCGCTCAGAGCTGCAATACTCTGGCTTTCAGCTAACCACGAGTTACCCCGGTACAGTCAGCAGAGCAAGCGTGCACATCGCCTGATCTCCTGATTACTAAGGAGCTCAGCCCGCAGAGGGCATCGACTTTGAAAATGCACTCGCCCATCTTCCTGTTCAGCTCAGGATCTCCTCTCTCCCTGACATCTTCCTTTATCTTCCTCCCTCATCCCCCAAACGACCTTACCCCTCTTCTCCAGGGCTTCAGTTAATCTCATCTCTTGCGTGATGGTTTAACTACTGGTAGAGCCACCGGGATTCTTTCTCCTGCCTCCCACAACCTTCTGCTTTCTCAGCAGATCTCCCATGTTCACTGCTCAGCCAGAGCCCAAACGTTGCAATGCAGGACTTACAGAGTCCTGACCGCCGCCCCCGCCAAAGCGGCACGTGGAATAATTTATGAAATAGTAGATGTAAACAGGGCTGTGCTCATACTGGGTTGTGACAACAAAAGGGTAAATTGTCAAGAATTTTCTGGGCTGGTGGTTAAACACAGCCATAATTCACCATGAAGTCACATAAACTTGCAATTAAATGAAATAAAAACCGTGAATGTAAATAAAATTAAAAAAATAATAAATTATATGAAAGCCAAAAATAGTAAATACTCAACACTCGTTCTTACCAAATTATTCTAGCACACTTTTACTATTACCTATGCCCTCAAGGTGGTTATGTCTCTTGTCTCTGCGTGGTGGAAATAGCAGCTAAGAAGGGGTCTCTTCTCAACTCCACGTTCCGTGAATCATGGTGAGAGCTAGAAATCAGCCGTGGTGAGAGCATTCACACCGCAGAAACTGGCAAGTGCCATGGTGTGATTCAGGGCTGTCTGCTGCCCTCCCCAGTCAGCTGTCAACACTTGCTAGCATACCGCCGACTGTAACACGGCTTAATACAAAGTTGTAGCAAACTCTCTGGGTCTGTCTCCTAGAACCACACGCAGGCACACACACACACACACACACACACACACACACACACACTCTTTCTGCCCCAACCATGAGGGGCTCCCTTCCCTGAAAATGCTCTTCATGCCTCTGGCACCTTCCACGTGTCCTTGGCCGGGGATGTGCTTTCCACTCTGCTTCCCCTAGAAGACTCCTACTCATCCACTGAACCCTGGGTCCAGGGCCGCTCTCTGCTAACTTTTTCCTGACTCCCTGTGTTAGTTGGCTGGCACTGACATAACAAAATACCACAGGCTGGGGTGGCTTAAACAACAAAAATTGATTTTCTCACAATTCTAGAAGGTGTAAGTTCAAGATCAGGGGGTTGGCAGGTTTGGTTTCCCCTTGGGCCCCTGTCCTCGGCTTGCTGTGTCTTCTCCTGGATTTCCTCTGTGAATGCATCCCTTGTGTCTCCTGGTGGGTCCCAATTTCCTCTTCTTATAAGGACACTGGTCCTGTTGGATTAGGGCCCACTTTAAAGACCTCATTTTAGGGCGCCTGGGTGGCTCAGTGGGTTAAGCCGCTGCCTTCAGCTCAGGTCATGATCTCAGGGTCCTGGGATCGAGTTCCGCATCGGGCTCTCTGCTCGGCAGGGAGTCTGCTTCCTCCTCTCTCTCTGCCTGCCTCTCTGCCTACTTATGATCTCTGTCTGTCAAATAAATAAATAAAATCTTAAAAAAAAAAAAGACCTCATTTTAACTTAGTCACATTTTGAAAGTCTTTATCTCCAAATACAGTCACATCATAGGGTACTAGGAGCTAGGACTGCAACATAGGAATTTGGGGGGGCACAATTCAGCCATAATGCTCCTCAGGCTTTACTCTATTTTTTTTTTAAGGTTTCCCTTAAAATTTTGCATATGCTTCTTACTATAGACATTTTCATAGTCATTTCAAGATTATCTTTTAGTGTCTCTCTGCAACTGGTCGACTGATTTCTTTAGAGATCCTGTCTTACTCATCTTTGTATCTCCTAACACCTGACAACACATGTACACAATAAACATTTTTTTAATATTCAAAGAAAAAGAAGAGTAAATGAAGTTCTGCTCTTACAGAGGAAATGTGTATTTTATTTTTGAAAATAAGGATACATTTATGATCCTAGAGGTGTCACCAAGAAGTCAGAAAATATAGAACGGGGCCAAGAATAATTTTTTAATTGCCCATGTCCTTGTTATCTAGGGATAACATCTGTGAAGTGTATTTGTTTTTTTTCTTGCAAAGCTCTCTACACCATTAATTTTAACAGATGTGAAGAGCCAGGCAGCTGTTCCCTAGTATCTAGTCTTTCCTGCTTCTAAGTAATAAGTTTGTAGCTGGGTCAAGAAAAACCCAGAATAAATATTATATTTCTCAGTATTCCTGCAGCTGACGACTAAGTTCTGTGCAGTAGAATACATACAGATGCGCTGTGCAAATGTCGGGGAAACTGCCCTAAGAAGCAGCGGACGGGCTCTGTGTTCCCTCTGCCAGTCACTGTCCCTCTCTGCTTCCTGCTGTGTGGAAAGCTCACGCTCTCTCACTGCAAGCCTGAGAGCCCACAGTGGACGCTGCAGAGTGAGCTGGAAGGAGTCCGTGTCCCTAAAGACTTTATGGAACACTGCAGCCCTCCGGACTTTGTTTATGAAAGAAAAGTAAACTTGTCTGCCTTAAACCATGGTCTGTTTTAAACTGTTGCACCGTGCAGATAAAACGTGTCCTTGTGTTTCTTATTCACATTTCCACATCAATACATATGGGTAGTGTGGTGGATTCAAAATGTCCCAGAGCAGTACAGTCTGGTGGTCCCTCAAGAAACTTAAACATGGGGTTACCATATGACCCAGCAATCGCACTCTTAGATGAATTGAATTCTCCCAAAGAATTGAAAACAGACACGGGAGTCCTCACAACAGCACGACTCACCTCAGCGAGAAAGTAGAAACAATGAAGACATCCATCCACTAGCAAAGGGATTGACAAGAGGAGGTCCATCCCACAATGAAATATTATTCAGTCAGGAAAAGGAACGAAGTCCCGATAGTCGTGTTACTGCGGACCGTCTTGAAAACATGCTGATGAAAGAAGCCAGTCACAAAAGCTGTGTATGATGCCATTTATAGGAAATACCCAAGACAGGCAAAGCCATAGACAAATTGGTGGTTGCTGGTGGCTGGGGGTAAACAGGAATCGGAGGAACTGGTTAATGGATATGAGATTTCCTTTGGGGGTGATGAGAATATTCTGGCCAGGGAGATGGCCACACAACATTGTGACTGTGTTCAACACTTCCAAGCACACTGTGAATGTATTAAATGCTATTGTGCACTTTACTTTTTTTTTCTCTTTAAAGATTTTATTTATTTACTTGAGAAAGACAGAGATATGAGAGAAAGCACGAGCAGGGAGGAGAGAGAGAAGCCGGCCCCCTGCTGAGCAGGGAGCCGGAGGCAGGGCTCGATCCCTGGAGCCTGGGATCAGGACCTGAGTCCAAGGCAGGTGCTTAACTGGCTGAGACATCCAGGCTCAGTCTATTGTGCAATTTAGCGCTATATAACTTTAACACACACACATACACACACACTCTCTCTCTCTCTCTCTCCTTCCCCCAAAATGGTCACAAATTCTATGTTGCTTCTTCCACCTGGAGTGACCTTATGTTGGGTTTTGACCAATTAAACGTGGCTAAAGCAATGCCATCTAACTTTTGGGCAAGTTGTCCAAAGGTCTTGCGAATTCTGCCCTCTCCCCGCCCCCGGAATGCAGAGACCGCCGCAGTGTGAAGAACCACCATGTGCAGAAAGCGGCCCAGCTGTTCAACCACCAGCTGCCGCCCAGCGCCCGGCCGCCGGCTGCCACCAGAGAGAGCGCTGTTGACTGCCCTGGAAAGCAAGCCCAGGCCCGCCAAAGTCAAGGCCCAGCCTCGTGAGGAGGCTGAAGTCACGTGGGTCTAGATAGCTTGTGACCCAGAAGCAGGCAGCTAACCCAGAGTGAGCTGCTCTGGGAACTCGCCATAATTCACTCCACCAGTCTTGCCTATGGCCGGGTACCATTGGGTGTCCAGGTCGCCAACTGCCGTAAACAACTCTGTCCTAGACATTCTTACACAAACCATGCTCGGTGCTTATCTGATTTGTTTTCTAATACTTGCCTTTACGAGAAACCTTAGGGAAAAAAACATTCCAAACATATTCTTCACTCATTTAAGAAGCAAGAGCAGTAGGGGCCATTTCAGGCTGTTTCAGGTGGGAAAAACAGAGCTTTGCCACGTTGCCAAAAAGAATGTGCATCAGATTGGCCTTGATGTAGCCCATGAATCATACCCCCCAAGTTTCTCACCGGAATGCCAACCTTAGGCTGTTTTTTTGTGCTATTCTTCAGGCCTACCCATAAGGTATATGAACCCTCTGTACATATATAAATAATCTGATTATAATCTGTATTACAAGATTCATGAGCCCATGTGAGGTATAGTGAGTGATTCCCCCATGAAGATCTAGAATACTGAGCCCTTCAGTATTGGTTTATTGCTGCGCCTGTACACTGGGTCTTCTTAGGGTCCACGCACCAGCTCTCCTGTTGGGAGCCAGGGGTACAGCCATCCTGTGTGAGGAGAAGGAAAGTCACTCAATAATAGCTCGTTAATCTCAATCAGGAGTCCAATCCCTCACAGTCCTGTGAAGAACACATCGCATGGGCCAGCAGGAGAACCCAAGTGGCCGTCCTCCCTGGGACTGAGGTCCCGCCATGGGCCCCAGAGAGAGCCCGATAAATGCCTGGATGTCTGGTTGGCACCACGTGCATGGCAGAGGGTCAGAGAGTGCCCCAAAGGGAAGAAATGAGGACCAACCCCCCATGGGACTGATCCGAGGCCACGGAGTTTCTCCAGATGGCACAGCCGGCCCCAGACAGTGGCAGGCCCCGAAGGAGGACTTCGACCACCTGGAGAAAAGCACCTCCCGACACAAGGCCCCACTGTCCCAGATGTGACACCCCTCGGAAGGCACTGGCACCTTGCATACAACAAAACCCACTTGAGAGAATTCAAGCAGGAGATTACTGAAGGGTCTTACAGAGCTGGCTGTACTATTGGAAGGGCAGGAGGCGTGGGCTTGAGATTTCCAGAAACGATTCTCAGACCCACCGCCTGGAATGGGTCTGCTGAGTCGGTCACCGACCCACCTCAGAAGCAAGATGCTGCTCCAGCAGGCGGACAATCGCCGCCCCATGCCCCAACCTGACCACCCAGACCCTCTGCCCCAGCTGTCCCCCACCCCCACCCTGGGTCGCTCACATAGACGCGCCTCCCTGCTTCCCCAAGTGAGACCCTGAAGGGCTGCATCCACCTGGCCGAACCGCAGTCACCTCTGTGGGGCCAAAGAAGCTTGAAGATTGTGCAGGGGAGAGGGGGGTTGACAACGTGAACTCTCACCCTCAGCCGACCGAGATCGTCCTCAGAAAGATGGGGGGCACCTCTGAGTGACAGAGACCTACTCATGGAGGCCCCTGGATTCCGGATTCCCTGAGCAAAGAGAGGCAGGTCGAGGGAAGGAAGGGCGTGAGGAGAGTGAGGAAGGTTTGGTTTGGGCGCAGGAAGGAGGAGAAGCACCTGCTGGCAGGCAGGCGCCAGGTGTGTGGACATACGTGGCTGCGACTTCTCAGAGCCTGAGCCACGGACGCATTTCTGAAGAGACTGTCACCGACGAATGGGCGCAGGGTGACAACGTAAGCAGGAGGAAGGGATGCGCGCCGAGGATGGACCATATTTCGGGATGGGGGGGCAGTGATGGAGAAAAGGAGCCTGTCCAAGGGGCAGAGAAAGAGGCCAGTGAGTTGGGGAAATTGGACAAAGACAGTCTTATCAAAGCTAGGTGGGACCGGCTAAGCGGGGCGGAAATTTCAGGGCCCCCGGAAAAAGAGAAAAACAAAAGTCATTAAGGATTTTAAGACAACACAGCAGAGAATTAAATCAAGCCTGGGGCCCCCTTCTGAGCCGAGGGTCCTGGGCGCCTCACTCTACAGACCGCACACTCAGGAAGCTGGCCCCCAAGCCGAGAAGTGGAAGAATTCCAGAGGAGGGGCTGTGTCCGGGGTGGGTGACGTTTGAGAACAAGCTGTCGAATTTGATTATGTCAAGGTCACGGTGATCTTCGAGAACGTGGAATTGCGGGCACAGATAGCTGATCATAAGGGGCTGCGGCGCTGATGGCTTGGAGCCTAAGCGGAGAAGGGGACAAGGCAGGGGTCTGAAGATGGCCCATTTTCAAGGAGGATAGACACAGTCCCATTTACTGGCTCCATTCACAGGAACGGGGAAAACTGCAAGAAGGGGCAGTTCGTGAGGGCACGAGGTTTGGAAGTGGTAAACACGTAATTAACAGAGCAGGAGACAGGAGCAGCTCTGCAAAGTCAAAGTCAGCCTCCAGGTCCCTCTGGAGCAAGGAAAGAGAGGGAGCAGGAAGATACCAAGAGATCAAGGGAGAAAGAGCAGACTCTGTATCATCCCGGAGGGTTTCAAGGATTTGGTTACATTTATCCCATTCAACAGAACCAGGACCAAGCGCTTTAAATGGAAGTGGATGGATTTTAGGAAAACCACTCTGCCTGTATGCGTGGGACATCAATTTAGAAAATGTTCCTGCTCTAGTTTGAAGAGATGGAATCTAGTTAGAATCGGCTGTCTGTGGACTGTCCCGCTTCTGAGGAGGTAAATTATAGCTTTAGCCCTTGTTCGTGGGGTTTAGGAAAAATATGACTGCCAGCAGCTTAGTTTTTTGAGTGTCTTATCCCTTGTGCTTTATTTCTGTTTATTCTTCTGTACTTGTTCAATTCTATCAGATTGGAAAACATTTCACATATTTTCACTGCAGATTTTATTCTTTCTACAGAAATCTTGCACATTTTCCATTTCATATGAGAAAAAAAAATTGCCTTCAGGATTTTTGAATTGCAAGTTATCAGAGGTAAACAAGCCAACAAAACTCTTGTCTAAAAGTTTAAAGAGAATTTTAAAAATGCCCTTCTTTTTTTTTGTTCAAAAAGGAACACATTTGAATTTTTAAACACCCAAGACCACAAGTCAACCAAAAGGACCACCACTGGTTAGTGAAGCACGAAAAACAGGATTTTAGAGTTGTGTCAGTTCTCAACTTCTAATTTGTGTGAAAGAACCTTCCTGAACTTTCCCTTTCCATACCTAGTAATTAAACCATTACTCTGACTGGAGCAATTAGAGGTGAGTTTTTTATAAAAACAGAAGTGATGGAAAAGATTCTACACATAAAGACACAACCAGATTAGGAAGTGATATCAGCAACAGAACAACTAAAAAGGACTCCATTGGAAATCACAAAGGAGCTTAAGACAACACACTTCAACTAAAAACAAACACACACATAGTGGAAAATAAAAACAGAGGAAGATTGTATTACCTCACTCACGCAGATACCTACATAATTCTTCCTTAGAGTGGAGACCTGTTCCCATCTGTATTGGAGTGGTTTATCGTGAGCTAATTTTGGCAGCTAAATAAGAGAACGTAACCTGAGGTGGGTTTTTGTTTTTCTGTTTGTTTGTTTGTTTGGTGTTTCATTTTGAAAACGAAAAGTTAGCATGGAGTCTTTGAGAAATAAGGATAATTGAGAAGGGAACTTGGCTTCTGAGAAATGTGCCCATTCTGGCTTTAACATTCCCTTGAGCCTCTGCCTGTCAATTCTTAGGGGGTGGAGTTTACCCATTTTAGCCCAAAGGGCTTTGCCCAACGGGTAAGGCAGCTTCTTGAAAGGAAGCACATAACTTTTTAAAAATGGTAAGGGGTTAGATATTATTAGATATTCTTAGAAATCTATTGATTTAAAATACTTCCCTTCTCTGTTCAACTTTGTCTAAGCCCTTGTAAACAGAAGATCATCCTTTGAAACAAAGGATTCCACCACAAAGACTTGAGTTAGATCTATCTATAGATAGATAAATCTAGACTAACTATAAAGTTAGTCCTATCTGGATCGCTTAAAATAACAGGCACTTGGTTGTTCAGCACAGTCTTACTGCTACAGTTCATCTTTACACCTTTTGGAGAATGTGTGTTTATACAGAAAATCTGATGAATTCTGACAATGGAAAGCAGTGATTCTCAAACTCAGAATTGCCTAGTTGGGTGCTTATGAAAATGTCAATGTATTTAGGCACCCAGCCTACCCCCCCACCCCCCACCAAGACTGAGTTGTATTTTTTTGCGTTTTTCTTTTTTTAAACATCTGTTTCAGGAGATTTTGATAAGGTGGTGTAAACTTTTTCAAGAAATATAATTCAGTAAAATTCAACTTTTATGTATTGGACTTGGCTCACAATTCTTTACATGAGTCAAGGTGGGGGAGTAATTATTACCTAAATCTTCTTAATCAACAGGGAAGTGACTTTAAAAAATTCATGGACTTTGTTTTTGAGCAGTTTTAGGCTTACAGAAGGATCCCCCTCTCTCCAGTCGCCTCTAATATTCACATGTTGTATTAGTGTAGTCCATTCGTGACGATTGATGAGCCAGTATAGGAAAGTGACTTTGAAATGACACGGCCAAGGACATACAGTACATTACTGACTGGGTGGTTGCTGGGAACCAAGCCACACCTGCACCCTCCTCGCCTGAACAAGCGGCCTGGTAATTTCTCCTGAGAGATGTTCTGTACAGATTAACACCATAATGACTGTAATTGTTTTGCACCCACCCCACCTCTGAGCACAGGTGGCAGCTTCCCTCATTTGACTAAGCACTTTGGCTGGTGCCTGGGTCCTGCCTCCATCTTCGTTTTCTTTGCCACCGGGGACACAAGCTTTAAGGGCTTCAGTATGTCCACCTGTGAACCAGGGCACACGAACACGAATTTATACTTTGACTCTTTCCAAAGGCAAGGGGGGTGGGTCTCAGGACATTTATGCCGGAGCACTGCTCTGAGGTTCAGGTTTTAAACACACTTGGATTTTTCCCAGAAGGATTAAAAAAGGATGCTTCATCCACTCATTCTGCAAGGCAGGTGGGGGATACACATTTTAAAGCTCAGTTTCCCCCTGTTGAGGAGCTTCTAGTCTCCCAACCAAAGAGAGACAGGACACCAATAAAAAGACCCTTAAAACATACAGTTTCCTCAACAGTGTTAGGAATAAGGCACACCAGGTGGTTAGGTAGGGCTGGAGGCTGGATGAGTGGCCTGGCGTTTGGGGAAGGCTTCCCCTGGAAGACGTGACTTTCTGATTTAAGCTTTAAGGATGAGTAACAGTAGGCGAATCCCCCGGAGAGAGCTTCTCACACCACTTGTGGTGAAGAACCAGTCGTTTTTGTTTCCAATTTGCAGGATACCAATAGTAGAACCCTGCTGTGCAGGGTCTGACTCACTATGAGTCTGACAACACCAAAACTGGTTTATCCCCGGTTCAAAGAGTCCACCGATCATTCGCTTGGTGGTTGTGGCATTTTTTTAAACCTATGAAAGTTCCTGGACCTTTGCTTGCAGGTTTTCTACCTGTTACAGACAGGCTCCAGTTTGCAGGCCAGCACAGGGCCACGTGCCACCCTTTGAGGGCACCTCGAAGTTCGTTGGAAATGTCCCCACTGAATTCCAGTCTGCATTTTAACAAGATTCCCAGGTGATTCCTGGGCATGCTCAAGTGTGAGGACCTGCCCTAGAGGAAACAGTATCAGGTGGGGCTGATCCTTCACCCATCCCACTCGCCTTTGCCTGCTTCCTTTAGATCTAGGAAAAGGGTCACATTTTTTATGGCGCAATTGGCCCTGTCCTCTTCCAGGTTACAAAACGGCATTCTCCCGCCGCTAGGAAAACGTCCCTTAACCTGACGGCAAGAGAGAAACTCAACACGGGAAGGCAGCTTCCAGAAATTCTGAGGAGCCTCGGCTCCCCGCTTTGATCTGGCCCCACAGCCGGGGCAGCTCGGCCGACCGCGCTTCCTTCCCCGGGGTCGCTCATCTGCCGATCTGCATTAATGAGATCCGTGTTGAGCCGGTTCCAGGGGCCGCTGAAGATCAAAGGCACAAAAGAATCCCCCAACCCCTCCTCCCCGGTGACTACTAGGTCTCAATCACCGGAGGGTAGAGTCTACTCCCCCGCCCACTCCAGGGCGGGCAGGCGGGGACCGGAGGAGGTGCAGCCCCAGCCTCGCCTGCGCCTCCCGCTGCTCCGGCCGCGCTTGCCCCAGGCGGAGTGGGCGGGGCCGGCCCTGCGGAAGCGCGGGGCGGGGTTGGCTTTGGGCTGGGCTCCTGGAGGGGAGGGGCGAGGCGGCCGGGATGGGCGGGCCGGCTGAGTGGGCGGGGCTCAGCTCCTGGCGGGGCGGGGCGGGACGGGGCGCGTGGGCGGGGCGAGCGCTCCTGTCTGCGAGTCTCGGAGCGGCGGTGAGCCGGCAGAGCCCAGGCGCCCGAAGCCTCACCGCGGCGGCGCTCGCGCGGGGAGAGCCACTCCGGACTCGCTTTGTGGCCGCTGTCCCCCTGTCGCGGCGAGCGCCTCCGGCAGGAGCGCAGAGGGAGGGGGCGCGCTCCCGAGACCCCCGCCGCCCTTCTCCAGCCCGGGGGAAGAATGTGTCACCAGCTGTTCTCCGCTCGCGAGCGCTGCGCCCAGAAGTAAGGAACTTGGAGGCAGGGAGACAAAGGCTGCAGTTGGGACGGATGAGTTAGAGACTTGGGTTTGGGCAAACAAAAGGTGCGAAAGACGAGAAGGGGGTAAGGCCATGGCAGCGGGGGAGCCCCGCGGGCTCGGGTTCCTGGGAGTCGCGCCGTGACACGCATGGTTTCCCCGGACCGTCTGCTGGGCTGACTTCCGCGAGCCGGACGCGGGACTCGGGCAAGTCGGGGAGCGCCCTGGAACAATGGACAACTTCTTCCCCGAGGTGAGTGCGCTCGCGCCGGCCACCCAGCCGGGACCTGGCCCCGGCGCGCCGGGAGGGATCTGCCCACCGCGCCGCGCGCTCGCCGGGGACCCTGCCCAAAGCCCGGGAGGGCGAAACTTTGCGGGAGTCGCCTGAAATGACCCCCCCCCCCCCGACCCGGGAGTGTCGGGATGAGTAAGCCGGGGCAGGTTTTGTTTGGTCCCGCGCTCCGGGCCGTAGCGAAGGTGAGCCTCCTTCCGCGTGGGTGGCTGGCTCGCGGGTGTCCCCGCCGCGCCGCGGGCGAGGTGAGGCGCCGGGCGCCGGGGCCCGACTGCCTGGGTGCGGGAAGCCCAGTAACAAGTTCAACCGGGACGTGCCTTTCTGCAAGAAAGTTCTGGTCTGGAATTTCCTTTGCACAACGTGCCGGCTTCCTGTGAGAGGGGCGCAAACCCTTCCAGAGCAGACGGCTCAGAAGTGCGAGAAGGCAGGCGGGGGTTTAATCATTCACTGTGTTCTCTGCCTGCGGGACCTTTGGAGTCCGGGTTGCAGCTCTCAGCGAGATGTACCCGTTCGGGGTTTGAGATCATTCCAGAGGGGGAGACCAAAACATCATGTACTTGTGCTGACGGGCTTGGCCGGATTTTGAATTCGAATTTAAAGAAAGTCGTTTAGGGCAAACCATGATTATTTTTAAAGATTAAACTGATGCCCCGTACAGGGTCATTGAGGGAGGGGACACCACGGTTACGTGAAAACCCTTGACTCGAGAACCTTTTTCCCCCTCCTCCCTGGGATCGAGAGTTACAGTGGTTTCTTGGCGTCTTCTCCTTTCTTGGTTGTGTTTATTTAATAGATTCTGTTTAAGTTTGAGGTTTGAAGTGGCTCAGAGTAAACTTAGTTGACTTAAGGGAGCCGGATGGGACTTTCATTGAGAGCCAGGGGATGTTTTGTGAATCCAGGACCGTTTGGAATCTTTCAGCAAATGACATTGGTTAGGGTTTGCCTCTGATGGTCAACTTGCTTTATCAGACTTAACTGGATATAGTATTTCAAGTCATTCAGCCTACTGGATGCTTACTTACTGTATTCTCAGACAACTGTTTTTAATGGCCAAAGTGATATATCCTTGGTCATAGTAATGTCCACTTTTTTCAGTTGTATTTCCTATGTAATCCCCACATTTGCTGTGAGAGGAAGGGTGGAAAGGAATGAGTCATCCATTAATTCATATTTTTACTTTTAAAGAAATCTATGATTAAGACTACAGGTTTTTTGTTGTTTTTTTTTTTTTTTTTTAACCTATAGACTTTTGTTTTCATGACTGGAAGAAAGCACCAGAACTTTTTCAGGAGTTGTAGGTTAACCAACTATGAGGGTCCAATGGGCTGCGTTTAACTGCTTTCATCTGTAAGAAAACCTAGGCTCTGCCTCCACGACACTAATTCATAACTTTTTTTGGTTTTCTTTTTGTCTTATGGTTCCCTTGGGAAAGCTCTTGAGATACAGGATTTGTGTTCCGTTTGTTGGGGTTTCACTCCCCTTGAAGCCTGTCTGTGGACCTTGGAGGGAGGGGGGGTTGTGGCCTCCCCTTGGGGAGAACTCTGTCCCCTAGTGCAAGTGGGGGGAACTGCAGGATGACCTGCGTCTGCTGTAACCTGCCCTCACCTCCTTTCCTTGACATACTTTTTCCTTATACCATATTTTGTTCAATGTAAGGAGACCTGGTTGTTGTATATTATTTTAGCGATTCGTATATAATATTGAAGTTGGCCTTTGGCCATCATTTACACCCCCTTCATTTCCTGGATGATGAATCTTAATCTAAAGACTTTAAGTCATTTGTCTAACCTGGGGAGCTTATTGCAGAATCCAGAGCTTTTTTTCTCTGTTGTTGGTGACTTGAAATAAATTTGCATTTATTTAAAGTTATGCTTTTAATCTTGTGTTGTATTTGTATTAGAATATTTCTAATTAACCTTCAAAGGTCCACCCCTGATTATAATCACTTTTGAGTGGGAGGCCATCAAGGCCGGAGGGGCAACATTGTGCTGTGTTAATTGGAGACAAACTCTTAACCTAGGTCCTGTCTCTCTCTGTTAGTGTCTTGTAACAGACCATCCTTTTGTTAAATTTGGATAAACTATCCAGTTAGAAAATCATGGGATGCCCTGTTAGAATAGAGACAGTAAGTGTGGCAGTGATATGCTCCCAAGGACTGCCAAACTGTAGAGACTCAGCAGTAGTGTCCTGGTAACTGGCATCTTTGCTAACTTTTTTGTCATTGTGATTTAGGCATAATGACTTGCTGCTTGTTGGACAACAGCTTGAAGCTAACACTGGCAATTGAAAAAAATAAAATAAACAAGATGTTGCATGCCTTATCTTTATGTGTGTATGGCCAGATAATAACAGAATGGGGACTTCTTGTGACTAGCAGCTGCTGTTTAGGGCTGGGCCAGAGTTTCTCAAACTGGGTGCCATTGACATTTGGGGTCACTTAATTCTTTGTTGTTGGGAGGCTGTCCTTTGCTATCCCCAGCCTCTGCCCACCAGGTGCAAGTAGCGCCCCCAAACTGTGACAACCAGAATGTCTGGGGACGTTGCCAAATGAGCCACGGGTGGCAAAATCACTCCCAGTTGAGAACCCCTGAGCTAGCCCATGGAGCGTTGCCTGGTGGAATTAATTCCTGTGTGTGTTGTAAGCAGAGACTTCTTGCCCGCACTTGCCTGCTTTAAATAGCATCAGGCCTTTTCCTGCTGACCACTAAGATGCGTGGGAGGCTTGTGCCATCCGCTGATGGCTACTAACTTCCAGACGTTCCCCGGGATTGAAGAAGCTGAGTGCCCCACATCCCCCCCCAACAGAGTTGCGCTTCCTTCATGACCTTACATTTTTATGGCTCCTCTCACTTAAATTGTGTGCACGCTTCTGGGAATACGTGTTTTTTAGCCTTTGGAAGTAAGTTGTTAAATTTACTGTAGGCAGAAACGAAGTTGAGGTATGTCTATAACCAGCAGCATTTTTTTTTTTCCTTAAAAGCAAACAGAAAGGCTCGACCAAGTGGCAAGAATGTTTTGCAAACATGTTGTTGTTATTTTGAAGTGGATGCTGTTTCCATGTCCCTGGGGCCAAGTACAGCGCGGAGGGTCCTAGAGGGGCCAGTAAGCACCAGTTGAACACGTAAATGAGCTTGACTTTTCTGTTTCCTATTTTAGGAATAGGTGTGGCCTACTGGCTGTTCAAACAAAAGATCTTTTGAGGATTATTAATGGAACTTACATGAATGCTTTGATTTTTCAGAATATGTAAAACGTACACAAGTATGAACCCAAATACAAATATAGAAAGCAGGTTATTACCGTCTTAAGATTTAAATTGCTCCTGAAGACATTTCCGCTGCACCTATTTCTTACGACCTGGTTCGCCCTCCAGATGTTAGGTGCAATCCCCTGCCTTGTTTCCACTTAATTTGCCAAGGTGTCTTGGATTTTTGGTGGTTAACCTGGAGCTGTTCAAATATCTTTTTAAGCTGGAAGGAGTTCTGGAGCCTATTTTTCCTCCCCTTTTCATAGTTCTTTTGTTTTGTTTTATATCTTATTCATTGTCTTGGTTAAAAAAAGAAAGAAGCCTTATTTTGGGGCGCTCCTTCCCTCGCCCCCACATCATCTCTCAAGGACTTCCTTGTTCCACCAGTTCCTGAAGGTGACCCCTTTGACGGCTATGAAGTAGAATCAGACCCTTTGCTGGTATCTTCTGTTCTCACAGTGGAGTTACGGTGCCTTGCCTTTTCTGCACAGTCTCTACAAATTTCTGTTGTCAAATATTCATTTTTAGGCCCCTGCCGGTTTGGGGACAGCAGAGCCCCCAGGAGCAGCTGCATGCAGGACACTTGTTGCCAGCAGGGAGCCCTGAGCCCCGGGGCCTGGCAGGCAAGGGCTGCTCTCCCCAGATCATGTGGCCTGCTGTTCTCACCTCTCAAAGCGGGCATAGACTAGCGGCATAGACCAGCGCGAAGGGAGGAGAGAGCAGTGTTTGCTTCTCCAGCGCTGCTGGCTTTGAGTGGGGTCCCCTCTAAGGACCTGAGCCTTGAATGTACTCTTCTGTTAAAATTGGTAGGAAATAGGGTACCTTAATTTTTCTTTTTTAAGTTTATTTTTTATTGAAGTATAATTAACATACGGTGTTATTAGTTTCAGGTGCACGGTATAACTCAGCAATCTCCATGCTCATTGTGATGAAGTGTACTCTGTATCCCCTTCTGTCTGTTAGGGATACCTTATTAATGGGTTTCAAAATTTTGCATTCAGAGTAACTACTACATAACATTTTCATGTCCTCTGCAAGAATGAGCAACCAGTGACCTCTATGTTAAGCTTGACAATACTTCCCCGTGCCTGAATGCCCCTAGTTGGAGTGAAAAGGGTCTCATCCTTAAAAGTAGAAAAGATGTGGCTTTTGGAAACCTGGCTCTACCCCTCTCCCCCGCGGGATCTTGGCTTTTCTGACCTTCCTGGGCTTTATTTCTGTAGGTATAATCATATCAACCTTGCATGATTATTAGAATTTGAGATGAGATTTACTTGGCACATGGAGCTTAGTTATAGTAACTAAGCAAGAGTGAGTGGCTCTTGACGGGGAATGGAATTCCAGTATTCAGTGGTGCAGAGAAACCTTGGCCTTCGGGCTGTTCCCCAGTATTATTTCTTTTCCTAGATTGCATTTATTTTCTCCCTTTCAACCTGTATACTTCTGGCACATTTTCCCTTTCCAGAGTTCTGTCTGCACCACGTCCGTATTGCTAATAAAATCAGGCTCACATTCCGTCGTCTGATTTTCCAGGCCCTCTGATCTTGCAACTCTTTATTCTTTTTTCCCATGTGAGTTCTGTTCCCGAGGATCTCTTACTGGTCCTACTCCATGCTTTTGTGCACCCGTCCTCTCCGCTGATCGGATGTCCTACCTGGCTAGCTCCTTTCTTGAAACCATCCCTGACTGACCGGTCTAGTTTACGGTGACCCCTGCCTCTCTTTCTTCCCTCTAAACTTGGCTCCTCCTCTTTCTGCCCTGGTCTTGTTAGGAATTTACCCTGGTTAGCCAGAGCTTTACATATCTTCTTCCTTTTCCCCCTTCTCTGAATAAACAGAGCCTCAAAGGTTGACTATCCCATTTATAAGTTTTCTCACCTCATTTGCACAAAGAGGTCCTTATGGAAGGGATCTTCTCTTTCTATAGCCTTTATTTACGCCTTAATTACAGATCTTTTTATGGTGGGAGGGGCGATGCTTTTAATGTTTTTCCTTGATTGTAGAGCATTTTATAATTCTTCGAGGTCAATAATCCATATCACTAAAGTTTACAGAGAGCTCCATGTACCAGGCCCGTTCCTGAATACTTGATACTTAGTAGCTCCTTGGATGCATCTGACAGCTCTTGGATTAAGTCCCCACCAACAAAGAAAGTGAGACAAGGAGGGGTTGTTAAGTAAGTAGCCCAGTGCCCCACAATGAGAAAGTGATCATCAGGATTTGAGCGCACATTTGTGTCCCCAGATTCTCTGAACTCCTCACTGCCATTCTTGTCTGTCCTGTTGATGTCATTTGCCTTGTGCTTTTATCATTGCTTCTGGGCTCTGTGAAGTGCTGTATACAGTAGGTAGTTCGTAAATGATCTTTGAGTTAAACTGCCTGAGAGCTTGGGGAAACACACACCCTCCGGAAGCATTTGAAACCTGGTGGGAAAATGTTCATCCTGCCATTCATTTTTATCTGGTTTGCTTTTTACTTTAGAAAGACCCACCTGCTGTTTCCTTGTGCAGTGTGGTTGCAAAAGCTGCCAGCCCGACCTCATGGTGATGGTAGGAAGGTTTGTGTAAGAAGAGACTCAGAAGACTCGCTTTTTGAGTTTTGTTAGAACTCTCCCCAGTTTTGGCTCTCTCTTATCGTAGGGTTTCTCTTTGAGGTTTTCTGATGGAATGTTCGTGCTCAGTTCAAGATTCTCGTGTCCTCTCAGGGTTTCTCCTGATTGGTTTTGTTTTACTTGCTAGCAGCTTGGTGCTTGGGATGTGATCACCCACAGCAGAGCTGAACGTTTCTCAAACAGCATCCTTGATGAAAACATCTTGCTGCCTGGCCGAGAGCGTTTCAGAAAATGTGTCCATCGGGTCTGGAGTATGAAACTTGAGTCCCCAGTTTAAATCTAGCGTCTCTTGTCATGTGACATCCTATCTATCACCTGACTCTGCCAGTTATGGGGGGGGAGGGGTAGAAGTGGGGTTGGGAGGGAGGTGTTAGGGCTCTCTGTTGAAATTCAGCCTGAGCAAGTGGGGGACACCTGGGTGTTGTAAATTTAATAACTCTACCTTCACCCAAGCTTCAGTATCTGTTCTTCAGGATTGAAATCGTCCAAGTGTGGGGTGCCTAGGTGGCTCAGTCATTAAACATCTGCCTTTGGCTCAGGTCATGATCCTTAGGTCCTGGGATCCAGCCCCGCAACAGACTCTCTGCTCCGTGGGGAGCCTGCTTCCCCCCCGCCCCCGCCCCCGCCCCCGCCCCGCCCCACTCCCATTTGCTTGTGTTCCCTTTCTCTGGTGTCTCTCTGTCGATTAAATAAAAAAATACAATTTATTTATTTATTTAAAAAATATATATTTTTAAAAAATTGTCTCAGTATAGGGGTACCTGGCTGGCTCAGTGGGTTAAGCCTCTGCCTTCAGCTCAGGTCATGATTCCAGGGTCCTGGGATGGAGCCCCGCATCAGGCTCTCTGCTCCGTGGGGAGCTTGCTTCCCTCTCTCTCTCTCTCTGCCTGCCTCTCTGCCTACTTGTGATCTCTCTCTCTCTGTTAAATAAATAAATAAAATCAAAATTATTTTTTTTTAAATCGTCTCAGTATAAAAACACTTTACATGCAGAATTTGTTTTTTTAATGAGTTATTAGCAAAGAAAAGGTAGGCGAGGTTCAATTTTTGCACTTTGGGGTTGGCTTATCTTTACCACTTGTTGGACATTTAGAGGGGAAGATAAAAGATTTTGAGGACGTTACAGTAAAATATTAGTTTTTTTACTTGACCTGTTACCCAACATAAGGTCTGAAAATGATTCCATAATTGTTTTAAATGTCTCTTTTCTTTTTTCTGGTCCATTAGTAACATATGAGCAGTACCCGTTGACAGTGCTATAAGTTATGGAGAGAGGTGGTCTTATCTCCAAAAGCCTGTGTTTGTGAGGTCTACTTTTTCTGTGTTTAAATTTAAAGAAGTTTATCCGTAGCCCACATGCTCACGTGTGCAGCGACCACTTATCTTTGGTTTCACTGTCTTCTTAGATATTTAAATTGTGCTTTAAAAAACTTTTGTTAAACATAAATTTACTATGTCATTACAGAGCTAACTATGTCAAAGTAATGTACTATTTGCCATGTCATTCTTTTTTTTTTTTTTAAGATTTTATTTATTAATTTGACAGAGAGAAATCACAAGTAGATGGAGAGGCAGGCAGAGAGAGAGAGAGGGATGCAGGCTCCCTGCTGAGCAGAGAGCCCGATGTGGGACTCGATCCCAGGACCCTGAGATCATGACCTGAGCCGAAGGCAGCGGCTTAACCCACTGAGCCACCCAGGCACCCTGCCATGTCATTCTTAAATCCATTTCTTCTTTCCTTAATCCTGCAAAAAAATATGTACTAAATTTAGAAAATGCCAGAAGCAAGAGACAAAAGCCTGGGTCCTACTTTTTAATGTTTTGGTCTTTCCATACCTCTGTATATATGTTTCTAGAAAAGCACACCTATACTATTTTCCTCTTAAGAGTTGATTGCTAAAAGCTTTAAGTATCAAGAAACTTGGCGTGTGTCATTTTCAAGGTCAGGGGCAAGACTACAAATGTAGACCCCATATCACATATCTAATTATTTAAAAGTTATAAATCAAGCTTACAGACTGGTACATAAAATGACTTTGCCTACCTTGACACATAGACCTTCATTAGGACACAGTCAAAAACATTTGTGTGAAGCTATGGTTTTTATTGCTGAAAGTCAGCAGAATATCAAAGGTAAATGAAGATAATTATAGTTGCACATGTCTGGCCATTCGTTTGATAGGCCAGTGATGTTTGCATGAGTAATAGACATATAGTCCATAATATATTTTCCATAAATTCATTTCTCTTGCCCGTAGTTCAGCAAAATCACTAAATTATGTGGTTATCGTCAAGATTTTCACAATTTATGTTTTATGGGCAGTGACACCAAAGTAAAAGACCTTTCTTTGGTCCTAGTGGTTCTTTGGTTTTTACTGAACTTGAGTTTGGAGAAGGCCTGCTCCGTAAGGCAAGACTGTAGTTACTGGCATTATCAACAAAAATCCGTATAGTAATATTTTTCTTTTTTTCAATAAAGTATAATTAACATAGTGCTATTTCAGGTATACAGTTTAATGATTCACCAACTGTGCATTACTCACTGCTCACCAAGATATGCGAACTCCTAATCCCCTTTATGTCACTTATATAGCAATATTTAGGTTAAAGAAAAAGGTTGCATGTGATCATTGATTTTTGCAGAAAGAACTAAATATTTTAAGTTAATGATATAAATCATATTAATACTGTGAATTTTCAGTGTTGTTCCTAAAACTTTTCAATGCTGTGTACATTATAAAGAAAACAATTCATTAAAAATTTGTTTTCAAATGAAACTATACTTTAATGCATCTTGGCCACAAAATAATCTGTAGAAAAATGTGTTTGGGGATAATGTGTGTGTGTGTGTGAGTCTTTTCCTTCCTAGTCTTGCAATTTTTTTTTTTTAAGATTTATTTATTTGACAGAGAGAGAGACAGCGAGAGGGAACACAAACAGGGAAGCAGGAGAGGGAGAGGCAGGCTTCCCACTGAGCAGAGAGCCCCACGCAGGGCTACATCCCAGGACCCTGGGGTCAGAACCTGAGCAGAAGGCAGATGTGTAATAGCCACTCAGGCACCCCCTTACAAATGTTTTTATTTCCTTAACTTGTATTACATATTTTCTTGAAATTTCAGTTTTTTGGTGGGTTTTGTTTTTTGTTTTTTGTTTTTGTAAGGTTTTAGTTTTTTGAGAGCATGCACAAGCTGGAGGAGGGGCAGAGGGAGAGGGAGAAACAGGCTCCCTAGTAAGCAGGGAGCCCGATGCGGGGCTTGATCCTAGGACACTGGGATCATGACCTAAGCTGAAGGCAGATGCTTAACCGACTGAGCCACCCAGGTACCCCTGAAAATAACATTTTCCACCAAAGTCCATGATTCATTCTTTGAGATACCTTTTTTTTTTTAATGGTCTTTGTGATGGGCAGGCACACTCTGGAGTCTACAGCCCAAGGTAGGAGTCCTAGGTGTCTGAGTCCTCCTGACATATATCATCATTTATATGACCATTTCAGGTTGTTAAAAGTTGTTGCTTTTCTAGAAAACAGCACACCCGTGTTCTTATACCTAAATCATGGTATGCTTGTCTGATTGTTTCTTTAGGATAAACTTGCCTGGGAGTAGAGATGTTTGATCAAAGAATTGGTGCATTTTTAGTTAGATGATTTAGCAGTGAAAATTTTACGAGAGGTGTCCCTGCAGCTTAAGTACGACAGGCACAGCCGAGATGCACCATCCTGATGTGTTCATGACAGCAGGGATTTTGTGACTTCTAATTAGAATCTTAATGACACACATTATTTCACAAAGGAAGTTATCACATAATATTAGACTTGTGTCCACTGTCGGGTTCTCCTCTGAACTACAGAGGGGAGAGATGGTCTCAGATCATTACAAGCAGGGCTGGTGATTCACCTCAGGCCTCAGAAGATCCCTATGTGGGTGTCGAAGTTATTTAAGTCACCAAAGTGCACACGAGGGACCTGGCTTTACCTTGCGGGGGTGGGTGGGGTGGGGTTAGCATTGGCCATTGGTTTGGGGAATTGTTCATGGATTTTTCTTATAATTCTCATTCTTTTGTATTGTAAATATCCTTGTGTGTTAACCCCAGGCCACAACAGCGACAAGATGGTGGCGGTTCTAACTGTAGGGATTTAGGGAACCTAGGGAACCTACAAAACTCTGTGTGTGTGTTTTACTTGAAAGCTTTTTCTTATTTTTCACCCCCATGAAATTTTTGGAGTGAGTGTTGAGTGCAAGGTGAAATAATACTGCCCCTTTTATAGTATACACAGTTGTCATTTAATACAAGTTTGCATCTGCTTATTCCCACCCCCATTTCATTCTTTAAATGATGGCAGCTAAGCCTTCTTGGGACGCTGAAAAATGCAACAGGGTATTCCTGCCATCCCCCAGGATCTCAGCAGGATGGAATGGGAAGGGGATTTTTTTGATGTAAGCCAAGATGGCTAAGGCCATCGAGAGTGTCCTTACTGGGTGGTGAGTTGAGTCACGCCTATGGTGGTGGCCTCAGGGAGACGATCTTCCAGGTGAAGGCTGTGGCCAGAGAAGCCAGGCCAGGCAGCAGCGGGCAGCTGTCACCCGAAGGCTTGTGACTCCACGAGGAGCTGTGCACTCAGGTCCCTCCCGAGACTCTGAACTCCACGGGGAACATTGGAGCGCAGAGATGCAAAAGCATCCCTCGGCTTCTTGCCGTTGGCTGTCTTGGGGGTTTGGGAGGAAAGCCCAGTGAAGGCAGCCCAGTGTGGGAGCAAGGGGAGTGTTTTCCCCAGTCATTTCTTATGGGGCAGGAGCTCCTCCTTCCTACTTCTTACTGCTTCTGGTCCCGTGCTTTGAAAACACAGATAGTTTGTCGGGTGCAGGGGAAAAAAAGAAAAGAGACCAATCCTCTGAAAAGGAACTCTTTAACTTTGCTAACCCCCCAGATGAGGGGCTCTTGATCCCCAGGGACTGGGCCATCTCTAGCTCTCCCAGCCCCAACTGCCTTCACAGCTCCCACGGGTTTCCGTGCCAGCCCGCTGTGCCCTGCCCGTCCCCACCTTGCGCCCCTGACCTTGCTGCCTCTTTCCTAGTGTAGTTACCATACGAGCGGAGAGTGCTTCCTGCGCCCTAGGGAGATGCCCTGTATTCTCCTCACCACCCGGCTTGTAGAGCAAAGAGTTTCTTCGCGTACGAATTTTCTTCATACCTCTGTTTATTTTGTTGTTGTTGTTTTGTTTTTTGGAAAAATGCTCACTTGTTCTTGTTTTTTCCACGAGGAATGTGTGTAGAGTGTGATGAGTGTTTCAGCAACAAGCAGGTGAGCTGTGCTTACAAGTGTAAGAGACTTTTTTTGTTTAAACTACTTTATATATAAGATAAATCTATGCATATGCGTGCACAGGTGCTTGTCCGTGTCACGTGCACACCTGCGCACAGTGCTCGCTCCTGTGACACATGTGCATGCACACATGTGCACGTGGGCACTGTGCAGCCTTAAGTGTAACATGTGCACACAGGTGACACATTCACACTGGTGACACGTGTGATTACACACATGCACTCATGTGTAACGCGTATGTATACACATGTAAATGTGCGTGCTCATACACATGAGCACACAGCATGCACCCACCCACATAACACAGGTGTACACATGTGTATATGTGCATACCTACATATCTAACACATGTGTGTACACACATGTGCGTGTGAATGCACTCAAACACATACATGTGTTAGGTTTAGCATCCCAGTTCCAGACCATGGGTCTGTCACAGCCATGGGTATGGGAAACGAAGTATCTCCCCATGGCTGTGCTGCCTAAGGGTTTGGTCCACATCTAGTAGGTGACTTGTTTGCTGTTGAGGAGTTTTCAGTAGGCAGCATTTCTGAACTGCTTACAGTTTTCTATGAAGTTAAAGGTTAGAAAAGCAGCCTCTGTACCTTTTCACATGTTACTTGCTCTGTTAGGGTGGGGCCATCAGAATACTGCTTTTTAACCAGAGGTCCTGGATTTCCTTACGATTTTCACTGATTAGGGATTTTCTCAAAGGTGCCAAGTTCAAGGACACGAATTCTGGTGCATACTGTAAATTCTAGCACTAAGGTTTTCAGACCTTGAGAACCACTGAAATTTCAGGTGTTTCTCTTGGTAACATAGCTTTTCGGTTGTAACAGGTTCCTTCTTGCGTTGGGGCAGATCTGTTAGGTTGCTGTAGTTTAGGTTCTCAAACTATATTTGCTTAAGATTCTCATTGAGAAGGCCAGTGCATCTCTTCTGTAAATATCAATGGAATATATAAATATGTGAATAAATAAGTGAAGATGTGAGTAAATAAAATAGAAAATGGAATCTCCTGTTATTTTTCAAAGTCTGTATCAGAGGCAAAACATCTGATAAAATGAGCTCCTGGTTATATGATCAGGACGAGATGCTTCCGTGCAGTATCTTGGAGATGAAGAAAGCAAGGCAGGGCCTCCTGGTCCAAATTGTGGAGGGCAACTTGTGCACCTGTTTGTTCACCATAGTTTTTATTTTCCTGTACCATCATAAAAAAAGAAAAAAACAACTAAAGCACAAGTCATCAGTTCTACAAGTGAAAACGGAGAGCAGACCTAGTTCTAGGTCAGCTGCTGTCAGCGAACTGTAGGCACTGTTAACAAAACGTGCCTCTGACATTGCAAAATCCCGGGGAGATGGGAGGGCTCTCTGTGGGAATGTAGCTCTGTCCTTATTCGCCTGTTATCTTTGTGAGATCAAGTACATTCCTTTTCAGCTGGGGCACAGAGAACTAGGTGACTGTACCCAAGACCTATCACCAAACCATGGGGTCAGAAATACAACTCAGGTTATGTCCTTCGAGTTTCTTAAAATTCTCTTGGACCCTTCAACCTCCCTCAGGTCCCTATATGTGACTCTTTACAGTTGGCATGTGCCCGAGGAGCAGGGAAATAGGATCCCTTCTGAAGAACAAGATGTTACTGTAAAACATTTGATGAAGTTGTTATTCCCTCTAGGAAAGCAGAATTGTGGCAACTTCTTTCAAAAGATGATACATCCTGTCTTTAGCACAGCCCAGTTTAGGACAAAATTTTCTTTAAAAAAAAAAAAAAAAAGATGTTCTAGCTGATGAGTTCTCTAACTCAGATCAATAGTGTATTTGTCCAAGGGAGAAATATGGTGTATACTTAGGATTTGATATAAGGTGGGATTTTGGTAAAGATTTGAATAAATGGAGCTTGGGGTCTGGCTAAGCCACAATATAGTCTTTTCAACCTCTGAACCAGCCATCTGCACTTTCTATTATTCAGCTTAACTTGTGAAGATGTGTTGATCACTTGATGGGGACTGTGCTGAATTCTTTACTTATATTTATTAATTAGTATAATCTGCTTATATTTATTAATTAGTATAATCTGCCCAATACTCTTTTTTTTTTTTTTGGAGCATGAGAGAGACAGCAAGCCTAAGGGTTGGGGGGGGGGGGTTGCAGAGGGAGAGGGAGAGAGAGAAACTCAAGCAGGCTCCATGTTCAGCACAGGGCCCAACGTGGGACTCGATCTTATGACCCTGAGATCACAACCTGAGCTGAAATCAAGAGTCAGATGCTTAGCAGACTGAGCCACCCAGGTACCCCAAATCTGCCCAGTAATCCTATGCAGTTGGTACTATCTCCTCTCTTCTATGTGTAAGAATAGAGCCCCAGGGGTGCCTGCCTTCGGCTCAGGTCATGATCTCAGGATCCTGGGATAGAGCCCTGCATGGGGCTCTCTGCTCAGCAGGGAGCCTGCTTCCCCCTCTCTCTCTGCCTGCCTCTCTACCTACTTGTAATCTGTCTCTCTGTCAAATAAATAAATAAAATCTTTTAAAAAAGAAAAAAAAAAATAGAGCCCCAGAGAAGCCAAGTAATTTGCCCAAGTTCATACAGCTGGAAAGTGATAGAGCTAGAATTTGGACCCAAAGATACTGAACTATTTGGAACTTAAATTCGTTTGGGGGTGACGTCAGTAGTTTGTGTAGAAGGAGGTGAAGATAGATCTGTGTCAAAATCATTAGGGATGTGTATTTGCATCTCCCTAGAGAGCAGACCAAAGTCCTATGATACAAGACCAAGAAGTACCTACTTTTGCCAGTGATTAAAATAAGGAATGGAAGCTTTCCTGTCAACGAAGCAGAAACACGGCCTTGGTCGTTCTCAGGATGGCACCCACTGAACGTTCCTCCTGAATGAGAGCTGTTGCAGGCATTCTGTTGGGGAGAACGTTCAAGGATGAGTTCCTGTGCAATTTGTAAATTTCTGGGGAGATTTCCTACTGAAGATGGAGGTCGTGCTGAATTTCCGGTCATTTTTCTTGGCTTTTGTATGTTTCTGATAAACTCCAGATTCCCATGAAGTGATGTTGTGAGAAGGCTTGTTTGCTTTGGAATCGGCGTGTGGTTTGCAACTCTTGCTTGTCATGTGCTTTGCTGATGGCTTCTGTCTGCCCTGCAGCTCTGGCATTCAGCTGTCCGATCATACTTCGGCATCTTCCTCCACAAAGATGGATAAAAGTCCCATTTCATTTAAGTTTAGGGCTTAATCTTTTTTTATGAAGACACTTTTAGGTTCACAGCAAGTGATAAAAATGTTTTGCTTTGTTTTGTTTTTTTAAAGACTTATTTATTTGACAGCATAAGTGGGGGAGTGGCAAGCAGAGGGAGAGGGAGAAGCAGGCTTCCTACTGAACAGGGAGCCCGATGTGGGGCTCAATCCTAGGTCCCTGGGAAGATGACCTGAGGTGAAGGCAAACACTTAACCGACTGAGCCACCCAGGCGCCCCTCAAGTGATAATAATTTTAAGAAACCACCATTTTGGAAAAAGGTCCTCCTCCTACTGATGTGACATGTTTACTAGAGAATTAATGGTTTACATTTAAGTGAACTGTGCAAAGCTGTAATTCAATTACAGCTGGTGATAGGTTGACTGCTAATGTTTTGTATTCCTAATAAATGTGGATTTTATAGTTTAAAAAGTGCTAACACGAAAAAGAAGAAGCTAGCGTGGTTATATCAGCAGATCTACTCTGTCATAACGTGTGTAGCCAGAATGTTGCTAAGGGTTTGGTGGATCATTACTGGTGGGATTTGAATTTTATGTAGAGGAGTGGCTCTCAACTGGACAATTTTTCCTCCCTAGAGACAGTTTTGGTTGTTACCACTGATCCACTGATGTGGGAAGGGTACTGCTGGACCTAGTGAGTGGAGGAGAGGGATCCTGCTGAATGAATGTCCTGGGATGCCCAGGACAGCGCCCCACAACGTAGACTGATTCAGTCTCAATGTCAGTAGAGCAAAGACTGAGAAACCCTGATACAGAAGACTGACTTGATTCTGTAAAATTCTACCCTTTAGTATTTCAGTTTACTGTTTCCTAAGTAAAATGATTACCACTGACATAACTTTCTATAAAATATTTTTTAGGGGTATGCGTGCATGGCTGTGAATGAGGCCTTCATCTGATTTTTAAATTTTAATATCCAAATTGATTATAGTGAATCTGTTGAAGTTGTTAAATTTACTATAGTAAATTTGTTTAGTCATGTTAGACATCTAGATTTATAGTTTTATTTATTCCACAATTGATTTTTCTGGCATTCATGAAAAATAAAACATATTTATTATATGTCTGTACATTTATACAGTAGGCTGTAATTTTTTTCTAGACTTTCTTAGCTGTGAGCTTCCATTTGTCCTAAAAGACAAAGGGATAGACAGTAGGACAAGCTCCATGACAGAACACCAGGAGACCAACATGTAGATTTGAGATGGAAGAGAGCCGGAAGGGGCGGCGTTAGTGCTCTGCTCTCTGGGCCTCTACCCACTTGATCCTTTTCACTCTTTACCAAGCACTTGCATCACCGACACCGTTAATACACTAATACACGAGGCAGCCTCTTGGGAGGGGTAAGTGAACCTTTACCAAAAAACTCCACACCCTCCTTTCTTTTCTGCTCCTCCCTATTTTGATGAGTAAGTATGTGATTTTTTCTTTCGGTTTAATTTTCACCTGGCGTGTTGTTTTTTTCAAGCCACCGCAATGAATTACTGAACGCTTGGTAAGGGCAGTTGAGTCAGCAGCCTAACCTTTAAAATAAATGGAAGAATACGTCTAAGTTCACATCAGACCTTCAGGCAGGAGGGAAATTAAGTCGGGTTCATCTTAAAGTTCCTGGATGTAGGGGCACCTGGCTGGTTCAGTAAGGAGAACGTGCAACCCTGGATCTCAGGGTCATGAGTTCAAGCCCCATGTTGGGTGTGGAACCTACTTAAAAAAAAAAAAAAAAAAAGTTCCTGGATTTAATCTGTGATATAGGCGTGAGTTGTTTTCTTAGGTTCTGCTTTGTTGAGGTATGATTGGCATATAAAATTGTAAGTTATTTAAAGTGTACATTGGCTAGGCGTTCTTCCCATGGTCCACCTCACCTTTTCTCCCCCACTAGGACCAAACAGAAAAATAATCTGGTTTTCTGTTGACTTTGCTTTTTAATGGGGAAAACACCATAAACAAGACCTCTTCTTCCATGAACTTTTAGTGTCCTGTGTGTTTTTGTTTGTTGATTGGGGTCATTTAAATAAAGAGACTCTCAGGAGTCCAAATGGGATAATTTAGTAGAACAAAAGTCTGTACCACTATCCACTGATGCAAAGTTCATTTACTAGGTGGATCATTTGTTGGGCGTTGGCTGACCCTGATGGGGGATTAAGGACCCTGGACATACAGTTTATGATAGAAATCTGGGCTGAATAGGTTGGTAATGAGGCTTCAGTGATGACATTGTCATCAAGCCTTGGACCTACTCCTCAGGGGACAGAGCTATTCAGCTGGTGAGAGATGTGTGCCAAGTACTTACTCACCAGCTCAGTTCATTCAGATGAATGATAAGAAACTTGAGTATGGTAGGGATTACTTTGCTTCAGAGATCACGGCTTGTTAGAGACCCACGTCGATGGAATTCCTCATGAGTCCGTTGTGGTCCTGGCATGCTGAGAGGCTGAGGCAGCTAAAGTTGGCCTCTGGCTGCTAGTGGGGTTCCCACTGCTGCCTTACCATAGCCGTGATGTCAGGGTGGAGAGGGGTCGCCAGAGGACATCGGCGAGGGACCGCGGATGCACCGATGTCCCTAAAAGCTACCTTGGGTGTATCTGGAAGCTATAAACCCAATAATAGGACATTTATGAGAGCTTATTGGGTGTCCTTTACGGTGCTAATCCCTTTACATACATCATCTCATTGAATTTTCCGCTTGTTAGGAGCTGTTGTGAGTCCCGACTACAGTCGAACAACCTGTTGCTTAGAGAAGTGCGGTAACTCGTTAAGTCACGGGGTGAATGCGTGGGGTTACCTCGTGTCTGACTGCAGACACGGTGCCCATCTCTTCCGAGTTGGCATCTCCAGTTTATCACTGCCCTCCCCGCCAGGTGCTTCAGCAGTCTAGAAGGGTGGCTGTGCGTTTATCAGATGTTTGGGCTTTTCCTCGTGCCACGTGATCCCACCCTAGGCAGCGAGTAAATTTCAAGGTTGTTTCCATGGTCTGTGGGTGCACTTGAGGGTGTGTTTTGTCTAGGACTCCCTCGAATATAGGGCACATCTGGGCTACCCACTCAGTATTCAGAAGTGAAACAGAAAGAGTGACTCGGCAGAAGTCGCAGGTCTACGGAATGAGCCGTGGCAGAATTAACAGCGATGGGCCGCATAGGCTTCCTTAGACGTCGCAGGTGCCAGTGAGGAGATCCTCATGAGACATGATTTTGCTGGACCCTCTCGAGTACCACAGATTTACTGATGTTGGATGTCGGGTTCCCTCAGGAGTGGGCACTGCGGGTCTCTGGGTGGGTCTCGGGGTGGGGTGGGGGTTGTCTTCCAGAAGCAGTTCATGAAGCTTCCTGGAGAAGGTTGTCACAGGTCAGGATCCCAGGGAGCGGCTGCGTGGCCGGCAGGGGGGACCTCCAGAGCCCACACTGGCGGCGAGCCGTCTCAGCCTGGCTGCCTTCTCTCTGGAATGTCAAGGTCTTTGTCCTTCT
This sequence comes from Mustela nivalis, assembly GCF_964662115.1. Classification (NCBI taxonomy): domain Eukaryota; kingdom Metazoa; phylum Chordata; class Mammalia; order Carnivora; family Mustelidae; genus Mustela; species Mustela nivalis. The sequence continues at coordinate 167,185,921 of NC_139022.1, forward strand.
GTCAGGAGCACACAGAAGTTGTGGGTGTGCCTTTGTCTTTTCTGACCTTCTTCATTGCCCAAGTCCGTGTTCCCCGGTGCCTGCTTCCCATGAGGAGCCCAGGCTAGCGGAGTGCGGGCTATTATTTTTTGCCTGAACTAACCGGAATGAGACAAGCCTTGGGCATTGGGCGACAGAGAGTAAGCCACGTTATGGAGATGATTCCTGGTGTTGTGTCCCACAGCCATGCCCCCCACTCCCGCCTCCAGCCCAGTGTAGGTCAGAGCTTTGCTTTCCCTGATGAATTTGGAGCTCGGATTTTTGCCGGCCTCAGTTTTGAACTTTGATACATATATGTCCTAGCTCTCATTTGTCTCATTCTGAGTCCAGATCTTGTGGTCCCCCGGGCCACACCTAAACTCCACGCTGCACACCTGCTCCTGCTTTGGCCGCTGGCGACTGCCCGGGGTGGTTCTTGCTTCTGTCCCTCGCTGGCCGCCTCCCCAGTCTCCGACCTGCTGCTCTCCTGGGCTCTCCGCGATGACAGGTCTCATATTCTTCCTTCAGTGTAAATTCAGTGCAATTTCTTAAAAGATAACTTCATTCACAGACCTTTGAAGAAGACAGTCTGAGACCAGGGGTGAAACGTGCAGTTCGTTGTGCAGTTTTGGGTTTCAGGTGGACATGCCGGGAGAAGCGAAAATCGCACCAGCAGTTCATGGCCCAAAGGCCTGGCTTCCCGTCCGCATTACCAAGTGTACACTCCCTGCTTTATTGCTAGTCAGAGGAAAGTTGATTATTACTCAAGGTTTGGGTTTTTTTAAATTAAGAAGCAAGAGTTTTAAGAGCATATTGATGGCTGCTTGATGGCTTTTTTTTTTTTTTTTGAGTTTTTAGCACCTTTCAATTCTGAGTATGGAAACGTTTATAATTGGGGAAAAAGGAACAATTCTTGGTATTTGTGTTAGGATAGCAAAAAAGAATGGAAGCACAGTGAGACATGTAGGCTTCTCCTTGGTGAACTTTATGAAAACCAGGGAGAAGATAGAAATAAACAGAATTTTGCATTCTGGTGTTCACTTGGCTGCTGTCCAGGAAGCGTGCCTATAGCTCAGGAATCATCCCAAACCAAACTAATGGAAAAAGTCTGACTTGCTGGCTGCTGAAATTCCGTACTGAGGCAGTGACATGGGTGTGTGCGCTCGCTCACTAGTGCTGGGGCGGGATGGAAGGCGAAACCCCGGCAGCTAGAAATAGAACACTGACTTGGGTGGCTATAATTCATGCTTTTAAAACAAGGCTTTATTCTGCCATTTGGTCAGAATTGGGATATGATTCAATGTTATATCCAAGACTGGCCTAAAAATGAATGCATTTTCCTTTCAATGTAAGCCAAGTTTAATTAAAGAGCACTGCTTGACAAGCCCATTAAATAATTGAAGCCCTTCCCTTCAAAAGTTTACTTTGAAAATAATGCATTTTTAAAAACCTAGATCGAGGTGCAGACTGACAGTTGCAAGTTCCGGCCCATAGGGATGAGCAGGTGAGCAAGATGAGTAAATGTGCGTTAGGGAGTGGTGGGGACTGGTTAACCAGAGCGTACAAACCCGGGAGAATTTAAGATTCGGTGTTGCTGGGCTTCCTAGTTTTATTTTGTTGTCTTTTGTTTTTGTTTTTTTAAAGATTTTACTCATTTATTTGACAGGGGGGGGGTGGAGAACACGAGTAGGGGGAGTGCGAGAGGGAGACGCAGGCTTCCCGCTGAGCAGGGAGCCCGATGTGGGGCTCGATCCCAGGACTCTGGGATCATGACCTGAGCCAGAGGCAGATGCTTAATGACTGAGCCACCCAGGCACTCCTGGGCTTTCTAGTTAAAGAGAGGCCACATACATAGATTCCTGTGAATTGTCCCAATTTGTAGAATGTTGGCAAGGAATGCAGAACATTTTGGTTTTTACTGAATGGGCCAAACAAAACTTGACTGGCGTTTCCACCCTCTAAGCGTTGAAGAAGTGATGCTTCTTCACTTTGGAACAGAGGAAGGGAATAGAATGGGCTCTTTTCCTTCAGGTTGGTTTTAGCCTGTTTCCCCAAAATACGATGTTGTAAAACTGTTTTTGCATGGGTGGTACGTAGGTTAAATTTCTGCCTTGCCAGAATGGATCCCCATTTTATTCCGTCTTTTTGGCCCATCCTTTATGTTTTACTTGGCTAATCTAGGGGTGGAAGCTGGATAATGTTGTCTTTTAAAGGGCGGATGGTGGAGAAACGTTTTACTTTGCAATTTTAGAAATCTACTTTGCTTTGCAGAGCTGCGAGGTGTGAAAGGTTGGATGCTATACTGGGATTCCGTCCTGTTTCTCCTGGTCACTTGGTGTTCACTCAGCAAGACCGAATGCTTCCTTGTGCGTGTGATGTAGGGGGAGGTCGTGGAAGCAGGCTGCTTGAGTTTGAATGCTGCGTCCTCTCCCTTGCGGGGTGGATGGCCTTGGGCAAGCTGCCGGCCTCTTCCGTGTCTCACGCCTCCCGTCTGTGAAATGAGTTTGATGCGAACTCTGCCGTCTTAGCTTGGGCTGCTCAAGTAGAGTCCTGCAGACGGGCGGGGCCTGAGCAACACAGGTGTACTTTCTCGCAGTCCTAGAGGCTGGAAGTCCAAGGCGGAGGTGCGGGCAGATTGGGTTCCTGGTGGGGACTCTTCTCCCGCCTTGCGGAGGGCGGCCTCCTGGTTGTGTCCGCACGCGGGGAAAGAGATCTCTGGTGTCTCTTCGTATAAGGACGCTACTTCTGTTGGGTTAGAGCTGCACCCTTATCACTTAATTGAACCCCCAAACGAAACCTGAACACTCCTTCCCCCCACACTGGCAGTCTCCAGTGACCCATAGCATTATGTACTCTGGGTATTTCGTGGACACAGAAATGTGCCCTTCTGTGTCTGACTGCTTCCACTTGGCGAGTTTTTGAGTTTGGTCGCTCATATGAGTCCTTCATTCTTCTTGATGGCTGAATGCTATGTCGGTGTTGGCTCTGATTTTATATACGTGTGTGTCAAACGTGTGGTGTAAAAATGTCTCTTGATATATTTTACCTGTGTAATGTCTGTTTGTATATGTTGATTTCTGTCCACCAAGAGGTTCTCATTTAGAGAGACTGGAATGGAGATGTGAGTGTGTGTGTGTGTGTGTGTGTGTTTAAGATCTTTTTGAGAAAGAACGATCTAACACAAGCAAGAGGGAGAGGGACAAGCAGGCTTCCCACTGAGCAGGGAGCCTGATGCAGGGCTGATCCCAGGACCCTGAGATGGTGGGTTGAGCAGACGCTTAAGGGACTGAGCCCCCCAGGCGCCCCTGGGTGTGTCCTGTTCTTAAATACAGAGTCATGGTAGTTTTAACAACCGTTCCTACTTTGTGCCTCTATATTCAGTTTGTTGAACCAATGAACTTATTTTATTTTATTTTTTTTTAAGATTTTATTTATTTTTTTTAAAGATTTTATTTATTTATTTGACAGACAGAGATCACAAGTAGGCAGAGAGGCAGGCAGAGAGAGAGGAAGGGAAGCAGGCTCCCTGCTGAGCAAGGAGCCCGATGCGGGGCTCGATCCCAGGACCCTGAGATCATGACCTGAGCTGAAGGCAAAGGCTTTAACCCACTGAGCCACCCAGGAGCCCCAATGAACTTATTTTAAATGCTTTATCCATACCTTACCAGCCAGAGGTTAAAGTCTTTAGAAAACCTGTTGTTTAATTCCCAGGCGCCTACGGTTCATCTCCCAATGGTCAGCTGGGTTTGCTCACTATATTTTATATCGATTTTTATATTTTATATGAATTTTAGATTGATTTCATCATTTGCCTGAAATGTCTGCCAAGTGATGTGTATGTACAGATTTTCCACTTACAGCCACAAAAGAAGACCTTCAGAGGTGTTTTTTCATTTTTTGTTTTTTTGCTTTAGTTTTAGGTGACTCATCAAGGGTTTTTTTGTTATTTTTCTAACAGGGGTAAAGATAAGGCTTATATTACATTTTTTAAGGAATATTTAAAGCTCAGAAAAGGGAAGTCACGTGGAGGTAGCTATATGCGTCCTCTTCTTGGTAGCTCACATGTGGAAATTCCAAAGCATTATTTTCCATATTTTTTTTAATAATAGTTATATTAAAAAACCAAACCTTGGAGTTTTAGGTAGCCCAGTGTGGAGGCTACTTTAAAAAAAGAAAAAAAAAAAAGCCTTACATATACTTTGCTTTTTTCCACACTGAAGTTTTCTATTCCGTGGAAAGGTTTTTTAGAAGAGGGAGAATAAATCTCCTTACATAAATGTTGTAACACAAAAGTTCTTTTAATGTTGTCCGTGTAATCCTTTCGGATGTGGTGGCAGCCATTGGGCCTTATCTGGGGACTGATAATTATCCTCTGGTTTTTCTTTTTTTAATAAAGCACTCTATAGGTGCCTGGGTGGCTCAGTTGGTTAAGCCTCTGCCTTTGGCTTAGGTCAGGATCCCAGAGTCCCGTGTTCAAGTTCCTGCTCAGGGAGTCTGCTTCTATCTCTGCCCCTCACCCCGTTTTTTTTTTTTTTTAATTTATTTTTTATTTATTTTCAGCATAACAGTATTCATTGTTTTTGCACCACACCCAGTGCTCCATGTAATCCGTGCCCTCTCTAATACCCACCACCTGGTACCCCGACCTCCCACCCTCCCACCACTTCAAACCCCTCAGATTGTTTCAGAGTCCATAGTCTCACCTCCCCTTCCAATTTCCCCCAACCCCCTTCTCCTATCTCCCCATGTCCTCCATGCTATTTGTTATGCTCCACAAATAAGCGAAACCACAGGATAACTGACTCTCTCTGCTTGACTTATTTCACTCAGCATAATCTCCTGCAGTCCAGTCCATGTTGCTACAAAAGCTGGGTATTCATCCTTTCTGATGGAGGCATCATACTCCATAGTGTATACGGACCACATCTTCCTTATCCATTCGTCTGTTGAAGGGGGGCATCCTGGTTCTTTCCACAGTTTGGCGACCGTGGCCATTGCTGCTCTAAACATTCCCTCACCCCGTTTCTGCATGAGGCCTCTCTCTGTCTCTCTCTCTCTCTCTCTCTCTCTCTCAAATAATCTTTTTAAAAAAAGCACGCTAAACGAAATGCCATCACCAACGATCTGTCAACAACTGAGTGATTGGAAGTGGTTTGTTCGGCCTTCTGTCGCGTGTGATACTCTCTCCTTGGTTTCCCCAGTTTTTGTTGTGCCTCCTGGGACCCCCACTCTTCTTCTGTTTCCTCTGCGGCCTTGTTCTGTCCCACACTCAGAGTGTGGCAGGACCATAGGAGCCTGTGCCCTGTGCGGACCTGTTTCCGTTCTTGGCTCCACCGTTGAGTGAGATACAGAGAGGCAAGCCAAGGGAAGCAGAGCAAGTAACTTTTGTCAAGGGGCCGTCGGAGGTCCTGGGTTCTTGCACGGGGGTAGGATGTCTGTGCTTCTGCATGGTAGTCAAGGGATGGGGGTGGGGGCAGGGGTGGGGCAGCAGATGGCCCCGAGGAAGGACTGGCAGGGTCCGCAGTGGCGTGGCACCCCTTGGGTATGGGTGATGCGATTGTCAGATGTCGGCTTTCCACCCAGGGAGGGCAGAGACCCTTCAAGATCCGGGTCGGGGAGGAAGAATTTTTTGAGAAGATGCTAAGGCTTTGGCCATGCTGGCTTCTGTCATCCGCGCCTTGGAAGTGACTTATTTACAACTTCTCCCAGGTGGGATGCCAGTGGTCTGTTCTCTTCAGACCAGCGGCTCTCAGTGGGGATGGTTTCATGCCCCAGGGGACGTTTGGTGAGGATTCCAGATCATTTTGGCTTGTCACAAGGATAACCCCATGGCTGGGGGTTTGCAAGTGAGTAGAAGCTGGGGATGCTTCTAAATCCTGAGGTGCCCGGGACAGCCTTCACAACCAAGAATTCCCTGGCCCCAGATGTTAACGTTGCTGATGTTGGAGTCCTTCCTGAAGTCAAGGAGCCACATTCCTTTAGTCCCAGGAGTGGCCCGCTAGTGCCCGGTTCCAGGCTGTAGTTGCTGGGGGCGCTGGGGGAGGACCATTCGGGATCCTACCCTTAGTTAGTGGCCCTGGGGATGGAGTGCAGCTGCTCCGTCAGGCAGCAGGTGCCTTTGGGGCCCGTAACAGATACAGGACACAGGCTGGGTGTGGGAGACACACTATCGCTTTTGTGAAAATGCCAAGTAGAAAGGATTTCTGCGGCTTCTGATGGGGGCTGCAGCTGACGAGGTGTCTGTCGTCATCTATGTGTGCTTTCTTGTGTAATTTGCTCTGGAGGCTATGGAACAGGAAACTGGACTCCACAACGGTGGGCTTGAGCTCCTCCTCGGATATCGCTCTGTTAACAAGCTGCCTTGACTCCGCACAGCACTTGCGCAGGACGATCTGTGTCCGAAGGCTTTCCCTGGCCCATGAGCACCTTTGAAATCGGGACTTAAATTTCTTCGTTCTACCCGTAGCAGGGAGTTTGTTCTTTAAAGTGAACAGAAGATGATGGTTGGTGTCATTGGACTCCAGGGAGCCATCACATATATTTGAAAGTGGGTTACTTCGAAGGTGACACTGTCTTTTGCTTTGGCAGCCCCTAGAAGCAGGACTTTCACTTTGTGACAGCTGTCTATCAACACATCTGCAGTGGGCTTCTTGCCCCGGTGGTGGTTGGGCGGTTCCTGCAGCCCCGGAAAGGCTCTGAGTTAGGAGGGGCGCTCTGGGCTCTGGTTGCCTGGAGCCACTGGCCTTGGAGTGGGAGAACATTCCTTTGTTGCCCTCCTGCCCGCTCTCCTCTGGAGAGCAGTGGGACTCTGGCTGCATGGGTAGCAGCAGTTTGGTAGAAGATGGTTTCAAGGTCAGGAGCATGATGATTTATCCTCAGAAGACAGCAGTAAGCTCTGCAGAATGAGACCAGACAGATGTATGAGGTCTTCATTCTTGGAAGCATTTCCTTCAGAGGGTTTGGAAGCTGAGTTGTGTGTTGATTTGCTTAAAGACAGTTCTACCCATCTCTGGAAAAAGGGACTTAGGCCGCTGTCCACGGCCAGTGTGATCCACGGCCTCCTGCTTATCTGTGTCAGATATGGAAGCCTCCTCTGATAGAGTCTGGACTGTTCTCACGGATTTTGTGATTCGGTGCAGAATGAAACTCGACATTCTCAGCCCAGGCTCTGTGTTGCAAATACTTGAGCTCAAAGAACAGAGGTCCTCCCTCCCACTTCAGCACACAATTCCCTTTTGTATTTTTATCCCTTTTTTGGGTCGATCCTCTCTCTGCATTTGTTGATGGCTGTTTTCTGTATTTACTAGTTTTGTCTCTGATTAGATTAGACTCTCTGCAAGAAGACCGTCTCTTGTTCCATTTCAGGCTGCCCCACTGTCCTCGCTGCCGGTGGGGACTGGGCTGACTGGGCTACTTTACTAATGTTTATTCCCTTGGGGTCATCCCTTAATTGCTCTGTGGATTCGTGTTTATGGTTTGCATTTTGGAAAGTAGGAAACTGGGGCTCAGGAAAGGAGAGTGGGTAAGGCAGAAGTCTATGGGTTCCGTGAGGATGTACTTGCCTGGGAGCCAATAATTTTATCATATAAATTATACATCAGTAGCACTGATGGTTAAAAAAACCAGTAGCACTGGTTTAAAAAAAAAAGAAAGAAAGAAAGAAAGAAAAGAGAGGGGCACCTGGATGGCTCAGCCAGTTAAGTATCTGCGTTTGGCTCAGGTCATGATCCCAGGGTTCTGGGGTTGAGTCCTGCACTGGGCTCCTTGCTCAGCAGGGAGCCTGCTTCTCCCTCTGCCTGCTGCTCTCTCTGCTTGTGTGTTCTCTCTCTCTCTGACAAATAAAATAAAATAAAAAATTTTTTAAAAACTTTAAAAGAAAAAAGAAGAGAAAAACCCCACCTGTTGTGCCACCTCTTAGCTCCGGAACTTGGGGCAAGTTTTTTACTCTGTGCCCACTCTCACATCTGTTAAATGGGGGCAGTATTGGTTCCTTGCTCATGGGGGTTAAAAGTACACAGGTCGGCGTGCGTGAATAGCTTGGCGCTGCCATGTGTTCCGTGTGTCTGCTGTTACTATGCTCCAGGCTTGCGTGGTTGGGGCATCAGAGGCTGGTCTCCTGGATTCTGAAGCTCATGTCCTCATCACTGAGTTCTGTGTCCTTCTTGGCCCTGGCACCGTGCCTTGTCTGCCAACAGGGCTAAGTCAATATTTGTAGAATGAATGAATGCTTTTGGAATTTGGGGGGTGGGGGGTGGGGTGGTGGTTCTCCTGGTAAAATGAGTTTGCTAAGAGATGAGAACATACCTTGGATTTATGAAGGAAGTAGAGCACCAGTTCAGAGGTGTGGAAAATCCTTTGGATTTCCTTTGCCACGGCCAGAAGAGCAAACAGCTTTTCAGATCACTCGTTTTAAATGTGGAAAATACGGCTTCATGACAATCTGCCTCTCGAAGCTGCCTGGTGGTGGGAATTTCTATTCTAGTGTCCTTCCCGCTGTCTAGAAAATGATTCTGGCCAGCAGTGGGGGGGTGGCATAGTAGGGCTGGAAAATGAGCAGATCAGGCTCTGGGATTCTGAGCAAAGTAGCTCCTGAATGTTTATTGTCAGAAATTCCAGAAGGCCCGCGGTTCTGGTGCATGACCCAGGATCTGTGTGTTCAGGGTAGAGCTACCACTTGTAATACTGCTTTTCACAAATGTGAACCCCAAAATCTGTAATAGTCTTCATGGCTTTTTAAATGCAGTAGAGGTAATCTTAGGGAAGGGAGTTGGGCACAAAAGGTCAAGGTCATCATTAATAGGGCAGGGCTGAGAAAAGGTATACATTCTCTAGCAGAGCTTCAAGGTGAATGGAGTTGATGCAGAAGTCTCCACCTTCTTAGGTCTTTGTTGGAAGGAGCCCTTCTGTCCTTCAGCCTGCCTAGCAGAGGTGAGCCTCCCGCTAAGCAGCAAGGCTTGGCATCGCACAAGCTGCTTACTTATGAGCATACCTCGCTCTATTGAACTTTGCAGATACTGCATTTTTATTTATTTATTATTATTATTTTTGAACAGATTGAAGGTTTCTGGCAACCCTGTGTTGAGCAAATCTGTTTGCACCATTTTTCTAACAGCATTTGCTCACTCTGTCTCTGTGTCCATTTTGTAATTCTCATAGTATTTCAAACTTTTTCCAATATTATGCTTGTTGGGTGATCTGTGACCACTGATTATGACTTGCGATAAGCTCAGGTGATGGTTAGCATTTTTTTTCTTTTTTTTTAAGCAATGAAGCATTTTTATTTTATCTTTAAGTAGGCTCCTTGTGCAATGTGGGGCTTGTTTTGACCCTGAGATCCAGGGTCAAATGGACTGAGTCAGCCAGACACCCTAGCAATAAAGTATTTTTAAATTAAGTTATATACATTAGGTTTTTTGTTTTTTTTTTTAGATACAATATCTCACACTCAACAGACTATAGTGTAAATAACTTTTATATGCACTGGGAAACCAAAAAAATTCATGTGACTTGTTTTACTAGAGTACTCTTTACTGTGGTGGTCTGGAACCGAACCCACAGTATCTCCTTCTGAGCTCTGCCTGTACTGACTTGTTCCATCAGTGGACAGAAGTGCGGGGAGCAGAAGTGGCTGAGTTGGGGAGGCAGGCCAGGCCCTCCCACAGTGGGCCATGTCGATGCCCAGGCTAAAAGTGTGCATTGGTATTATTGGCAGAGCTGCCGGGAAAGGCTCAGGACAGGCTGCGTGTGAATGAGCTCAGCCTGGCTGAGAGCTGAGGAGTGGTGGGGAGGGTGGAGGAGAGGCAGGGGGCCAGGATGCACAGGTCCTTGGGCCTAGGGAGGGATTTTGTCCAAAGGAAAAAGGCTTAAAGCCGGGAAGTGATATGCATTTTGCAAGAATCACTCAGACTTCTTGGTGGCACATAGATTAAACAGGGACGGGGCTGGCTGTGGGGACTAGGGTAGGGAGTGGAGTATGGGAAGGTGGTGATTACAGATGGCCTAGGTGAGCCTTTGTCCCCATGTGTTGAAAAGACAGTTTGCCTCTCAGAGCTGCTTACCTCCCTGCTGGATATTGGGGCAAATTTACAAGTTTTTCTGCAGTCTGTCTTCAGATCTCTACACTCCAGGCTCCAGACTAGCTTTTACTGTTACTCAAGTTCATTACACTTCTAACCTGTAGTCCATGGGAGCCCCCATTAACCACACGTGCCTTATGCAGCACTCATTACATCTGCAAGACGCTCTTGTCTTAAAAAAAAAAAAAAAAAAAAAAGACTCGTTATATTAAAAATAACTGGTCATGGAAGGAGCGGAGCGCAGGTTTGGGTGGAAGTGCATACTTTCTCGTGCTTGAAGTAGAATTAATTGTCTGGCTTTATTTGTTTTAACTCCAAACCCCCAATAACTCAGATAATGAGTCGACAAGTGCAATTAAGAGGTCAAGAATTTAGAAAACATTGCTCTTGAAATTGTCGTAGAGTTTTGTGTTAACAGTAAACAGATATGTTTTTCTTTCTTCCCTTTGGTTAAAAAAAAAAAGTCACAGGGCAATTTATGTACCAAGTTCTCCAGAACTATTTTAATTATATACTGGGCATGTAGACTTATCATTCTTAAGGCAATTTTAATTTATTACCCTCTTATTCAGAAGTCAAGAGAAAGACCCCTCCGCCGCTCTCTCCGGTGGCGTGTTATGCTAAGGGAGGTTGGGTTGTGACCAGTGACCGGACAGTGATTCCTACATACCTTTGCTGGTCGTTCCTGGGGAACATCTGTATGTTTGCTGCCTAGAATGAGAACAAGCAGAAGACGACCTTGCTTTCATGTCCGTGTCTACACAGCACCGTCTGAGCTCACAAAAGGACGTCTCTAGATTCTAGATCTGTGTTGTCTGGCATTTTATTTTTATTTTTCAAATTTTTAAGATTTTATTTATTTGAGAGAACGAGAGTGCAAGCAAGACGCGAGGTCAGACGGGCTCCGAGAGAATGGCTGGTAAAGCAGCCAGCAAGGAGCTCCTGAAAGTTTTATCTCTGGAGCCCCTTGGAGCTGTTGGTGATAATTCCTGCTTCTGTGACCGCCAAGGAAGAGACGTGCAACCTCTTCGTGCCTTTGCTCTGGCGTCCCCAGGCCTCCTGCCGCCTGCAGGCAAGTTCTGCTTAGTGCAATCTGCTTATCTCCCCACGGGTGATTGATGACAGCATGAGGGCACACATACTTGCCAGTCAGCCCTTTCTTCTAACAAAAAGAGCTCAAGGAGTTCCTGAGACCATTGGGGTCTGCAGAGTTTCAGTGCTGCTCTTCAAATGCCTGATAGCGCTGGGTGGGTTGCCCAGATTGTTCTGACGGCCGTTCTGTCCATGCTTGTTTTTTTGCGATCCACAGGGATTCTTTTTTTTTTTTTCTATTTATTTTTTTAAGATTTTATTTGTTTATTGGAGAGAGCACATGCACATGTGAGAGCAAAAGCGGGGGAGCAGCTGGCAGAGGGAGAGGGAGAGGGAGAAGCAGCCTTCCTTTCCACTGAGCGGAGAGCCTGATGTGGGGCTCGATCCCAGGAGGCTGAGATCGTGACCGGAGCCAGAGGCAGAGGCTTAACCCACTGAGCCGCCCAGGTGCCCTCCACTGGAGTTTTGTTTTCTTTTTTATTTATTTTATTTTATTCATTTATTTTTGAGAGAGAGAGAGAGAGAGAGAGAGAATCACTAGCAGGCAGAGGCAAGCAGAGGGAGAGGGAGAAGCAGGCTCCCGGGGCTCAATCCTGGGGTGCTGGGATCATGACCAGAGCAGAAGGCTGACGCTTAACTGACTGAGCCACCCAGATGCCCTCGCTGGGATTTTTAAACTAAACTTGTCTTGGGAGCTCTTTCTGTGGAGTGAGGGGGTTTGAACTCATTTGTGTCTGCCCCTCTAAACGTCACTAAATCTTGTAGCCAATGCCAGGGTGTCCCCAAGGACTGCTGGCACTTCTTGCCTGGAAATTGGGGCCCTGGAGATGAGTGGTTGTTTCTCTCGTGGGTCCCACTCAAGGAGATCCTGAGAACCTCTAAGTTTTGAATGACCAAGTCTTTTGAACTGACGTGGCCACGGTCTTGTTTTATTTCTTGTTTTTATAAGAACATAGTTGGAAAAGAGTCTGTTGCATTGTAAAACGATGTAAATTGGCCTGCATTTTATTGGGGAGGCAGTTTTAGTCCTTCGTGGTTTCTAGAGCTTGGTGGGGAGAGTCTGAGACCTTTTTATTTTCTTGGACCAGACAAAGGTGAATGCCTTCATTGTTCACTTGCACGGCGCTGTTAATAGTGTCCGGACGGTGATTAAGTAGAGCGGGTTAGCCACTTTACTTGGTCGCCGCAGCTTAGCCTGCTCTGGCACTTGGCTAATTTGCAGAAAATTGACCTTTCAGCTTGGTTTCCACCTGCTCTAGGGGAGTCTGTCCAGTGCATCCGTTGTGTGAGGCCTGCTGCCTCTGTCAGCAGCCCAGGTGCAGGCTCTGTGTAGGTGTCCCCAGATGGGTCCTTGTAGCATCAAGCTCCAGTTACCTGTTTCTACTTTGTAGCCCCCCCCCCCCGCCCCCGCCCAGAACTACAAGCTTCTGGAAGTTAGGTTGGTCTGTTGCTACTCTTTGGACTGGGTCTCAGTCCCAGGCAGAGCATCTTTGTTGTTGTTCCCTCCGTCGCCGTCCACGTCTGCTCTCTGTGCAGAATTCCTGACGATGTGCTCAACCTCGTTATCAGCCAGTTTGAGCCTCGCAGAAACCTGGGGGTAGGTGGTCTTCCAGTCTCTTCTGTAGCTGGGGAAATGGAGACCCACGGAGGTTAATTCGTCCCAAGCCACATGGCTCAGCTGTGGTGAAGCCAGGATCCCCAGTCAAGCCGTTTGCCCCCCTGGACCGCGCCATCCCTGGGAACCACGACCCTCCAGTCCAGCCACGAGAGAAACCGCCAACCAGGGAGCATTCCACGAAATACCTGATGTGTACACCTCAAAGCTGGCAAGGCCATTAAACAAGGAGAGTCTGAGAGACGGTCACACACCAGGGAAAACACCTAAGGAGGCATGTCAACTAGAGAGACTGTCCCAGTTGGGATTCGGGGACGGAAAAAGGACATGAAGGAGAAACTGGTGGCATGAACCACGTGTGGAGCTTGACTTGAAGTTCCTTCGTTGTGACAGACGTGCCCTGGCCACGAGAGAGGTCGGCAGTGGGGGGACCTGGGTGCAGGACGTGTGGGGACTCCTGTCATCTTCGCAGCTTCTCTGTAAAATCTGAACGTAGCCTGGAATTAAAAGTTCATTGAAAACAACAGCAGAGGGACGCCTGGGTGGCTCAGTGGGTTAAAAGCCTCTGCCTTTGGCTCAGGTCATGATCCCAGGGTCCTGGGTTCAAGCCCCGCATCGGGCTCTCTGTTCTGTGGGGATCCTGCTTCCTCCTCTCTCTGCCTGCCTCTCTGCCTACTTCTGATCTCTCTCTATCAAATAAATAAATAAAATCTTTTAAAAATTAAAAAAGAAAAGAAAAGAAAACAGCAGAAACCACAAGCCCCATTGCTTTGCACAGCTGGTCTGGCGTGTCACGTTCCGGGTGCTTCTGCATCCTCACACCTTTTATTTAGATGAAATCTCCTAGATAGAACAAAACTGACATCTAGGTGATTTAGAAGTGTTTCCGGGGCACCTAGGTGGCTCAGTGGGTTAAAGCCTCTGCCTTCGGCTCAGGACATGATTCCAGAGTCCTGGGATCGAGCCCCGCATCAGGCTCTCTGTTCAGCGGGGAGCCTGCTTCCCCCTCCCTCTCTGCCTGCCTCTCTGCCTACTTGTGATCTCTGTCTGTCAAATAAATTTAAAAAAAAAATCTTAAAAAAAAAAAAAAGTTTCCATCCTCTTCAGCACCCGCCCCCCATTACGTTCCTGGTGGGTGTAGCTTGTATTTAGAAGTTACTTTTTAATCCCTCCCAACAGAAAAGCATCCACAGTTGTAGTTCTAGAGAAAAGGTTTGTTCATGTGGTTAGTTAAACTAGGCCTGTATGGTCTTGGATTCTCCAGCAAGGCATTCAGAGGGGAGCTGTCAGAGCAGGGGATGGCTAACAGCCATTCTGGACGGGACCGAGGGTGCCTGCCGCAAGACCCCGGAGGTAGATATGGCCACGTTGTGTCGGAGAGCCCTGTGGCTCTGGAGCCCTTGGCTGAGCCGGCTCTTGCCATCTCATGTGATCTCTCTGTGCTCATACAGCAGGCAAGGATGTGGCCCGTCATTTTGTGCAGAGGGTCCTCAGGTCCTTGACCTAGGAGTCCATACCTTGAAGGGCAGCATGCAGTGCGGTCTCTAAGTCCGCCTGCTGAATCCCTGAGCGGTTCCCTTCTCGGTGAGCAGTGCGGGTCTTGCAGAAGCCACTGTGCGCTTACTGAGCATGGAACAGGGCCCTGGGATGGGGTCTGGGACTGAGAGGGAATTACTTAATTCTTAGCCCTCGTCTAGCGTGTCTGGCCCTATTCCTAGGTGCTGGAGATTGAACGGCATAAAACTAACCCATTCCTGCCTTATTCTGTCCTACAGCAAATAGTCCAAATGCTGAAATAATGATGGTTTGGGGGATCTAAGGAAAGCATATAAAAACTGCTGTGGTCATTTGCAGTTGCCTTCTGGCCGTCTTCTGAAAGTCGGGACATTTGTGTTACAAAAATAATAACTGATCCGTCTTTGCTGGTAAACCATGGAGACTCCATGAAAAGAGGACTTCCTTGATGTCTGGGGTAAGGGAGGTCCCAGAAGGCAATGGCCCAGGGGATAGCAGGATCCAGGGAGGGAATGAAGTCAGAGGTGAGTCGGTCTCCATTCCTGGTTGATCTCTCTTCCTCTCCTCTTTTGTTATTTGCAGTGTAATTCACATATCCGAAAATCCACCCTTTTGAAATACCCAACTCAGTAGTTTTTTTTTGTATATTCGCTAATTACTAGTACTAGTATGTCAGTACATGTTAATATGAGAATAGACTAATGGTTGCACAGCCATCACTATCTGGTTCTAGAAGGTTTTCCTCACTCCAAAACAAAACAGAAAGCCCTACACCTACTAGTCGTCACTGCCTACACCCAGCCCTAGGCAGCCATCAGTCAGCTCTCTGTCTCCGTGGATTTACCTTCGGGACATACCATAGAACTGGGATCAGACAATACATGGTCCTTTCTGGCTTCTTCTGCTTAGCGTAGTGTTTTCAAGGCTCCCGCGCGTTGTAATGTGTATCAGTTCTTCATCCTTTTTATCACTGAGAAATCTCCCTTCGCATGAATGTGCCACATTTTAGAAAAATCTGTTCATCAGTTGAGGGTCTATGAGGGTTATTTCCACTTTCAGGCTGTTGTCAAATTGCTGCTACGAACATTCGTATACAGGTTTTGATTGCGGACATATATTTTCATCGCTCTTGGTTACTTGGATACTGAAGAGCGGGATTCCTGGGTCATCCGGTGACCCTTTTATGTTTACCCTTGGGAGGAGCTGCTGGACTGTTTTCTGGGGGAGCTGTGCCATCGTACCTTCTGACCAACAGTGTGTGCGGGTCCTAGTTTCTTCACATTCTTGCCAACTCGCGATCTGTCTTTTTGATTGAACCAGATTATTTTTAAGCGCTGTTTAATCCAGGAAGTATAGTTTTATGAAAAACATCAGCTGCTTTTGGAATTTAATAAAACTCTGCAAAGGAATTAGTGTGTATGCCTCAGAAGTGAGAAATACCTGTTTTAAGTGTATTTACTTCCTGTCGTGTTCTTGGTTCATTCATTTTCAGGAAGTGACGAAAAACTCCCATTCCAAGTAAATTTGTGTTTTGTTTTATTTTCCCCTAAAAACGGATAGGATAATCTTAATGAAATCCTGTTCTGGCTACTATAAATTTTTATTTGTAGGGTTTTTTTTTTTTTTTTTTTGAAATAAAAACCTTATTCTGCTCAAGAATAGGAAGGAACAGGGGCGCCTGGGTGGCTCAGTGGGTTAAAGCTTCTGCCTTTGGCTCAGGTTATGATCCCAGGGTCCTGGGATCGAGCCCCGCATCGGGCTCTCTGCTCTGCGGGGAGCCTGTTTCCTCCTCTCTCTTTCTCTGCCTACTTGTGGTCTCTGTCTATCAAATAAAATCTTAAAAAAGAATAGGAAGGAACAGCAAACTCTAGGAGATAAGAGGTGAAAGATATCTGGCATTATAGTCCATGAAGAGTGCAAACATCTTGTCATGGCCTTTCATTGCCCCTTCTGTTCTATATTCTACTGTATCCCCTAAAAAGAAGAAGGGAATAGAGTTTTATGTTCCTTAGGATTTCTCACCGGTTTTTGAGAGTTCTTTTTATTTTTTTATTTATTTTTATTTTTATTTTTATTTATTTATTTGGCAGAGATCACAAGTAGGCAGAGTCAGGCAGAGAGAGAGGAGGAAGCAGGCTCCCTGCTGAGCTGAGAGCCCAATGTGGGACTCGATCCCAGGACCCTGGGATCATGACCTGAGCTGAAGGCAGAGGCTTTAACCCACTGAGCCACCCAGGCGCCCCCGGTTTTTGAGAGTTCTTACCATCAGAACAGTTTTACTCGTTTGATAAAATCTGCGTGTCCTTTCTTCCATTTACCTACTGTCTTTCTTGCCTTGATCTCCTTATGTTACGTAATTATTTCCTTTGGAAGAGATTGGAGGGGGAGAGGAGGGTATTAGGAAAGAGGTACTTTATCCTGGATATATTGTAAGCTCTTTAGAGCAGCAACAGTTTTGTATCCTGTTGAATCTTTCATGGTTCCTGGTACCAAATGGGGGGCTCAAAAGATATTTGTAGGAGGAATGGGCTGTTGGGTGGGTGGACGGAGAGATGGTCTCCTGGGTGAAGTGACTTACAGAAGAACGGATGAATTTCATTTGTGTTGACGGATTCTTCAGCCCTAGTTTGTCCTCTTTTCAACACATAGGTGTTGGCTCTGTGATGACTGGTTAACTGGTAGATGGACTAGTTTGTTCTCTAGATTCTCAGTGTTTGAGGTGATCTCAGCAACTTGGGGATATCTTTGTTCTTTCAATATTCTTTCTGGATTATTTCTAGTCACTGTCATTTACAAGAGTAACTAACGAGCTATTTTAAGGAATTGTGAAGAAGGTAGGAAGAAAATTAGAATATTAAAACAGGGGCTGAATCAGTTGGCAAGCTGGACCCCATAGCCAGGGAATAAACTCTTTACAGCATCACACAGTCATAATTTAAGCATTTCGCCACCTAAGAACGTTTGGGTTTGATTTTTGGATCAGGAGTGGGAGATGCCAATGAGTCTTTGTATCTTTACCAGTGAGCAAAGGTTAGTTTCTGGTTGGTGATGCTTTTTCTCATTTTCTTTCTTTTTCTCCTTTTCTACCTTCTACTATTCGTATGCTTTTCATGTGCTCCTCTGGAAGCTTTTCATGCCCTTTCTCCGTGGAAACTGCCCTTCCAAGTAGCTGATAGGGGTAACAGAGTTTGATCCTCTGGGCAGGACAACAAGAAAAAATGGGAGTGCCTCATGATCCTTCTTGGTGGCAGCGTTGAGGGAGGGGAGGATGGGGTCTTAACAAGTTCTCCAAAGACGTGGGACGAACAGTCTCTGCACTTCATATAATGAATGCAGACAGGCCTCCGTTTGCATACTGCTTTTTAGGGGTGTTTGAGTTGTTGGGGATGCTGCATGTCTACCTGTAGAAATGGTACCATAGATGGTCCTTCGGCCCATAGACAAGGCCCAGAAATGATGTTAGTGAAGATGAGGATGACCGAGCTGAAAGCTATAAATCTATTGTAGCTACAAATAGCTGGAAAGCATTTCTTATAAAAATATATAGTATTTCAGCAATACCATTGAGGATTCTAAAGGCCTGTCTAGGGAGCTATCTAACACGTCCAGCATCATCTTAGGGTGGGGGTGATTATGTCTGTGAGTCTAGAGCAGAATGTCCACAACACATTTTCCTCTGGAGTCTAGTGATGGCCTCAGCCCTGATGGGCCAAGGGCAGTTGTTGGGGTTGCCTATCCAGAAAACAAAAGGCATCGCTGTCCCACAGCCAAAAGTAGAATGGCACAAGTTGCCACAGGTCTCCATCATCACAGGCTCCAGGCTCATAGTTTCTCTCTTCAACTTTCCTTTTTTACTACCCCCCCACCCCCCTGCCTCGCTGGCTGGTGCAGGGTGGAGCTGTGGCCTTAGCACCTGATTGAGTTCTGCACCCTTTGAGACCTGAGACTAAAACCACCCGGGGTCCCTTGAGAGTCTAAGGAGCCCCGGGCCTGGTTGAAGGGTTCCTCTTTGGAATCTGATACGGTTGTTGAGAAATGAGGTGTCTCAGATCTAGTGCCCTGTCATCAGGAGGTGAAGAAATGAGTCTGAGATCACTCAGATCACTTGAGGAACCCAGAGTCGGCAGGCTGTGTGGCCAGGGGATGGAAAGACCACCCACGGGTGTGGGGATGCCGAGAGTCACTGGTCCCAGGGCCCACTCCTGAGGAGTGGCCATTCCCGGAGGGGAGAAGTCTTGGGTTTCCCCTTCCCTTTTCTTTTTTGGGGAACAATCTGCTGAGTCTGTCTCCAGCCAGCTGTCCTTCGTCCCCACTGCTTGTGGGCATGCGGCAGTTTTCACGCTTACATTTTACACGGACATCTGCCCCTCTCTCCATTCTTGTGCGCACCATTTCCAAATTCCTGACCCATTTTGTGTTGGCGGTTTGTGAGCATTGGGTGGTTGAAAAAGCTCCTGAGGGTCAAGAGCACCGTGGCCAGGTTTTGTCTGTACCATTTGGTCATCTGTGTAAAAACATGAAACGTCTGTTCTGATCTACTTTAAAAACAGAACAGACTGGACAGATGGAGGAAAAAGGAGAAAGTCCTTCTCGCACCACCGTCAGTCTGTGTGCCTGGTTGAACGTCTTCCTTGTCAAAACGTTTTGAGTCCTGGAGTCACCCTCTCCCTTCTGTATGTACCTGGTTTAATGTCCCCAGAAATTAGATCTGCCCCAGGTATGCTGTATCTGGGCCAATCGACTCTGGGAAGTTGTAGAAATTTCTAGAAATTAAGCAATAGCATCTGCTTTTTGTTAACAGGGTCACTGACAGTAATTGGTTTTGGAAACTCTGATTTGGCTGTGGCTCTCAAACTTTGTATTGCTCTGGCTTTGTGATTCTCAACCAGGACTGTCCTTCCACCCCCAATAAAGAATTACCTCAACCTAAATGTCGCTAATACCAGGTTGAGAAATCAGCTTTAGGACTTTATGCTTTATGTGTTGCAAAAGCCATATCTTTTAAGTTGAATAATAGGATTAGAAAAGAAATATGTTGAAAAGGTGTTTCTACTTCAACAGGGGGAAAAAAAAGTCTATAAAACAGACATTCATTTATATGTAGAAGCGAACCCCCCCCCCCCCAAAAAAAACGGACACAGAGAACAGATCAGTGGTTTGCGAGGGGTGGGGAGGGGATGGGAGAAATAGGTAAAGGGTGTCAAAAGACAACAAATTTCCAGTTATAAATAAGTCCTGGGAATGTAACGTACAGCTTGGTGATCGTAGTTAATACAGTAGTGTGTATCTGGAAGTTGTTAAGAGAGGAGATCTTTAAAGTTCTCATCCCAAGAAAAAAATTGGAACTATGTGTGGTGATGGATATTAACTAGGCTTCGGTGAACATGTCACAGTTATGCAAATATTGAATCATGTGCACCTGACACTAATATGTTATCTGTCATTTACATCTTGATTTAAAAAAAAAATGGAGAAAAAGTGCTGTTTGAATCCTTTGTACTATAATATCCACATCCGGTTTCTGGAATTCAGTAGGGTCAGGAACAGACCTTGCCCTGCAGCCTTTTGTATTAGATATTGTAGAAGATGCCAGGTTAGACGTGATGGCAGGCAAAAGAGGAGAACGTTGCCTTGGCTGCTGAATTTATTACAGATTTAATTAATTTTAATCTTCCTTGTTTCCTTTCTTCTTTAAGTGAGCCTTTGTAGCTATGATGGGGTTCAAATCATGACTCTGAGATCAAGAGTTCCATGTTTACTGGCTGAGCCATCAAGGCGTGCCTACTATAGATTTAAAGAGCCCTATTAATTTAACCATTGAAAATTTATTTGATCCCTTTCTCTTTAAAAAAAAAAAAATCACATTTCCGGACAAATTGTGACTTTATCACGTAGGTCCTTAGAGAATCCTGAACCGTGACTTACTAACACAGGCCACGTAAGAGAAGTAGGTGTGGTTCTGGGTCTGAGATTGAGTTGTGTGTTTGGGTACAAAAAATGTTCTCCTTTCTGTGAATCTGTAATTAGAACATGCCACACGGAGTGGTATTTAAAGCATAGCATCGTCTCTCTTTAGGATTTTTTCCTTACCTTCTTTTTAAACTTAGTTTTTGGTGTGGTTTTTTTTTTTTTTTTCCCGTCAAAGTTCAAAAGAGAAAATCATTTTTAAAATCCGAAGGGAAATACAGTACTTTTTGAAAAGTAGATTGAAATCTATGCTGGTGATTTTATCTCCTTTACCTTCAAGCAGGGATCAGCAGGCATTGTGTGGAAGGGCCGGGAGGTAAAAATTTCAGGCGGTGTTGCTATGGTGGCGAGAAAGAGCCGGATGAAATTCCTGGCCCAGGGAGGAGGCAGGAGGCACCGCGGTCCCCAGTCGGCTGGGGATATATGATTATCTTCTAGGGTGATGGGTCTAATAATTAAGCCCTGTGAGACAGTGATACAATCTGTCACCATCTCATCTTTCGATTAGTTTGGGCAAGTCTCCTATGTAGTCTCAGCCCCTCACTGACATGAGTGGAGAGCAGGGACTTGAACTCAGCACAGATCTTCAGAGAATTCAGCCCTTCCCCCTGAATGCTTGTGGGTACGTGGTCTGTGTATGTTTCTTGATTTCTTGTCACCCAGTTATAGAGATACAACTGGGTTTTTCCCATTACAGAATGGTTAGGAACGTATATGTACGATTGAGAAGTATGTAGGTTTGGAAATCATTTTTTTAAAAATGATTTGGAAGCATTCCATTGTATGGATTTGTTACGTTTTGTCTCTATACCAGTTAGTGGTCATTTGAATGATTTTTAGTATTTTGCTATTAATGAGTAGCTCCAAATATTTGCATGCAAAACTTTTTTTTTTTTTTTTTAAGATTTTATTTATTTATTAGAGAGACAGCATGAGAGGGCTGGGCGTGGTGGCCAAAGGGAGAAGCAGTCTCCCAAGTGACCGGGAGCCGTACCAAGACCCTGAGATCAAGACCTGAACTGAAGGCAGTAGCTTAACGGACTGAGCCCCCCAGGTGTCCCTGCACGCAAGACTTGTTGAAACCTTTCTTTTGAGGAGGTAGATCTCTAGGAGTTGAATTGTGGGAACCCAAGGTGAGATTGTGTTTAGCTTTTTAAGAAACTGCCAAACTGTTTTCTAAAGCTGCTGTACCGTTTTACATCCTTACCAACACATGGTACCGTCAGTATTATTACTTTTTTTCTATCCAGGAAATCATTTGTTGGGAATGGGAAGTAGACCCTACGAACCTCCCTTTCAGAAACAGGGAGGCATGTAATAACCAACCCTTCCTACAGGATTGCTCCAGATCAAAGCGGATGGAGCTTTGGTGCAAGGACATTGTGGTGTAAAAATGTTACTGGTGACTACGTGCAGGAAAATTTTTAGCTATTAAATTTCACACTTATCCGGCTCAGAGATTAGGATGAAAACTTGCCCAAGTTTTAATAAAATGTGTATGTTAGGATCAAACTTAGAAAGACATTTTAACACTCAAATCGTGAGCTTTCTCCGTATGCTAGGTTGCCTGGATTGTGCATTAAGTTATCAGCCTTATTTAACAATGACAGAATCTAATGGCTTGCGTATGGTAGGCAAATAGTTCTTCCCCACACAAACCTGGACGATCTGGTGAGTGTCCGCATGTGACTTCATTTTCAAATGCCTGTGGGTGGCCTCTTTTCTGGACCTGGGCACATGTGTTCTATTCAGATAGAGTGGAGGCAGAACATTTGGGGGCTCAGGGAAACCATCAAGAACAATCTGTAAAAATAGCCACTTTAGTTGTACTCTGTAGTTCGGATTTCATGAAAATTGCCAGGTTAAGCTTTTTCAAGGAACAAAGGGAGTGTTTTGAATGTGTTTCCATTCCTACCTGTGGAAGACAGCAGCTGTAGGCCTCGTGTTATGGCCAATGGGCTTGAAATTTCCAGTCTGGGTGCATTTCCTAGAACCTGCTTATCAGCATTTCTTCACACCTATTGAAAAAGACCTCTGGACGAAGGAAGTTGAACCGCTGTTTGATTCTGTAGGACTGTGTCAACAAAGGGCTTACCCGACCTTCAGGGACAGTAAAAAGTACCATCGCACAACTCAGGTGTAAGAAACTGAACGCGGTGTAGCTTCTGGAAGTCAGGAGGTTTATGTTAATCCTTGCGACAATTTATATTAATTGAGCAATGTTTCATAATAAAATATTTGATTCTTACTAAGTAGGCGGTTTTAAAAATGGGCAACCCATGAAATCCGTTTTGATTAAAAAAAATAGGGCAGGTGAGAGTCATATCAAACAGTGCTTCGGACTTAGGATTTGGGGGACAGGACCACTGTGAATTAATTATTTCATGATTTTTACCCAATGAGTAAAAGTTCTCACCTTATAGAACTTCGGAAGTTTCCATTTGAGTGTGTGTGCATACATGTGTGTGTACATGTGTGTGTCTGTAGGTAATTCAGAACTTTAAAATGTTGCAGTCTCTGATGTGTAAATTAAAAAGACAATAGAGGGGCGCCTGGGTGGCTCAGTGGGTTAAAGCCTCTGCCTTGGGCTCAGGTCATGATCCCAGGGTCCTGGGATCGAGCCCCACATCTGGCTCTCTGCTCAGGGGTAAGCCTGCTTCCCTTCCCCTCTCTCTGCCTACTTGGATCTCTGTCTGTCAAATAAATACAATCTTTAAAAAAAAAAAATGATAGAAACAGGGGTGTCTGGCTGGCTCAGTCTGTAGAGCATGCAAGTCTTGATCTCAGGGTCATCAGTTCAAGCACCACATGGGGTGTAGAGATCACTTCAATAAATAAAAATAGTTCAGACACTTAGAAGTCTTTTTCTAGATCGTTGGAGTTAATGTAGTTTTGGGGGGAGTGCTGTGTGAGAGAACAGTGTTAGAGGATGGCGGAAGTGAATGTTCTTTTTGGAAGCAGCTGTGGGCTAAATAAATCCGACTGGCAGGCAGTTGGAGGAGAATTCTTGGTGTTCCCTGTGTCTCAGCCCGAGCTGCCCATCAGAGGGACAGCAGTGACTCCTGCAGGGGTGGGGACTCCCCTCTCTTGATGTTCTGTGTGTTCTTTAAATAAGGCAGGCTTTATAGAGATTTATAGAGAAATAGCTTGTAATCATTTTTGATGCTGTGTATGATTGTGGAGGATTTCAACCCCCCTTTGGAGGTAAGGTTGAAGTATGAGTTAATACCTCAAGACTTGTGTAACAAGGAGAAAGGGAATGCCTGTGGGGAGGGCTTCTGTAGGGCTGTGGCAGGTGGTGCTGGGAGAGCCAGTCACAGGGAACAGGAGAGCTGGTCCCAAAGCCCCAAAGACTTGGACCAGACTCAGTGTTGACTTGGGATTCCGAGCAAGGTTCTGGCTCCTGGCTGGCAAGGTCATTACTGGCAACAAGGGAGTAATTTTTAAGTCAGATTTTTCAAAATAATTTTCAAAGAAGTACACCCAATATAGGACTCAGACTTAAAACCCCGACATCAAGTGTCACCTGCTCTACAGACCGAGCCAGCCAAAGGGCCCCAAGTCAGATTTTTGTGTCTTAAATTATCCCTCCTGGCGAGCGAGGGTAGAAGAGAACAGATGGTTCTGTGTGTGGTCACTGGCCACTTAAAGTGACTTCTGGGTTATATATTTTTTTAAAGATTTATTTAATTGACCGAGAGCATAAGCAGGGGGAGCAGCAGACAGAGGGAAAGGGGAAAGCAGACTCCCCACTGAGCAAGGAGCCCCATGTGGAGCTTGATCCCAGGACCCTAAGATTGTGACCTGAGCCAAAGGCAGAGGCTTAACCCACTGAGCCCCCCAGGTGCCCCTGTTGTTATATTTTAATGTGCATTGATTCGTTCATTTATTTTATGAATTATTTCAAGGAGATAAATAGTATGGAGTGTAGAAAGAGCATGGGGTTAGGAATCGGAGGGAAGAGCTGTGTGATGGAAAGCAAGGACTTGGGCTCTGAGTTTCAGTTTCCTCCTGGAGGCAGGATTCCTAGCTTACTGAGGGTTGGTATTAAATCGATTCAGTGTCCTTGGGGCTCTTAGCTTGTGACTGTGACACATGGGCATGCCATTATTGCAAGTTAGCTACTCTTTTTGCTACTGATAAACATAATTTAAAGTAGTATAACGTGGAGGGGGGGCCCAGATGGCTCAGCGGGTTAAGCATCCAACTCTTGATTTCAGCTTGGGACTTGATCTCAGGATTATAAGATTGAGCCCGGCATTTGACCATACTGGGCATGGAGCCTGCCTAAGATTCTCTCTCCCTCTCCCTTTCACCCATCCTCCCCCAGTGCGCTCTCTCAAAAACAACAACACCCCAAAAACCCCCCAAAACTAAAATACTCCTATGAAAAATAACGTAACATAAAGTTATTTCTATATTATTTACTTATATATTACTTATATATTATTTATTTATATTTATTTATCTATATTATTTATCCCCCACCAACTCTTTTAAGAGACTAGTAGGAGCCCCTTAAATGGCAAGTTAAATATACTCTAATCAATATATTTTACATATTTCGCTTAACATTTGAAATCAAAATTAAGTAGACCAATAAAATGAGGTTGAAAGTTCTAGAAAAAGTTCCATGCAGGTGCCATTTCCAGTGATAACTTAGGTATAGTATTTTCACATGAACACCCTGCGTCATAAGGATGTGCTTGTTTGGGGTCCTTTTTGTTGGGGTTGATGAAGTGGACCAGATTAGTAATAACTTGATGAAAAATGAGCACTTAATGGTATGTTCCATCACATGGGCGTACATCATACGGATAATTTGTTATAATTTGATCAGTAACACCCAGTGATTTCTTCAAACTTTTATCCCTTGTTCTTGGAAACGAGTGGTTTTCATGTTGTGAAATTAGAGGAGGAAATTCATCATCGAAAGATAAATACTCTGCTTATTTCATTTGTCCAGTGGGGGGCATAACAAATGGAAATAAAATCAACGCTGAAGACTAGGCCCCAGGTGAAACAATAGGATCTGCAAGTTTCCGTCTTGGGCTATAGTCCTGAACACTGGCATGTGTTGGATGGTTTGGTGGAATCCTAGCGAAAGTTCTGATCTTTCCTAAGACTTTAGTCCTTCTCTTGGAGCATCGATTTGACCCCTGGATTTGGTCCCAGTAGGAAGTCAGCAGACTGTTCGAATGCCATCCAGGTGGCCAGGCTCAGGTGGCCGGGTGCTCTAGGCTTGGAGCTGGGAAGGTCGGAGCCAGCAGATGCCAGTGAGTTTTCAACACTGGTGGAGCAATGTGGCGACCTGGTTAAACTTGTTTCTGGAACCCAACTGCCTGGAGTCCAGTTCTTCCCATCTTGCGATGCTGGGCGAGTTGCTCTGCCTTCAGGCCTTCAGGTTCTCTCTCTGGAAAGCTCAGTGATAGCAGTGCCTGTCTCAAGGGCCTTTCTGAGTGACATGAGATCATTCGCATAAACCACTTGGCATTTCCGCAACACAAGGCCTACTATTTTCTGGCCTCCTTTTCCGTGTTCTCTGGTGGGACGCTTAGTCAGGCTTGTCTCTAGTGAAGGCTGTGCCTGATGCTTTCTGAAGAGTCATTCTTGTTTGAGAAAAACATTTGCTTTTTAAAATGTTGTTTTTTCTTAAAGGAATGTAGTAGTCAGTGGTTTTGAGAGTGGTGATTTGCCACGAAACACAACCCAAGCTCCCAGTAAAATCTCCTTTGTTTTGTTTACAGGGGACACGGGTCTGGCTGAGAGAAAATGGCCAGCATTTTCCAAGTACTGTCAATTCCTGTGCAGAGGGCGTCGTGGTCTTCCGGACAGACTATGGTCAGGTGAGCACATGTGGGCGGCTTCCCGACATGTTCTGCTTCCGAAGGTTGTCCTACAAGAGCACATGAGTGTTCGCTGGCCCCCTCTCTCCCTCCCCCCCATACCTTCAATGGTTTTTTTCTAAGTGGGAAAAACCAAATCCTGGAAAGAATGTAGAACATACACCTTAAGTGTGTGGGGGAGATGTAATAAAACTCCCCAAACGGAACGTACAAAGTGTTCCAACCGGACAGGACAGAAGAGCGCTCCACTTGGCTGGTTCCTGGGAATCTTGTTAAAGAAACAGACGTACAAGGTGCAAGCAATTTGAGAAAAACTTCAGAATTATGGATATTTGCGTATTGGTTTCCTTACCGCCTTCCCTTGAAATTCTTGCATGTCCTACAGTGTTGGAAATACGGGTCTGCCGGTGACAATGTAGGTAGTGGCAGTTCCTGTAAGAACACGGTGGGCTACACCTCAGCCTGAGTCCCTTGTCCACCTTGTTCTTCAAACAAAGAGGTTCCTTCAGGTGGGGGCTTTGACCACTGCTTCGGGTGCCCTGTTCATTAGTGAAACTAAAAGCTTGTATCAGCAAAAACAAATACATGAATCCAGAAATTAACTCACCGGTTGTATTTGGGCGATTGTAAAAGAAGGCTGGTGTCTGGTGTCTCCGTTTTATCAAGGAAACTCATTTTAATGTTACCAATGGATGCCTTTTTCAGAGGCACATAGCAAAATCTAAGACCTAAGGAAAGAAGGATGTCCTCTGCCGGTATTTAAAAACTCAGTGTCTGATTCTGGTTTGCCAGTTTTGTTGACAACAAACCCTTCAGGGGCAGTGTCAAGTAGTTTAAGGCAGATACCGGCTACATGGTTATCAAGACCTCTTCCCAGAGAGAGTCCACTTGGTGGCACCTTTCTTGTTTCATGGCTTAATCAAGTGATGTCACTGGGCTGTGTTACAGGTCCTCAGTTTCTCTGTCGCCTGAGAGTCTTGAATAGTTGATCAGCATTTGTCCCGTGGGGAAGACCTCGCTGGGTTTGGTCGAAGGCGATTGCGGGGGATGGGGAGGGGCAGAGAGATCGCGAGTCTGACGGTCATTGCCAGCAGGGACTCGAACTGCTGTCCAGCCTGGTTTCCTTCTCATCAGATTCTCAGGCTGTACGGTATGATCTGTAAACTAAGGACAGGCTAAGTGACTTTTGTCAGGCGTGAGTGTGTACGTTCCCACGCAGGCTCGTCCGTGTCCGTCTGTCCTGCCGTTATCCTGCCTGTCCTCCCTTCCCACTCGACCCGGATGAGAATTCACTGCCTTTTAGGTTCTGTACGTACTTTTCAAGATGATGGAAAAAACAGAAAAGCGTGTATTTAAACAGTGCCCATGACTTGATGTAACTTTGTTCCTGAAAGTGTTATAAAATAGATTGTTGATGGAATTTTTTCTTCATTGACTTGTTTTTTAGTCCCAAAGATAATTCTTTTTTTTTTTTTTAACTTTACCCCTCTATAATAAATGTGTGGTAAAAAACACATTAACACTAAATATAACCATTTATTTTTAAAGTGGTTTTTTAAAAAAAATTTTATCTATTTGACAGAGATGACAAGAAGGCAGAGAGGCAGGCAGGAAGAGAGGGGGAAGCAGGCTCCCTGCTGAGCAAGAGCCCGATGGGGGGCTCGATCCCAGGACCCTGAGATCATGAGCTAAGCCGAAGGCAGAGGCTTTAACCCACTGAGCCACCCAGGCGCCCCATAAACGTAACCATTTTTAAGTGTACGCTTAAGTAGTCTTAGGTATTTTCATACTGTTGTTCCAGAGAACTCTAGAATTTTGTCATCTTGCGATACTGAGACTCTGTACCCACCAGCAATTCCCTATCTTTCCTCTCACCAGTTCTTGGTAACTACCTTTCTACCCTCTGTCTCTGATTTTGATTACTTTAGATACTTCGTGTGAGAGGATGGATATCACTCACTCACACACACACACACACACACACACACACACACAGTATTTTGTCCTTTTTTTGGTGTGGTTGGCTTATTTTGCTCAACATGGTGTCCTTGGGGATCTAAGATGCTTTCTGTTCCCGTCTGAGTACACCGCTCAGCAGAGGCTAACACGGAAACTTCAGCCCTTTGGTGCTGTTGTCCATGACACAGGGTCTGAACTCTGTACCACGTGAAGCCATTTTCAGCCCTAGCTAAGGAACAGCTCAGCGGATGGAGGTGGAGTGAGGGTCAGGCCAGTAACCGTGTTCACGGCTGACAGTGATCTACTGACAGAGATCGTGGGCTTCGGAACAGCTAAACCAGAATAGCATGCACTTAAATGTGAAAGCCACCCTCAGCTTTGACTTCTCATCCTCTGTCAGTCACCAAATACTTGGTCTTACGTTGTCCACTCTGTCATTCCCAAGTATAAGGAGCTTGGAGATGTGTGTAGAAATTACAGGGTTTAAGCCAGAAGAGTGCGACAAGACGGAAGAATTGCATTCCGCCTTGGATCAAGAAGGGACTGTGGCCAGGGGACTCCAGTGTCTTTCTTTCCTGACGTCTGTCCTTTCCTCACATCCCAAGTTCACTGTGATGTGAATTTTCAGGTGTATTCGCCCAGGGTTAGAAGTTCATGAATGGGTTCTGGTCCCCAGGACGGACACAGTGACTCTGTAACTGGGCAGGGACAGATTCTTCAAGGAATTAGGGTCCAAGATATAGAGCATGGCCTTGTCCTCGCCAAGCCTGTCTAGGATAACTTTTCAAGGTATTGGCTACTTTTAACTCAGTTTATTAAAAGATGTGAAAAAAAAAAAATCAGTGGGGGGGGGGGGCGGGTGGGAGAGGGAGAATGAAGAGTTCCTGTTGAAGGGGTACAGAGTTTTAGTTTTGGAACATTTCTGATGGTGGACAGTGGTGACAGTTGTGGGAAAATGTCCTTGTGCTTTAATGCCACTGAATTGAACACTCAAATGGTTAAAGTGGCTTTTTTTTTGTTCTTTTGTACATTTTACCACAATAATAATAATAATAATAATAATAAAACATGTTTGAGGTAAAAGCTGTTAAATGGGTATTTTTCTGCATTTAAAAAAAAAACCATTCTGGTGACATTTTTGTTGGGGAAATGTGGCGTCAGAGAAATAAAGGCTAATGAAACTCTTAGTCTGCCCTACTTGGGGGACTGTGGTCTCTTAGGTTATGTGACTCGCCTGGGAGTCCTGCTCAGCTGCAGATTCTGACTGGCAGGTCTGAGGCGGGGCCTGAGAGTCTGCATTTCTCACAAGCACCCCGTGGTGGTGATGCAGCTGCTGCTGGTTTCCTGAACCGCATTTGAGTAGCAAGGGGTATAGAGGGCTTTCCTGAGAACCCCCTGGGGGTCATGGTTGCCTACAGTGAGAGCAGGGAGTGCTCTCAAATCCTTTGTGTGGACCGCTGGTCCCAGGGTTACAGAGGAAGCAGAGAGAGGAGGAGGCGGGCTTTAGGTGAAGCGAGAACCCTTTTCGTTGACCTTCCAAAGCTCTTCCGTTCTCCTTGCTCGATGCCTTTCCTTCCTACGAGCATTTGACCTTGAGCGTGGCCAGGTTGGGTCTGACGGCAGCAACATGATTCCTGAGTGAATCAAAAAACCATTCTGAAATCCTTTTTAGTCTTGGAAGCTGAGCAGAGCCAGGCGTCTCTAAAATCCTAAAGTGGGACCTCAGGGACCGTGGGTAGGCGGGAGATAATTGTGTGTCTTTTGTGAGAACACCGAAGGGCATGTTCACTGATTTCATTCAGACGCTGAGAATTTTGCACATGTCCTCAGCTGTTTTGGGGAGAGTGGGTTTTTTTGTTTGTTTTGTTTTGTTTTTTGGCCAGGGACATAGCTTCACTGTTAACTTAAAATTCCATTTCACACTAAAAGTAAAACTACTGTAGGTTGATCCAGGGACTAGAGAGGACCAAAATGTTCCCGTTTGATTTATAACGTACGCTCTACTCGCCATGAAGTATTTGCAGATGGAGAAAGAAATGTGCAAGAGACGCGCTAGCACACTTGGTTGAAAACTATGCATAGCTGTGGCCTGTGGAGGACACAGCAGCAGGGCAGGTCTGCACGTGCCCTGAAAGTTCGTTCTAGGTGAACGTTGTTTCATCACGCTTTCCTTTCCTGAGCTTAAAGATACTGCCTTTTGTATTTTCCCTTTTTGCAGATTGAAGGTGTGTGACAATCCTGCTTGAGCAAGACTGTTGGTGACACTTTTTCCAACAGCATTTGCTTACTTTGTGTCTCTGTGTCACATTTTGGTATTCTTGCCATATTTAAAACTGTCTCATAATTGTATTTGTTACGGTGATCTGTGATCAGTGATTATAGCTCACTGAAAACTCAGATGATGGCTAGCTTTCTTTTTTAAAGATTTTATTTATTCATTTGAGACAGAGATAGCATGAGCAGAGGGAGAAGCAGACTCCCTGCTGTGCTGGGAGCCTGATGTGGGGCTCGATCCCTGGACCCAGTTATCATGACCTGAGCCCAAGGCAGATGCTTAACCAGCTGAGCCACCCACCCCTGCCCCGAAGGCTAGCATTTTTTATCAGTAAAGTATTTTTTTTTTTAAAGATTTTATTTATTTATTTGACAGAGAGAGAGAGAGAGAGATCACAAGTAGACAGAGAGGCAGGCAGAGAGGGGGAAGCAGGCTCCCCACCGAGCAGAGAGCCCAATATGGGGCTCGATCCCAGGACCCTGAGACCATGACCCAAGCCAAAGGCAGAGGCTTAACTTACTGAGCCACCCAGGTGCCCCAGCAATAAAGTATTTTTAATGTATGCACATTGTTTTTTAGGCATTGTTGCACAGTTAGTAGCTAGAGTATAGTATAAACATAACTTCTATATGCACTGGGAAACCAAAAAATTCATTCAAATCGCTTTATTGTGAGGGTCTGGAACCAAACCTGCAATTTTTCTGAGGTACACCTGTCCGTGTGTTCTTGAACATTGAACCGCAGACAGTTTTAGAAGAGCACCATGGCTTTGCAGGGTGCAGGTATGGCTAGATTAGCTCTTATGGATGTGTAAGAGCAAGGACAGCCTTGAACTTCGGTCTTTTCTGGAACACTCGTGAGCTACACGGGCCATCACGATAGCACCCTTTAGGAACATTGTAAATCGAGTAATAAGTTCTAAATTAGATTTTTCACTTTGTAAGTGAGCTATTCTTTTCCGAGAAGAGCCTAATTTGATTGCTCTGAAACAGCTCACAGTGATATCAATTTACCTAATTGTGTTTTCAGGGGTAGTTATTCAGCTTACCCCAGCAAACTTAATCAAGGCAATTACTCTAAGCAGTGATTCTGTGGGGTTTTTTGTTTGCATTGTCTCTCTATGGGGTCTTCAGAAATATGTTCCTGGCTGGGGATTTAATCACCCCAGTCTACAAGTAAATGCCCTCCTCCTCGCCCTTCCGTCTTTATTGGCTTGCCACGAGTATGATTAGATTTGGGCTTAAAAGTTATTGTTCTCATTTGATTAATTCACGAACAGGCGGTTAGGGTTACTCTCAAGTCCGCCCCACCCCACGGGAAAGTCAGACTTCCTCCAGCCCCACGGGAGACCCAGGGCCCGTTACTTGGAGGGTCACGCCGCCCATTTCCGGCCATCCCAACCTTTGCTGTTTGACCTTCCAGTGTTGACTTGTTGGAATTAGTAATGTGGGCCCAATTTTGTGAAACTTCATGATGGATTCGTAGGGATTTTTGTTGGTGGTGCATTTCTTGATCATTTTCTCATACTCCCTGTCCTGCCCCGCTGTTCTTTCTTTGCTGTTTCCCCTTCACTTTGCCAGGACGAGTGCGTTTTTGTGTCCCTGGCAGGGAGTATGCAGCCCGTGACGTTCGTGGACCACGTGCATCCACTCCTGGGTTCCGGGGGCATCTCCCTCAGGCCTGCTGAGGGCTGAGGAAGGGGCAGTGGGGCAGCCCAACACCCGGGCCCCCCACCCTGTCAGGAGGTGGACAGCACTTCCGGGGAGCACAGATCGGATCTGGCTGTTAATGCGAAGGGGGGGGGGTCCGAAATATTTTAATGGAATTGCAGATTTCATCGGAAAGGAAGCTGACAGCCCAGCTGGCCCCCAAGAGCTCAGGAATGCCCTGGAGTTCAGCATTCCAAGCTTCGCACGCAAAGCCAGCTGTGGGCCTGGCAGCTGCAGAGAGAGGTCTCACCGGCAGGCCAGTCCCTTCTGTGTGCTTGGCTGCTGGGGTGGCCCTCCCAGGGTGGGGGTCGGCCCAGGAGCCCTTGGGGCTACTCACACGAGTGGTAGGTAGGGGAAGGGGGAGATCTGCAGCGAGACACTTAAATTGAGGAAGATGGGGACAGTGTTCGTGATGCAGAACTAGTCCCCAGGGCGCTGTGAGTCTCAGCCAAACTGGGACAACAGGACAGATGTTTTCTAGACAGCTGGCCTGGACCTAATTCCAGCCCTATGTTGTTATTGTTAGAAGTATATCACCTTCTCAATTTTTTTTTAACTTTAGCATTAATGCACCCATTTTGGGGAAATCTTACTCCTTTTGTGTTCAAAAGGAAGGAAGCATGGATTAGTTCTATTTTTGCCCCTTGTAACCTCGCAGGACTCAAGTGTCCCTTGTATTGCAAAGGCTGCTTCCGACCCAGTGAACCTGTGGGTCCATTGGAACCATATGAAACTGCTGTCTTCCAGGCTGAGAGGGTCGAATATCAGCGGTTCCAAGTGGTTCGGCTCAAAAACGTGTTCATGACCTTCTATTTTAACTTTGTGTCATAGTTTATTGGTAAGTTTATCACTTCAAGATAGAATGAAAGATTGAGTTTTCCAGGTGGCTGACAGTAAAGTTTAACAAAATGGGAGTGTTTTTGCAGTCCAGTCGAGGGGCACAACATATCCCTAAAACAATATACAGCCCTGGCTTGGGAAGTCCCACCGTCTTGATCCATGGCGTGCGTGCGTGTGTGCGTGCGTGTGTGTATTAACAGCCATGACAGGCTGTGACCCTTGTATTTCGGGGTTTCCATTTTCCCCAAGTGTCTAAATGATTTTCTGTGATGGGTCTCTGCTGCAAATATCCAAATTTGAGTTGAAAGAAAAAAAGAATGGATATACATTTTTTTTTTTTTGGAGTTTGGGTTTTCCTCTATTGTTGAGTATCTGTGGGTGTCTATTGTAAATATACATAACATACAATTGACCATTTTAACTATTTTTACATGTGTAATTCAGTGGCATTCATTACATTAGCATTGTGTGAAAACATCACCACTGTTTCCAAAATTTTTTTAATAATCCCCAAAACAGAAGCTCCATACCCGTTAAGCACTAACTCCCTATGTAATTTATTTTTACTTTTTTTTTTCTTTTAAGATTTTTATTTGATGGGGGTGGGGTGGGGGGAGAGAGCATGCACAAGGGGGCAGTCAGAGGGAGAGGGGGAAGTCCCCACTGAGCAGGGAGCCCAATGTGGGACTTGATCTCAGGACCCTGCGATCATGACCTGAAGTGAAGGCAGATGTTTAACAGACTGAGCCACCCAGAGCCCCCATGTAATTCCTTTTTAACCTACTTTCTTCTTGGGTACCTTTTCTTGTGCTGCTTTTAGAAATAGGAGCACAGTAGAAATTCTGTTTTGTGTAACCTTTCCTACGGAATAGATGATGTCCGGAAGGAATGGCGGTAGACCTTGGGTCCAGGTTTCTAGGAGGGAGAATCTGAGACTGACCACTCCTGAGCGTTGGCCGTGGCCAAGGGACATGTCTGTGAGCATGAGTGGTGCTGCCCCATCCTTTCGCCGCTCAAAGAGGAGGTGTCTGCAGAGCTGGCTACATTAGGGGAAAGAGGGGCGCACTGGTGACAAGTGACAGATAATTGTGAAAATCAGATGCATTGGCTTCTCTTGTTGAAACATCAGTCTGGGTCCATCTGTTATTCTTGGAAGTCGCTTTAATCAGAACAGCACAGCTGTATTAAGAAGACGGCACTGAGCTGGGAAACTCTTAAATTCTTTATGCGTTTCCCACATTTTGCTGTTTCATCCTGGAAATACCCATCTCTGAGATGGATATTAAACTCCAGCCCGCGGAGTTTCTTAGAAGTCTGCACTCCAGAGACAGAACGCCACCGGGACTTCCAGTCTTGTGCTGAAGACCAACTAAAATGCAGTGTGTCCAAAGTACTTGGTTTTGAGTGAGAAAATATTTGTATGCTCTGAGAGCCGCGTGAGTTTTACTCTCTAGACCTCTTCCAAGAATTTGGTTTGGCGTCTTGTGGCTCAGAGATGGAAAGTCAAATATTTCCATTAATTTTCACTCTGGGACTACAGGGGAAAAAAAAAAAATTCTGCTTGTTTATTAGTGCACCCAGCTCCCGCGTGAAAACATGTGTGTCTTTGCAAATCTGCATAGCTCTGTGTATTGTAAATTTTACCCATTGTAAATTTGAGCATTTTGAAACCTAAGACTGTTAGCCCCTACATTTCCACATCTGCATTGAGGTGGGGATTTTTTCAGTAACAAATACGGTAGGACGCGTTGGTGTTCTGAGGAATGTGGGCTGTGCCCCGTGTCACAGGCCCTGCTTCCTCCGAGTGCGTACCGTTTCTGTGTTGTTACCTGCAGTAGTCCACCGCCACTGGAAAAAATCCATTGTTAAGACCTAAGAGCTCCGGGCCTCTGGGACCTGCCTTCTTGTAGCTTTACGTGAACCCAGCCCAAGTGGATTTAGAATCCAGCTTATTTCAGACTGTTTGAGACCCGGCTTTTCCCTCGTCCCTTTGGGCTGAACAGCTGGGCCCTACCCCTGCTGCCCTCCCCACGCCCCACCCCGGATAGGTAGACAGGTGGCTGGGGGATTGGGTGCTATTAGCAGTATTTATCAGCCCCTGTGGGGCTCTAGCTGAACACAAATTCTCTCTCTCTCTCTAAAGGCTTTTGCAGGAGAATGCGTATCGCCTCTGCCCTAGGGCATGACCTTCTTCGGCTTCCCTCCCGCCTTCGGGGGCCAAATTGTTCAATTTTGTCTTTTCTCCTTTGCGGGGTATCTCCCAACTTTGGCTTCTTCTTCCCAACCTTTAGGCCTCATCTGTTTATTTGTACCCAAGCCTGCCTCTGATCTGCCGGTCTCTCTGCTTGGATTCCAGCCTCCACGTCTCGGTGGCACACTCTGCTTGTGCCTCTCTGAGCCTGTGGTGTTTCCAGACCTTTCCTGCCACGCTCCTGTGCAAGCAGGACGAGAAGGGCAGAAGTGAGGTGCTGTCAGTCCCGTGGTTCCTTTTGATTTTGTGGGTCACTTAGCAAATAGATGTCTCATCCTTGCAGATAAGCAGGATACTATCTTGCATTCTTGGTACCCATGAATACCGAACGTAGCTAATTAATTGTGTGTGCTAAGCTCAGACCAGGTCATGATTTATGACCAGGAGAGGTAAATAGGAAACACTGAATCAAGACTAGATTCTTCTTGGGACACCTTGGTGGCTCAGTTGGTTAAACATCTGCCTTCGGCTCAGGTCATGATCCAAGCATCCTGAGATCGAGTCCTGTGTCAGGCTCCTCGCTCAGCGGGGAGCCTGCTTCTTCCTCTGCCTGCTGCTCTCCCTGCTTGGGCTCCCACTCTCTCTCTTTCTCTCTCACAAATAAATACATAAAATCTTTTTTAAAAAAATAGATTCTTTATTTTGGAGGCTTAAATAAATACTATTTCTTTATTACAAGTATCATCTTATGAAAAAAAATGTATGTGAAGATCTTATTTGGAAAGAAAATGATTTACAAATTATCTACAGGGATTAGACATGGCACCATGTACTGTAATCGGTTAAAAAAAAAAAAAGCAGAGGCAATTTGTTAAAACAAATCCAGGTGGTTGTCTGTCTGTGACTGAGTTGCATTCCATTCCGAAAATTCATTTATAGCCCTGTTATTTGGAACGAGTTTTCCCAAGCAGTCCGTGATATACACAGGGAGCTAATCGTCCTGTCCATGTACAAAGACCTCGTACCCACAGTACACCGAGACTTGGGGGGAATCCAGAAGCCCTTCGTTGGCTGATCCCGATTTTAAACGTGTTTGTAGAGTTCCAACCCGGGGTGCTGCTGTGGTGGGATGGGAAAATCGCATTCTTCCCATGATCGCCTCCCTGATGAGTGCGGGGGGAGAGAGGCCCCCGTTACCAAGCCAGATGCTCCTCATCAGGGTTGACATATCGAGTGGGTAAAGGGGGGAGGAGGAGGTGTGCCCAGTGGCCTCTCTCTACCAGGCACCGTGCTGGTGCGTTCCCACTGATGCGTCCCTGTAATCCTACAGCCGCCCTTGGGAGGCCTGGTTAGCCCTACTGCAGTAAGGCAGAAGCCGAGCTGGGGTGGGTTCACGTGTCCGCAAGCCCACACTTGGTCAGCGATGACCCATGGAGCCGGGGCTTGGGGCCGGAGCAGACCGACTTCCCACTTCTCGGGGAGGAAAGTGAAGTAGGTCAGGGGAGTCTTGATATGGGGGTGACCCCCCCGCCCCTCCTCGTCCTGGCTGTTTGCTGTGCTCGCTCCTCTCCGTGGGCCCCCGGGACTGAGCGCACGTGCTGTCCCTTATCATGACATTTGTGCTTTCCCTCCAAGTCACTGCTCGAGATCAGCGGGTTCTCCTGCCGCCTCCCCGACTCCCTCCCCGTTGGTGGTGGCCTCTATTTTGTTTTTGTGTTTGTTTTTTTCTGCTCTGAGGAAATAGAAGGGTTAAAAAAAAAATCACATGTTTGAATTCTGATGTTTCATCATCTTGTGTTCCCAGGCTTGCTTTCCTGCTGCTGCTGCCCCTGCCTCCTCAGCCCTCGCTGCCTCCGGGGACTCGCGGGGAAGCCCGCCCCCGGAGCCTTACTCTCTCCCTTTACGGAGCCCCTGTCCTTGATCTTCCCATCTCTCTGCTCTCCTCCGACCCTCGCGCGCTGGACACTGCATGCGAGTGGGACTTTGGGGTTTAAATGTCCCAAACTCCCCTGCGGTGCTTCTCCATGCATGGTTCTCTGATGAGCTGCTTTATCATCTTCAGGGCCCTTGTTGAGAATGCGGGTTCCTTGGCCGCACCTGGAAAGATGGCCCAGGAATCTGTGTTTTAACAAGGTTCCCACCCGATCCTATGGGCCTTGAAACGGGAGCACCGTTGGCTCGGGGTGTATCAGTCTGCGGTACATTGGAGAGTCCTCCTCCTTGTCTGACCTGGTCTCATTCGCCGCTCGCCCGCAGCTGGGCTGCCCCCTGCCCTGTGGCGTTGGGGGCTCCAGTGCGGGCTGGAGCGTCCCTTCTGGTGGCCTGCATCTCAGGCTGGGGCTTTCATTTTCCCCTTCTCCCTCTTGCACAATCCCACCCGCTTTGGCTTCTGGGTCTGGAACAGAACCCAGTGTTTGGGGTCCTCTCTGTCCCCCTCAGGATACCGGGAAGGTTCTTTTTGTCCGTGGGGGAATCCCAGGGGTACAGCAGCTTCCTGAAATCCGCTGATGAAGTTCGTGCGCAGAGACCATCAATGATGATCTTAGTTGAATTGTATTTGTTTCTGAGGAAGACTGTACCTGTTTCTCTCAGGAGAGCGAGGTCGAGGCCCTGGGTGGGGATGGGTAAAGGCGTCTCCCTGGGAAGGAACTTGTTTTTCTCATTTCTCCGGCACTGCGCCTGCCATCTGCAAAGACCCCACCTGGGCTGGGTGGGAGCCCTAGAAGAGAAGGCGAGGGTAGATTCCAAGCAGCTGCCTCACATGGGGGAGGAAAGGGGGACTCTGGCCCAGGGGAGACCTATTCTAGTAACTTCCATGTAAGGATTTCCTGTTTCTTAAAACAGCTGTGAAAGTGTGAGCTTCCAGCTTTTATTTCAAACGGACTGCATTGGCCTGTTTAAAGGTAAGAGATCAGACTGAAGGGGCACTTCTGAGAAATTCTGCCCGGGAGGGGGAACACCGTGGACTTTCTCAGGTGGTGGAAACCTTCCGTATGTTCTGTGTGGTTCCCCAAGCCGCATGATGTTACTGTAGGCCAAGTAAACCTGAATTCTTAAAAATAACCCTCGCCTGTTTGAAGGCAGCTGTTGGTGTCGAAGGGGCGCGTGTCCCCCACACACCGCCGGCCTCGGAGCTGAGGACCGGCCTTCCTTGAGGCCACGGTGGCAAACCACGCCTGCTCCCGCACGCTAGGAGGGCTTGGCGTGTTTTGTTTGTTTGTTTGTTTGTTTTAATGTTTGGAAACCTCCAAAGAAGAGTATTTTACGACACCTGAAAAATGACCTGAAATTGAAGTTGGGGGAAGTTGTGCTGGAATTTAAGCTGCCGCGCCCCTTCCCGGGCTGCTCACTCAGATTGTCTTCCAGCTCCTGCGGCACAAGAGAGGGGCAGAGAGGCCTGAAGTCCTCACCCCCTGGCCCTTCACAGAAGTTTGCTGATCCTGATCTAAAGGATCAGTTGCCCCAGTTGCTTCTGATGGGATGTTTCGTGCTCAGCGGCCTTCTGGTGCTTTCCACTGGCTGTGCCCATCCGACTCACTTGGGGAGCTGGTTCCGGAGATTCCAGTCCTCCTCCCCCCCATCTGTCCCCTCCCCCCATCTCCCATGCCCCGGTGGTGGGGGGGGCAGGAAGTGGGCCCAGGAATCTAGATTTGCAGCCAGCCAGCAGGAGGCCGTGCCCTGAACCCCAGGATCGATGAGCTGGCAAGCTGGAAATGCCCTGCCCAGGAGGAATTAAAGTCATCAGGACAAAACCCTATTTCCTCCTACCGGTAGGGCAGTGGCTCTTGGAACTGAACAGCCTCAGATCATCAGACCTCGCCCACCCCCCATCCCCGGACAAGGGCTTTTTAAACCGCAGGATCCTGGGCCTCCACTGCCACCGACTGTTTCTGATTCCACAGGGATCAAGTGAAGCCCGAGAATGGGCATTTCTGACAGGCTCCCAGGTGCTGCTGATGCCGGTCTGGGAGCCACACCTTGAGAACTGGTTTGTAGGGCTTTGCTGGGCTGTGTGTGTGTGGATTGCTGTCTTTAATTTAAAATCGTGTTCTAAATAAAAGCATCTAATACACATCTAATAAACATGTTCTTTAGAAACACAGATGGCCACTCACATAGTCCCAAGTACTTTTTTTGGCTCCTGCCACCATACAGGACTACTTCTTGAAAGGTGTCTTGTTGGAAAAACAAGGCGTTGTCTGGCGGATCTTAGTTTTAATACTAACACCTGTCAGTGGTTTAGTCTGTAACCAGCTAGGAGTGGAGGGCCAGGGGAGCGGTTGCTTAATGGAGAGCCACTCCCAAACCACAGCAAAAATAAGAAAGGCTGAGTGTTGTGTGTTAATTATATCCCAAAACATTTCCAAGGATCGTCCACTCTTAGAAGTATTGCAACACATAAGTGAGTTGATTGGGCTTAGATACAACTTTCAGAAGTTAACTCTGCAAATTTGGACACCTAATGCCTATTTTAACATTGAAGAACAGTTAAATTGTTAACTTGCCACTGGCTGTGCCAGGCCAGGGCACAGCCCTCCTTTTCTCAGTGAGGAGTCAGAGCCAGGGAAGGAAGGAGATTGGTTCTGTAGTTAGCAGCTGTGGTTAGAACTCCCAAGCTTTTGAGAGCTAGCTCTGATTTACTGTGCTATCTTATCCCATTGTCCGTGCCACCCTGGCAGAGAGAACTTTGGGCAAGGCAAGGCTGGTGTGGAGGGTGCAGAACGTAAGGAAGTGCCCAGCCAGGTTCATGCTGCATTGGTAGGCACCCCCTCCCAACTAGTTGATTGTTACATTACGTGTCCTGGCCACCTTCCTCTCCTTAGACCTGGCCCTGAACAGAATCTAGGAGCTTAAGTGGACTCCCTAGGACAAGAGGCCATCTGTAGACTCAAAGTCCCCTCTTCCTTTGCTTTGCTGAAATGATTCACTGAAATGACTTCTGTTGAACTGTCCTACTTGGATATTTTTCCATTTTCTTTGTCAGTACGTTTTAGGGAACTTGTTTAAGGTTAAATTGCTTCAGTGCACATTGCCGTGTGTGCGACGATGGTGTGGAATATTTACATGAGTTTTTGAGGGGAAAAATGCCCCCAAAGGATCTCCTTGATGAAGACTTCATAGCAGGCTTGTGCAATCTCCCATAAAACTCGAGCATTCCATTTGCAAATGCAGCACATGGACTGTATTAGAAGTTCCAAGCACGGTGGCTTCATTTCCGAGGTTCAAGCTGGTCTTTCATCTAGCTCTTATTTGGGTATTCCAAATCGTTCTCCTAATAATTTTTAAATAATTTAGTGGAATTTTTAAGTCTTCCATGATGGGTAACTGAGTAGCCAGCTCTGGAGTAGTCAAGTATTTTTGTCTTTTGGAATGACCTTCTATTCTGAAATGCATCCACCTTCCTGCCGTGTCAGAGTTCACGGTGGCTTGCTCCAGGCATCTGCTTGCCTTCTTGCAAAGGCAGCTAATGACAGATGTTTACGGGGTGATGCTGAGAAACCTTCACTCCTGTGACAATGGGCTGGAACATATGCTGTCCCCAGTTTCAGGAAGCTTTTGTAACAAAGGACTCCAAAAGAGATCAGGCCACTGGGGAATGTTGCCAGCATGCCTTTGTAAAGGGCAAATCCTGTCCGATTAACCTAATTTCCTTCCGTAAGCACTGATAAACCAGGAAGATTAAAAAAGCAGATTTTCCAACTTTCGCATTTATTTTTTTTTCCTGATTTAAGAAATGTTCGTAATTAAAAACTGGAGGTTTTTCATTTTAAAAATTTATTCTCCCTTCTCAACACCACCCCCCCCTTCACTGAAAGGACTTGGTTAGCCAACGGTAAGTACATGGGCCTTGTAAACATTCCGTGGTGGCAGCGTGAGTGAGCAAAGATGGCAGCATCCGGATCCCCATCTTTATTTTGGACGTTCCTGTTTGAGACATTCTCCGCAACCGTATGGATATGTAAATAGCATAGAGGGAACTAGTTTCCGCCTTTTTGAGGGAAGTCCTGCTCAAGAAATATCCATTATCGGCTCGTTGCTATCCTTGATGGAGATTCCAAGATAGTTTGCAGATGTTACTCGTAGCTGAAAGAGCAAAAGAGACTGTAGGCCCCTTTTAGCACTTAGGATAAGATGGGCTTAGTTAATGACTTTCGTAAGTTTGAGCCACAGTCTTGGAAACGAAGAGGCATGCTTTCACTTTTAGCAGCTGTATTGCGGTAAGACCCACATCCCAGACAGCCCGCCCAAATCAGTGGCTTTTATGATAGTCACAGAATTATGCAACCATCACCGCAGTCCACTTTGGAACATTATGGTTACCCTAAAAAGAAACCCTGCACCCCTTAACTGTCTCCCTTCTCCCCAAACATTCCCACCCCAGGCCCCAACCCTAGGCA
This sequence comes from Mustela nivalis, assembly GCF_964662115.1. Classification (NCBI taxonomy): domain Eukaryota; kingdom Metazoa; phylum Chordata; class Mammalia; order Carnivora; family Mustelidae; genus Mustela; species Mustela nivalis. The sequence continues at coordinate 167,227,422 of NC_139022.1, forward strand.
GCTGTTCCCCCATCACTACGCCTCTTCTGGACGTCTCGGGGGAGGGGGATCCCACAACATGTCATCTTCCGTGAGCGACTTCGTCCGCTTCTCAGCACGGTGTTTTCACGGTCCGTCCGTGTTGTCGCGTGTACCAGCATCCCATTCCTTTTTATTGCTCCGTAATATTCCATTGTGTGGCTATGTCACATCTTTACTTAAAAGTAATAGTCTCTTAAAGCTAAGTCGCAGAGAAAAATACAGAAGAGAAAGGACAGCTAGCCATATAACGCCACTTTTCATGTGGCTTATAATGGGTCACACTTTTAATATTTCCAAAAGGATGATATTTTGATGCGTAAGCTTGAGATCAGAATAATTAAGAGCGGTGACCTAATTCTTACATGCATTAAAAAAAAACCAAAACAGTTTAGACTTTCTCCTAGATTCTGTTTCTAGCTATGGTCTCATCTCTGAAAACGTTACTCTTTTTCAAAGTTCCGGGAGGATTGCAAGATCATTAAGGCTTAGAGAAGGTTCATTAAGGTTCTGCAGAAGCCACCCCGGAAGCGGGTTATATAGCACGGAGGAGGCTCGTGGGTTCATTGAAGCAGATGGGATCGTTACATCGATAGTGCGGACTAGCTGTTCTCTCCCGCTGGGAAGAAAGGATGTCAGCCCGGATGGGAGAGCTGGTAGCCCAGGGAGGGACATCCTGACCTCAAGGACAGCTCGGAATGACAGCAGAGGGGCTGGCTGACTTTGCCTTTGAGGGTCAGTCGCGGGCCTGCCGTCTATCTGGAAGAGGAGGAAAGCTGCAGATTTTAGACTTGAGGGTTTCCAGGCATCATTTTCCTCCTGTCACTCCTAAGCAGGTGACAGGTTGTCGTGAATATTTCCTTGTACAGGTGAGACTGTTGTCATCCTGACCCAAGGCACAGATGAGAATCACTGCAGATTGCCTTGACATTTGACAAGTTTGGAGAAGTGGAGCAGTTTTTTAAGAGAGAACCTGTAACTTGAAGACGCGACCTTTGATACTAAATTTTTTTCCTGCAGTGGACTTTTGAGGTGGTCTAAGTGGTGTCTTTCTTGAACCATCCGCGCTTCATTTCAGAAGTCTAGCTCCCCCTACAGGTCCCCCCGGGTACAGTGTGCCTTGGCTACTCTTCTGGGGCTGCCTGGCAAGGCTTTGGAGGGATTCCTGCAAGAGATGCCAAGGAGGTTCACATGGGGCATTTTACTTCAAGCACTTATGAGTGATTTGGGGAAGGAGAGGACAGAGGGGCTCACGTAGTATTGCCGGGTTGGTTTGTTATGGGAGTCGACTTGGCCCTGGATGCTCTGATCGAAGTCATCTGGGAGTGAAAACAAAAGCATGGGAAGCCTCATTTGGTTCTACATGGGAGGGTCCCAAGGGCCAGTTAGGACGGGCCTGGAGACCCAAATGGACCAGAAGAAGTGAGGCCAACCGGCCTGCCCTCTGGTGAGGGACTCCTGGCCACGAGTCACAAAACCTGTTAAAGAGGTTCGATTAATGTTCAGAAGCCAGAGGCATAAAGTGGGTTAATTTGGGGATACCTGCTGTCCAATAAAACTTTGTGAATGAATGCGCTGAGGGTAGAAATGAAAATAAGACCCAGTAAAGTAGTCAGTGTGCACATGCCAGGAGAGGGAAACGGTTTCTGTACCTCCAGGATTAAGCCGGTGTCTGTATCATTCACAGACAGCATGTGTGTGGCGTAGAATCTATACTGTGTGCTGCTTGGTGACCTTTTTAAAGCCAGGCTTTTTAATGCGATTGGTTTTTTAAGACTTTGTTCTTATAGGACTTGTTCACTGCATCTCCGTGTTTGTCTCTGTCCCTCTGTCCATCCTAGCCGCTGATAAGCAAATCTTTACTAATTTCGTCAACTGAATGAGCCAGTAATATCGTCTTTGTATATTGAGACTTCTTTCTTTTCTACGTTGACTTTATTTGGTGGGATCCTCCCAATGCACCCAATTCAGCAAAGAAAAGAGAAATCACGAGCACAATTTTGCAAATCTGAAGTCTCAGAAGGTCCCTATCTCCTATCGTCCCTGATGTGGGGACGCTGCGTGAACCTGGCGTTTATAGAATTCTCTGTGGTTTGTATTGGCTGGATCTCATTTTGATCCCATAGCAAATCTGTAACCCAGATTTCTGGTTTTTCTTTTTAAAAAAGTCGCTTATAAAGATCTGTTCATGACTACTTCTCTGTTGTAGAGACAAACGATTTGGGGGGGGCGGGGGTGCTCAGTACCTGGGTACCTGACTTCCCAGTGTGAAAAAAGGTAGGTAGCTGAGGGTGAGATTCTGGGTTCAAGTACAGCTTTTTCTTTAAAAATGTGAAACCACACCAGGGTGAAGAAAAGGGTCCCAGAATAAGAGGGTTATGTTTTCATTCTCTCCTTGCAAGACTTCAAATTCAGAAATATAAAATTGACCCCAAGGTAGAAGTAAAGTTTTCTGGCTTTTTTTTTTTTTTTTAAAAGATCTTATATACATAAGAGAGACAGAGAGTGAGAGAGCGCATGAGACAGGAGAAGGTCAGAGGAAGAAGCAGATTCCCCATAGAGCTGGGAGCCCGATGCGGGACTGGATCCCAGGACTCCGGGATCATGACCTGAGCCAAAGGTAGTCGCTCAATCAACTGAGCCACCCAGGCACCCAGAAATAAAGCTTTCATATTGTCTACTATTTTAGTTAAAAGCCATTTGACATGGCAGGAAAAACCCTGGAGGAGGTATTTACTGTCCCCTCCCTCTCCCTGCCCCCCCATGCCCCCTAGGTTTTTAGAGCTCATTTTAACGTATCAGAATTACCATCAGGTTGTGTTTCTCTGTATGGGAGCTTTGCCTCATCTCTTTCTCCTTACCAATGTCCGTTAGGGTTTTGATGCTCTTTAATAAACTGAAAATTTTATTTTGCTTTCTCAATTTTTTGTTGTTGTTGTTAAGATTTTAAGTAATCTCTGCACAAATGTGGGGCTTGAACTTACAGCTTTGAGATCAAGAGTCCCCTGCCCTACTGACTGAGCCTGCCCGTCTAAAATTATTAAAGAAAAAAAAAAAAAAAAAGTAAGCAGCTGGGAGTTGGAGTGTCAGATTTAATGTCAGGCCAGCATAAATAAGAAATCACTGAATGAATTGGTAGGGCTCTTTGATGAAAATGTCTTTCCTGTGATTGTTGGGCTCGGCCGAAGGACTAATGTTCCAAAGGATGGCTGTCTAAGACCAATTAATTTCTCACTTGCCTAAAAGCATTCCTCTCTGTCTTACAGAAATTCCAGGCCTAAAATTGCCATGAGGATCAGCCTTACTGAATAAATAGTTTAGATATTCGTCTTCTTGGTTCCTTTGTGTGGAGAAAAGTGTAAGCCATCTGGGCTCTTCGTCCTTTTATCTTGCTGGCTCCGAACGACAGCAAATAGGGCTTTTGTTTGTAGGTTAAGGCAGATGTACGAGCCTGCTATCTTAATTTCTTTTGTATGGCTGGCATATATTTTAGCTGCTCTGAAATGTTGGGAAGATCTCAAACCAAGCTGGGGAAGAACAAAATACATCGGTGGGTTTTCTTCACTGCTAAGTTGACTTGTTCAGATGCTTTGTGAACAAGTGTCTTCTGAAATAAGGACATTGATTTAACAACAGTTGGAAGTTTCTCTAAATTTGTTGTTAATCTGGGTTTCGATGTTGTTTCGTGTTGTTTCCTTTGCCAGATGTTTAACTTATGTCTGAATCCCGCAACTACGATTCGGTTTCAGCGTACGTAAGAGGAGAATGTCAGATCCTGAAATATTTTGCTGTGAATGTATTATGGAATAGTTTCCCCTTCCAGCCACAAAACTGCAACAGTCTGTAAATGTATCCTCCTAACTAGCGTGACCTTTTTTGTTGCTGGTGTTGTTAACTTGTGTTTTTATAGTTTGTACTTTATTCCAGTGGCATAAAGACTATTGCCAATGCAAATGTAGTCATAACGGACTTTTATGTGAATGATGCCTAGAAGCTGTCTTTTGAGTGTATTTTTAGTTACCTTTGGAAAACCCATTATGTTAAAAAAAAAAAAATAGGCGTGGCAGGGGGTACAATCCTGGGTGTCCGGCCGCCGGTTGGGCTTTAGCCGTCGATAAATGCATGTAACGCACAGATGATAGACTGAAGCTATTTTTCACTTATCAAAATGAAAGGATAAAAATGCTTTTAAAACAATTAATTCAGGTAGAGACTGTAAGCGCTGCTAGTCTAGCTCCTACTATTTTAATCTTCCTGAGTGATACTCATTTTTCTAAATGTAGTTGAAAAAACTCCCATGTCCACAAGGAATGCTGATGCCTAGGCACCGCTCCAGGGGAGCCCCGACCTGTAGCTTTTAGGACTTTAATTTAAGCAGCGTAACCAAGTGTGCCTGCTGTCTGCAACAACGGTGGTGATGATGCGGGTGTAGACACCAGCCTCATGAGTTGCCTGGTGGACAGACTGGTTCTTCTTTCCATAGCTGGTAGGTATCAACTCCCGGGGTTTCACTAATGGTGGGATCAGCTGCTAGAGCTTCCCAAAGACTTAAACTAGTCCTAAATGATGTTGAGAGAAGCAGGGAGGGTAGGGGATTGGCCAAATCCAGTTTGCGAAAGACTCCATTATTTTTCTGAAATTAAAAGTACACATTTAATCTTAAGCCCCGCAGTTTAAAAAAAAAAAAAAAAAAGTCTGTCTACTTCATTATACTTCCCAGACAGCAAAAGAAGCTGTTGGTCAAATGAACGCCTATTACCAGGCCTTCATGTTGAGAAATGCTGACCCAAATGTTGGTTCTGTTTCTGTGGTTACTACTTTCATTTGGGTGCTTACCAGCATTAATCAGCTAAAGACAATTAATCATTGTCTTTAGGGTCAGGGAGTCCTATATGAGTATGATTTGGGGGTTTTCCTATTTTTTAAAAAAACTTTATAAAAAGCATGTTTGATTACTGTATGTCTTTTTCCTGTGGCCTCTGATTTCCATGAGGGTGGAGGTCGAGTTTCTTATGTTCCTCGGCGTCACCCCAGCACAGCCCAGAATATTGCCCCTAATATTGAGGGGATGAAGGAATGAAGACAGGCTTCTTCTAGGCTGTGTGCATTTCAAATTCTACCAGACCCAAAGAGATTCAGTAACGGCTGTGTTGAGGGTGATGATTTACCTTAAGTAGTCTGGAGAGGTGTATCTCAGCGATTAAGTATGACTCTGGTCATAAAGTCAGCAGGGTCCCCCGCTATCACTGCCGCCATCCGAATAACTGTAGACAATTACATAACCTTAATCATCTGTTTTCTCACCCACGATGCGGCGATGGTCCTACTTACGTTTCAGGGTGGGTTTGAGGAAAAGGGGAGGGTGCTCAGGGATGTGCTGGCATCGTGTATACTTAGCACCTGCCCTGTATTAGGAAGTGTCCTCCCAAAGGCAGGCCCCACGCCGTAATGATCTTCCCCGCCTTCCCATACCGCTGGCTGAAGAGGAAGCTTTTTTTGTCACCGGCTTCTCTTCGTCCTATCTTAGCTACTTTGACAGCAAAGAAGTGAGACGACGGAAACTTTGGAAGATGGGGGTGGAACGTGCTCTTCCGTGATGACCGAAATCTAGAACTTTGCCATGGTAATGGACTCTCTGGAGCCGGGTGTTTGCTTTCATGATCGGGTGTGGGAGGGAAGGAAGAAAAGGAATCTGGCGGATTGATTCTAGAACCTACAGTCTCACACCCAGCCATGACTGCCACCCTTCCGTGATTTCACGGTGGTTTTCAGTGTTGCAAAAAGCTTGGTGTGAACAAAGAGGAACAAATCCTCTTTAGTCTTGTGATGCTTAAAGATAGTAGTGTTATAATTAGTTCTCCAATCTTGTGTTTTTTTTGGCCTCATTTTACTTTGAAAACAAAATCAGTGATACAACCATGCACATGGTTGGCCGCAGTCATTCTGTTTTTGATGTTTCTCGTCAAGTGGCTGCTGTGCCTGTACGAGGGTAATTCCTGGCCTTGGGATCCCTGTGTCCCAAGATTCTGGAGCAACATAGTTATCCCACCTTTTATATTATCAGGTAAGGGCATTGGTAATTCTTGCCATTATTTTATTTTTAAAAGACATTTTTTTTAAGTGGGTTCCACCCTGGGTGTGGACCCAGACATGGGGCTTGAACTCATGACCCTGAGATCAAGACCTGACCTGAAGTCAAGAGTCAAGCCTGATGATGCTACCACACATAGAGTAGGGAAGATGTAGAATAAAGGACAGCTGTTTAAAGGGGAAGAAATTAAACTTTATGAAAAACTAGTTCCGTTGTCTTTGATTTCTCACTTGGCTACTGAAAATTAACAGCCCCAGTTAAGAATGTGGAAGTCCTGGGGCACCTGGTGGCTCATTCGGTTGAACATCAACTCTTGATCTCAGTGTCATAAATTGAAGCCCTGCAATGGGTTCCATACTAGACATGGAGCCTACTTAAAAAAAAAAATCAAGAAAATTAAGGGAAAAAAAGAAATTGGAAGTTCCTGCTACAGTTGAATTCAATGAGAGGAATCTTTTCCTGACAGAAAATGCAGTCCCTACTCCAGGCTTATAATTCCTGGACTTTGTCTTAGGGAAGAGGTTAGTACTGTCTGTAGTTCACATTTTAAAATTACTCTCATTCCTTTTGTTCAAAGATAAGGTTTGATTATTTTTATACATCTAGTTAAGGCTTCAGTTACATGAGTGCCTGCGTGGCTCGGTCATTAAGCATCAGCCTTCAGCTCAGGTCATGATCCCAGGGTCCTGGGATTGACCCCCACATCGGGCTCCCTGCTCTGCGGGAGGCCTGTTTCTCCCTCTCCCATTCCCTCTGCTAGTACTCCCTCTCTCGCTGTCTCTCTCTGTCAAATAAATAAATAAAATCTTTAAAAAACATTTTAAAAAGGCTTCAGTTATATGTTTTGGTGGGATAATTAAGACCATTTATTCAAAAAAAGAAATCTATATCTGGACTCTCCCTGCTTCAGATAAAATCTTACTGGAAAGCTTATAAACTATGCAGACTACATAAGGAGGGGTAAGAACCCCCTCATTTCATAACTGGGGTTTCTGTGAAACTCTGAATTTTTTTAAAAGCCATTGAGAATGATCTAGTCGATGCACTGCGTGTTCTTAATGTTGCTATGATTTTCACCTAATTTCACAGTTGAATTGACCTAGTTTTAAGAACAAAAATTAGAATACAAGATGGAACTTAGAATTAGTGTTTGACTGTAGGTTCTTTCGCTCTTCCGAAAAACTAGACATTTGGTTCTAGTAGGTTAATTTAGCAGAAAGATCAACTGAGTAAGTTTTCTTGCTTTGTTTTTAAATATTCCCCTTACATTAATTCCTTTCATAACTACGTATTTGCCCTTTTCGATCATGAATCTAGAGAAAGTGAAGAGCCAATTAGGCAAGTTTCCGGAGAAAGTGTAGCGGACCAGTCTTGGACAGTTGGGTGTCCTCTTTGTCTTCAGGAGTCACTGTTGTCTGTTCCATTTACCTCACTAAGGGGTGCTCTGAGAAGCTCCACAGACGTGAAAGAGCTGTGTGGGTGTGTGACGGAGGCCAACAGCTGTGAAATCCGTGAGGAATTCACAGCGCCCAACAGGTCAACCTTGAGTTGGATGAAGAATTCGTTCTTCAAAGAAGTAGATAAAATTGGTTGGAAGAAAATTTTCTTCTAGTAGTAGGATTTGAAGGACTCATTTGAAGGATACACAGGGGAAACAGGATGGAAAAGGGAAGGTTTATTGAGGGGAGGAGGCCACGGAGAGAAAGGGAGTAGACTCTGTGTGGGGACCAGGTCAGCGGCTGATTGGATGGGTGACTTAGGGAAACCCACTTTTCTTGTTGTGCCCGCTCTTTCCCTCTTGTGAATCTGGGGTGTGTGTGCGTGTGTGTGTGTGTGGGGGATAAAGTATCATAAAGCACTATGGGTTTGTATTTGAAGCTCTTATGTAACCATGTAATTATTATTTATTGGTGTCTTCATTTAGCCTCCCCAGCCTAACTTGTGCAAACCAGTTTTCAAGCTACTAACAGATTCAGAAGACCTATAAGCTTTCTGCTTGAACATTAACGTTCTGTTTTTCATGTCAGTTTTTTTACCATTTTTAAAAAGGAAATCTGTAATTTACCCATCACTGTAAATTTGATATGTTCTACTAAAGCACAGGTACTTAGCATAGATGTAGTTTTAAAATACTCTTCCATTTTAATTTGATTTTTAGCCACGGGCAGGCAAAGGTGACTTAAAAATATTTAAGAAGCTAAAACCATATTTAAAAAGTTAGCTAGGGAAGTTTTAGGACCTTATGCAAACAAATGCAGCAACGTATTTTGAACCCAGAAAGCATTACTCCTACTTACCTACTAACAAGGACTCTCTGGGTCCTGGTTTTCTCACTTATAAATTTAGGATTAGAATAGCACCTTCCCAGAGGGGTGATTGCCAGATACAACATAGGTATCTTCCAGGCTATATACAGAGAAGAATTGCCATGATTATGTATACATATGTGTGTATAGATATTTATGCACGTGTGTATGTAGATGTGCGTACACAAGTGAAGAGCGTCTTGGAAGGGGGTCATTGCCAGAGCAGTTTAAGAAGCAGGGGTGGGGCGTGGAGCATGCTTCTAAACTGGAGCATGTGGGAGGTTTTAGGACATGGGGAGATGGTGCGGAACCAGGCTGGCTGGGCGTGGGTTTCCTGGCTGCTAGGGTGACAGGGAAGGGCCTTGTGAATGTGGGGTCAAGGGCTCAGGGCTCGGAGCCCAAGGGGATGGGAGGAGGCGGGCCAAGCAGAACCAGAATTTTTCAAGGCAACAAGCCTTTGACAGTTTCTCAGGCGAGCCAGAGGGCCGACTGCAAAATTGGACAGCGCATCTTCCCTTGACCTGTGCTTCTGGGTCGATAAACTTGTGTTTTGTAACACCCTGTTCGATGCCCGTGACCACCTTGACACCAGGGAGTGCAAGGTGTTCGTGCAGCCCTTGGACAGATCAGGAAGGTTCCGAGAAGCAGACCTGTTTGTGTCCGGTCGTATCCCTGAAGTGTCGGGACTGCTTCGAGGAGGGGATTTCCCTGGCGAACTTAACCTCCCGCTGCCTGGAGCCCTGGCACCTTTATAGTACGGCCTCTCTTAAAGGTATTTGGAAGACCAGTTGCTCCGTCTGCCCCTTCCCTTGATGGGGTCTCTCCACTCCTTCCGTCAATGGTCTTCATTTCCTCAGGCTCTTGCTCCTTGCCAGGCATGGAGTCAGTAGGTGTTGAATAAAAGCTTTTGGCAAGAGTCAGACCAGCAGACATAAGCCCCCAACCCCATCGGAACACATAAGACATTGCATTTATTTAAACTACAACAGGTGTGGGGACAAGTTTTCTGCAGCGTGCATGTATTTGTGAAGGATTACCCACACGAGGCCGTTTCTGAGAGCTTGCTTCATGCTGGGAAACCAAGGATGTGCCCGCCACCTGACTTGCTGTTTGTTACAGAGTGCCCCAGTCCTGCTGCCGACGGTCCCCGGACACGATAGCCTCGTGGCTACTGTGATTGACTGCCCTTGTGAGGTTACAGATACTGTGCCAGTCTCGGCAGGAAACGACGTGACTGTGCCTGCTCATGGGCTAATAGGTGCCGGACCAGTGTAAAAAGCAAAACAACAAAACAAAACAAAACAAATCTCCCCAGGCCCCGACTGTGGAATAACGAGGTCAGAACAAAGGGATCATGGCCTTTATTAGATACGCTTACAAAAAAGTATATTAACAAAAAACAGTTCACAAGAAGAGTTGGCCTAGAAGTCAGCTTCCTCTGAAGAGGGCAAACAGAATGTGGCTTTGTTGAGGGCGGATCTGAATTCGTGACTGGGGTCTCCGATCACGAGGGCTGCTGTAGTTCGATGGTCTGTGGAGCTCCTGAAACATAGCCACCCTTTCCACCTTGGAGAAAGTGGAAAAAATAAAAATTGTTCAAATGAAGGCTGACCTCTAGCCCTGCTGTTTTATGGTTACCCAGGCATAATTTAAAAGGTACTTGCATGGGGCGCCTGGGTGGCTCAGTGGGTTAAGCCGCTGCCTTCGGCTCAGGTCATGACCTCAGGTTCCTGGGATCGATACCCGCATCGGGCTCTCTGCTCAGCAGGGAGCCTGCTTCCTCCTCTCTCTCTCTGCCTCTCTGCCTACTTGTGATCTCTCTCTGTCAAATAAATAAATAAAATCTTTTAAAAATATAAATAAATAAAAGGTACTTGCAGGGTACCTGGGTGGCTCCGTGGGTGAAGTGTCTGCCTTGGGCTCAGGTCATGATCCCAGAGTTCCGAGATCGAGTCCCGCATCGGGCTCCCTGCTCAGTGGAGAGTCTGCTTCTCCCTCTGCCCCTCACCCCGGCCCTCACCCCACTTGTGTGCCCTCTCTCATTCTCTCTTTCTCGTTCTCCCTCTTGCTCTCTCAAATAAATAAAATCTAAAAAAATAAAAAGTATTTGCTGAGGCAAATTTTGGTGTTAATACAAAGTAAAGACATTTTAAGCTGTTTTTCTAAAATCTGAAAAAATCCGTCTGACTATTGCGTTCTAGCCTGCTTAATTAACAGAATCGTTTGTATTGTTAATAATTTGTTCTGACATTTGTACAGAAATATTGTTTCCATTTTAATAGGCTTAGCTCAGCTTCCAAAATGATTACCTGTAATATCTCAATTCCTCTAATACACAGTGAAAAGACTTAAAACTGAATTCATTTGAAAATGTGCATTGTTCCTGAATAATACTTTTGTGGGGGTTCTGTCTTCAGGGTTATGTAAGCAGCTCCTGCACATTTTAATTCACTTCTTTTTTATTTCTTAAGTAAAGATACACTACTCTTCCTTTGTTGAATCTTTTCCCCCCTTATGTTGGTTTTAACTTTCTTTGTAGCAGCCAATTTAAATAAGGGCTTATATGCTATTTTGTTGTTGTACTGTGTTGGCAATTATAACATCTCTGAAGATAAATTCCTGGTAGTAGTAAGTACTAGACTCCAGCATTTTTCACAAGGGCTTAGGGGAACACGAAATTATCGAGTGTCACCAGTGAAACGTGAAGCAAGGCATCTCTTGGGCAGGTATGGTTGAACTCTCCTGCTTTTGGTTTTCGTTTTAATTGCCATGTTGTGGTCTATCCGTAGGAAACCTGGCCAGAGACTGTCAGACCTTGCTCCATTGTGCTCATCCACTGTGTTCATCTTTTTTTTTTTTAACCTGGCGGCCCACACTCCTGTCCTTCCTCCCTTGTTCACGAAACTTGGAACTGAAATACACAAGAGCCTCTTACAACTGTAACCACGTGGTTTGCGGAGTATAGGGCGTAGCAGAACCGTGGCTTGGACCCCTGGTCCTTCAGGTGATGTGGAGTGTGTGCTCTTTGGTGTTTTAACTACCTAAGCACTGACTTGGTACCCAGGTCTCTCAATTCTTATAAATTTTCTGTTTCCCTGAAATGTACTCCTCAATCTCCCAAGCACAAAAATCCCGAAACTCGTCTTCTTCCTTGATGTTCAGTTTGTCGATATCCTGAAGATCCTTCCCTGTGTGCTGTGAGCCGCTCGGACTCCAATCCACATCCATTCGTGCTGGCTGCTTTACGGACCCGCTTCCTGATTTCTCTTTCCCCACCCTGTCACACATGGGTATGTAAGTGTCAGGAGTAATAATGGCACCTGTTAAGCATGGCTGGTATCTGCTCCAGTTACCTTCTGTTAATCTCAGGTCCCTAGACTGTGCCTCTGCGTGGACATTGTGGTCTCAGATGCTGCCCGGTGGTTCCCAGTTGTCCCCTACACCGTGGTCATCGTAGCTGATCGCCACAACCCAGTTTCCTGACTCCACCCAGAGCTCTCCCCCGTCAAAGCCCCTGGAGGGAAGGGCTTGGGTGTCTCATCCATCCATTCTGCTGGTAGCTCTTCACACTGGACCCCCACCAGGTCTAGCCTCGGCCTGGGACTCGTCCCGGGTCTTATGCACTGACCCAGGCCCCTTCTTCTGGTGCTGTGCCGAGGCTCTGTGGATCTGCCTAGGTGGTCAGGGAAATTGCAGAACTCAGTTCAAAATGGGACGCCTCGGCGTCGGTGTAGTCAGTGGAGCGTGTGATTCCGGATCTCAGGGTTGTGAGTTCGAGCCCCATGTTGGGTGTAGAGATTACTTAAAAATCTTCCTTAAAAAAAAATTTGTTTTGGGGGCACCTGGGTGGTTCAGTGGGTTAAAGCCTCTGCCTTTGGCTCAGGTCAAGATCTCAGGGTCCTGGGATCGAGCCCCGCATGGGGCTCTCTGCTCAGCAAGGAGCCTGCTTCCTCCCTCTCTCTCTCTCTGCCTGCCTCTCTGCCTACTTGTGATCTCTCTGTCAAATAAATAAATAAAATCTTTTAAAAAATTGTTTTTTAATTCCTAAAAAAATTTTTTTTAAAGCAAGGTAAACAGTGCTGTTTATAAGTCACAAGGACTGTCACACTATAACACCTTGTGGGGGAATGAAGCAAATGACACTTCTTTTTTTTTTTTTTTAAAGATTTTATTTATTTATTTGACAGAGATCACAAGTAGGCAGATAGGCAGGCAGAGAGAGAAGGGAAGAAGCAGGCTCTCTGCGAGAGCCCTATGTAGGGCTTGATCCCAGAACCCTGAGATCATGACCCGAGCCGAAGGCAGAGGCCTTAACCCACTGAGCCACCCAGGTGCCCCGCAAATGACACTTCTTAGCTTTCTTGGGACATGCTGCAACCCACCCTGGTACTCATGGGAAAGTTACTGTGTCACTTTCAGTCTAAGGTACTTGCTTATCAGTGTTTGTCTTCACGTTTTGGGGGAAGGATGTTTTTTTGCAAAAACTTACTGAGCACACTGCCGGTGCTATTTGCTCTCACAGTTACTGGTTTGGGCATAGCGTGTTTTCTTAAAGAATCCTGAACAGGGATTCTTAGTTTGGGCGTTAATTCAGAATTCTATAATTCTCTGCAGAGTGTATAAAGTTTCTGGAAGTTCTGATTTCACTTTGTTTTTGCCTGAATCAATACTGACTGTATTTGAGAGAGAAGCTGAACAAAGTGCTACACTATTTGATTCATTAACATTACAGCCGTCCTAGACAGATGGGAAGCACCTGGCACTAGAAAGTTTTATAGAAAGATCTATGGGCATATTTAATATTATTAATAAATAAATATATGGATGTATTTCTTCAGTTCTCAGCTAACTCCATTTAAGGACTTTGGAGGTCCTTACCTATTAAGGATTTATTAGTAGTGTGTCTACTAATTACAGGAAGATCTTTCTCAGGCTTAAGAAAATATTCCTGCAGATTAGAGAAAATCTAGTCTCAGGTATCTTGCAAGAAAAGACATCGGATCTCTTGCGTGGCAGTCTTTTGCCGGTCTTCACGTGGCAGATTTGTGGAAAGTAAGAAGACCGTTGGGGAGATCAGAAAGGAGGCCCATAGCAATGGCCTCCCCTTGTGTTGTGAACACCCATTACTCTCTGCCACCTGTCACTTGATGTCAGGGGACTGTGCATTCAGAAGAGGAAGTGGGAGACAGTGCCCTGGCTTCATGCCCAGGCAACATCAGGACAGCGGCAACTTGCACAAATTCGCCCTTGTACAAAATGCCGCCTGAATTGTTGTGAAACCAATGCTCCTGACAGCTTCAGTCCGCTGAAACGATTCTACTCTTTGGTTATTGTTCAGGAAATAGAACGTGTTGTTTTGAGACACCCCATTCTTCTGAAATAATGGTTAATAAGCTGATTTCAAGTAGAGACCTCTTGTGTCCGCTTTTTAATCGAGAACATGAACTCTCCATGGAAGGAGCTCCCGTGGGCTACGTTTGCAGAAGCCTGTTGACCTTGACACCGGGAGTGGCAAATGCCGTTGAGCACGTGGTGGGGGCTAGCCAAACGCTCCGTGTGACTTTGCTCATAGCAACCACAGGAGGTAGGCCTCCTGTTTTATGATTTCCAGACGTAGAAACGGAGGCACGGAGCGGAGAGGCCTGGTTTCCAAGGCTGTGCAGTCTTGGTCATTTGCGGCGAGGATGTGAGCCAGCATTTGAGCCGGGATCAGTGGGATGCCAGAGACAGTGATCCTAATTGTGGTGACTTGTCACGGGACCACATGTTGGACAGGTGAAGCAAATGATGACTGGTGACTTGTCAAGACTTCTGAGTTTCTCCACCTGAGTTTCTCAGGCGTAGCTTTGTGTATCGGTATTTGCCTGATTTGACCGCACAGGAGATGCCCTGGCTCTGTGTAGCCTGGTGTCTTCCAGCCAGGGGCATTATGACGTTCAGAAACGTGTGGGGTTCTGCCCTGTTGTCACTGAGACTGAACCCAGACGCATTTAGGGGTGAGGGTCTGGGCACTGAACACCTGCCCGGGAGTGGTCAAGATCTGTCCTCTCTGCATGCCACAAGTGCACTTTACCTAAGATGGGGCACTCGGCTGAGGCCCCCGGGTCAGTGATGCTGCTTTTTTACACAAGTGGCATAAAGCCAGGAAGGGTTGGGCTGGTGGCAAGATGGTGGACATGTCCCTGGAGAGGAGCAGCAGGGCAACAAGGTGAAGAGGTGAGGCCACACCCAGACTGCAGGGAACATGGGGGCCGTGACCAGGCTGGTCCTGTTTGAGGGCAACGTGGGCATCGTCAGCCGGATCCTCTTAGCTCCCCCTCCACACCCTCTCCTGCTCCTGGCCTTCTCCTCCCCAGACTGCCTTGAGTTCAGCCTCACCTCTGTGGTCAGCTCTGGGCTTTGGTTTTTACAGGATGGGTCAGTCCACTGGTCATGGGCAGGCTGACCTTGTTCTAGAAATGCTGGTTTGGCCCCATTTCTGCCCTCGGCTCCACCATGCCTCTCTGGTCCCTGCCTTTTAATCAGCAGACTAGGAGTCAGCAGGATGGCTGAGGGGGCCCCAGTATTTGAGGGGCGCTCGGCATGCATCCAGGTAGAGGCTCCCGTGCACTGACTCCCTCCCTGGGCCACGTGCCTGGTTCAAGTATTTGTTAATTTAAAAAAAATCAGCTTTATTGAAATATAATTCACACTCCATAGAATTTACCCATTTAAAGTGCACAGGTCGGAGTGTTGAGTATATTCACAGAGTTGTGCGGTCATCACCATGGTCCGTTTTAGAACATTTTTATCACCTCGAATGGACACCTCAGACCTGTGAGCAGTTGTTCCCCAGCCTCCCCCCCAACCCCAGAGCCTGGCCACCACTGATCAGCTCTGTGACTCTGACTTTGCTTCTTCCAGACCTGGGCTATAAGGGGAGTCCTAGGACACGTGTCCTTCTCCATCTGACCTCTTTGACTCGCTTTCAAGGTTCACCTGTGTTGTTGTGCGTATCAGTGCCGTGTTCCTTCTCATTCTGGAAGCTGCTCTGTCCTATACCGTGGAGGTGTGCCCTGTGACCTTCTTCCGTTCCTCTGCTGTTGGACGTGTGGGTGGCTTCCACTTTGGGACTAACAGAAATCACGCTGCTGTGAGCATTCACGCACGGCCGTTTGCGTGGACGCGATTTCATTTCACTTGTGTATATGCCTAGGAGTGGAATTGTCCGTCTGTTTTCCGAAGCAGGTGCATCGTTTCATGTCCCCTCTGGCAGTGGAGGGATTAACACCCATCCTCTTAATGGCAGCGTATCTAGCTGGCTATCAAGAGATGAAGATCGCATTAACAAATTATGGGAAAACATGCAGAGTGATGAAAGTAGTGTGGATTAAGGCATTCCTAATGCACATCTTGAGATGGAGTCGACGGCTTTGCTTTCAGTGCAGCTCTCCTGGGCTTTCGGATGTCCACCAGGAGGGAGGTCGTCCCTTGGTTACTTTTCATCATGGTGCTCTTGACCCATTTCTATCTGCTCCTGTCACATGCAGGCAGTTGGGAGGTTTCTGGTTTTGTCCTTCTCTGTCATCTTTGCCCTGGAAAGGAGGTGAAGGCAGAGCCCTGGTGGTGGCTGCCGCCTGAGGGCCTGCGGGTGTGAGTGTGAGCGAAGGTAGGCGTTGGTGGGAGGCTTTCGTGTTGGGTCCGCATCCTGGAGGAGGCACTGCTGTCTGGTTGAATGGTGACCACTTCGTGGTGACAGAGACACTGTGGGGGCCCCCTTGTCCTTTTTATACTGTGTTTTGACTCTGTAACATTCTAAAGTAGAAATTTGAAGAGATGCAAGCTTATTATAAGGTTATCGATCATCAGAAAGGAAGGCTCTCCAAACCCCGCTTTTGGGAAAGCTAAGGGGAGGAGGATGATATTGACAAAAACATGGCCTTGTTTATCCTCATGGCTTTGGCTCTCAAGTCTGAGATTTCAACCAGATTCCGTTAAGTTTCTAAGGTGCTCTGGCTTTTGGATATTCAGGCCAGATATCCCGTAGAAGATGTGCAGGGATTTTATTTCCTGTGAGTTTGTAGTTACTTGCAGAGAAACAAT
Source organism: Mustela nivalis (assembly GCF_964662115.1). Classification (NCBI taxonomy): domain Eukaryota; kingdom Metazoa; phylum Chordata; class Mammalia; order Carnivora; family Mustelidae; genus Mustela; species Mustela nivalis. The sequence goes on from NC_139022.1 coordinate 167,243,919, forward strand.
TCCTTGTTGGCACTTTCAGAGGAAAGACAAGTGTGTTCTTAGGTTGCTCATGGTCCCTGTATTAGCAAAAATATCTCAATACATGGTATTTTCTCATTAAATATACTTTTTAAAAACGAGATCTTTGCCATCTTTACTTAGTGATCTATTATTTTTTTCCAGTCTGTTCTCTTTCAGGCCTTCTGCCTCTTTTTCATCTTTCCAGTATTTCCAGTAGAGTTTTCTGCCATTTCTAGAGATTTCCTTGGCAGGGGGGTGGGGTTGGCATCCGGGGGCAGGGTGGGAGCTCATTATTCCATGTTCTGATTTGTTGTGCTTTGTCTCTGGCATTTCCTTTCACCTGAGTGGTATGTTATCTCCTAGTTCTTGTACCACAACTTTGAGTCAAGCAGATCTCTTGTGCCTTTGTGGTTATTTAGCCACACTGACTTTTGGTTTCAATCTGGGCTCATTCCGATTCTATTTGTTCACTGAATTAAATAAATGCTTTGAGGTTGTGTCTCTTCTTACTTGACACTTGGAAATGAGTGGCCTGCAAAAAATATGGTGCTTACAGCTAGGATCCATAAAACTATTTTGACTCCGGTTTTCAACTCTGAGATGTACACATACTTGGCTCAAATATGCCTTTTTCATTTCACTTAAGAGCAGCCAAGGAATTACTGTCATTCAGTTTAAGGCTGTCCCAAAGCAGCCAGTAAATGCAAAACATTGATTTACAGCTCAGCCTTGGGAGTTGGGTTGTCGATGACCGACGCAGGGTGCTGATGATGTGATCTCAGCAGCGTGGAAGCACAGCTGGGGCTCATCCCATTAGCAAATGATTTGTAAGCAGCTACTGGTGCCAGACATGAGGACTCGGAGGTTTCCGTGAGATGAGACCGAAGTCCTCGCAGATGAGTCCAGTGTGAGGATAGCGGCACGCCCCCGACAGCAGTGGTATGGTGATTCGGTCCTGCCCTCCTTCCCACCAACCCATATCCAGCCCCAGAGCCTCATCGTGGTGCCCCAGGAAATCAGCGGAATGTTCTGTCAGTCCTGGTTCCTCCGCAGGGATGAGACAGAGGAGATTACAGCCTGGTGTGGAGAGGGACAGGAGAGGTTCTGTCCAAGGTGCTGTGGGAAAGAAGGGCGCCCCGGCCAGGCTGGGCGTGGTGGGGGAGGCTTGGAAGAGGGGTGACGTGGAGGAGTGCGGGATGGACCCCGGGACTGTTCACTGAGTGTGGAACCCAGCGAGGTGGGAGAGGGGACGGGAAACTAGGTCTGCCCAATGTGGCTGGAGTCAGCATGGGGGGAGAAGTAGCCGGGGCCACGCAGGAAAGCCCTTGCAGGGAAACCACAGTAAGATTATTCTTCATCCTAGAAGTGACCAGGAACAAACAGAATTCCAGGCAGTGCATGGTCTGGTCAGATGATGTCACTGGTAACAGGAACACAGCCATCAGTGAAGTATTTGAGTTGCTTGCTCAGGACCAAGAGCTGTGCTAAATCTGTCCAGGGCATTCTCTTGCTGTGATCTCATCACCGTTCTGAGGCATGGGTGTTATCATCCTTATTTTATAGATGATGAGCTGAGGGCTACGATGTGGAGTAACCAGAGGTGGGTAGGGTTGTTTGCGGTGGGAAGCAGAGTGGGTTTAAGTCCATCAACGTCTATGCTGCTCAGACTTGAGCTGTGTCCCCTAAAAGATCCTAGTTGATCCCAGTTTGGGAAACACCAGCCCAAGCAACCAGAATTTCATCTCTCAAAATGTCTTTTAAGTCGAAGTTATTAGTGCCAAGAAAATTTGACTTTAAAACTGGTGGGAAAAAACCTTTTTTAATCATTAAAATTAAAACTCAACATTAAAAAATGTTCCTTGGACTCCAATTTGAGAATGATTAGATTCCTGCCATGGGACACTGGGGGCAGACGAACTAATTAGGAAGAAGTCATGGGGGGTCTCGGATGAAAAATGTAGGTTTGGAGGAGGAAGTGGAGAACAGATATGGATTCTAGGCGATGTTGCTCATCTAATCTAGGACTTATAGAAGATGTCGTGGCCAGCAGTGGGCAGGGATCTTAGACTCGAGTTTCAAGGTTGGGGAGCTGGTGATGGTGTCATTACTTAGAAAGGGGAAAAGGGATAGGCACAGGGTAAGATATGCAGGTCCGTTTTTGGTTTTGAGTGCGGAGGTGTGTGCATAAAGACGCTTTTGAAACACCAAGATAGTTTGGAATTACAGGAATAATGGTGATTCTATACCAGAGTTCAAGTTCATGCTGTCAGGGTCTAGGCTTCTGACTCAGAAGGAAAGGATCAGAAAGGAACACTTAGAATTAGAACAAGGGCCGGGACATTAGGACCAGGAATAAGGAACCTCAGAAGTGAAAGCTGGTGAACCAGTTGTCTCACACACATGGAGTGGGGAATTGGGGCCCCTGGGCATGGGAATCCATACCTGGCTTTGTGGTCTCTCTCAGCTGAAACTTACCAGGCTTAATGCAAGTGGATCAGAGGAGAAACCCTTACTCCTTCTAATAGCTGGTGACTCTTGGGGGGAAGGGGTGCACTATGTCATGTTGCGGCCAGCCCCTGGCCTGTCGTTTGGCTGCAGCCTCAGGAGACTGCAGAAAGTCGATGGGCCACAGAAATGTCGAGTCCACTGCACAGTTCCACTGAAATCTCATCAAAAGCCACATCATACACACCTCGTCTCCCAGGGTGTGAGGGAAATGACAACAGTGCCTCACTTTCAGCTCCCACCTGTCAGATTTAACCTCTCTGTTACATGGCACAGGGGGTTAAAATCATCTTCATATCAGTGTTCTGCTACTTAAGCCTACCTGCTGAGTTTGCTAGATAACAGACACCCGGATACAGATAAAAGATTGATATTTTCTATTTCAAAGACAAACTGGTTTGTGGGATTAAGCCATTTAAATTGTCTTCGGGTTTTCAGGGCCTCTGGGTACAAAACCAAAATAAGGCAAAGGGCTGGAGAGAGAGAGGGACAGGGAGGGCATTAGTGATGGCTGACGGTGTGCACCAGACACACTGATGATCGTCCCTCATTTGATTCCCAGGCAGGGGATGAAACAGTATTGCTCATTGTTTTGAGGATGAAGTCACAGCGGATCAGAGAGGTTAGGAAACCTGCGCCATGGCACACAGCACAGCTAGCACTGAATTCCTCGGGATTGTGGAAAAGCACACGTGTTAGAGTCAGACCTAAAGGGACCCCAGTTCGGAGATAGCCTTTTGAATTCATTTATTTACCCTCTCCAGTTCCCTCATTTGCCATTGGTGTCAGACTGTGAGCTGGATTCCGGGCGTACAACAGTGATTTAAATGGCTCGTCCTTCCAAGAGCTTAGCGATCCCCGAGAGATCAGAAACATGAATGGGTAATCTCCACCTGGGTGGCTAGAACAGAGACAATTCCCTGGGTATGGTGGGCACTAGCCACGTGGAAGGGAAGAGCAGATACAAAGACAAGGTCATGCAGGGCACCTGCTAAGTGGGGAGTGTGTGGGGCAAGGGCAAGGTGTGTGTATATGAGGGGCCCTGTGCCCTGCAGTGACACTTGGTCTCTGACCTGAAGGAACTGGGGCCCGCAGAAGCAGCTACGGTGGGGGCAGACATTTCTCTTCCTACTCATAAACAGTTCATGTCAAGCATGACACTGCAATTGTTTTTCTAGAGAAACAGAAGAAATCTCAGTACGAAACCTGATTCAATGAGTCCAGCCTCCTAGAAACCCCATGGGAAAACTAAGCCTGAGTCCCTTCTAGGAATCATCGCTACCAACACTGTTGTCCTTCACATGGAGGGTTTCCTTCTGCCTTCCAGTGCACCAGCAGCACCCCACCGAGCGGATGGGCCTTGACGCACACAGCCCAGTGAGGATGGGAGGTCCCCGCAGGTCTGCCCCTGAGCAGTAGACCTTAACCACGGAGCACAAATCCGTCTGATGATACTGTGGAGTTTACAGGCCGACTGATAGGATTAAGAGTCTGAGAATCTAAAACACCAGGAAGCTAATCTGTGGACAGTACATCTGCCCGTGGAGACCATTCAGTGAGCAATGCCGAGGGAGGCCTGGGTGATACACCAGCCCTGACCTCTGCTGGCGGACATCAGAGAAAAAAGTCACCTCCCAGAGCCGGTGGGTGCAGTCAGAAGGAAAGCCTAACACACTCACACACAGGAGAGAACATGCTGGGTTTTGCTAGTTAAGGAAATGGAGAGGACAAGAAGATCTTAAATTGGAATTTATAAGCAACATTCAGGAATTGTGATTTTTATAGAAGAATGACGTACATCTTTTAAATGTTAGACTACGTGACTTTTTTATTCATAAAAGAAGTTTTCGGGAAAATCTGACAAAAGTCACACTCTTGGCTCCAGCTGTGGTAGGGGGCATCTTGCAAAGCTCTCTTGTGTACATCACGGGACGTTCACGCCCCGTAAGCCAGTCTTTCCACCTTGAAGAATTGAGTGTCAAGAAAAAGATCACTTGAGGCAAATATTTTTTTTCAAATATACTAAATGACAATTAATTTATAATATGCATGTAGTATAATCCTATGTTTTATTTTTAAAATGTGTGCACACAGGAACACACACCAGTATCCGCGTGCACAGATACACACCAGCAACTGTACTCCTGGGCATTCATTCTATCTAAATCAAAACTTAGGTTTGCACAAAAACGTACACACACGTGTTCTTAGCCATGCTATGTATTTAAGGCAAAAGCTGGAAAAAGTGACTCCTAGAAGGTTACATGGGGTATGATCCCGTTTATATCATATTCTTGAAATGACAAAACTAGAGAGAATGGAGGACAGATTGGTGGTTGCCAGAAGTTAGGAAGAGAGTAGGTCGGAGACAGTATTGGTTCTGGCTTTAAACAGGCCACATGCTGAGTCCTAGGGCTGACGGAAAGGTTCTGTATCTCAACTCTGTGTCCAGAGCCTCGTTGTGCTATTGTGCTTGGTTTTGTGGGATGTTGTCACTGAGAAAAAGCAGATAAAGGGTATCTGGAATCATTCTGTATGACCACTCACAAACACATGTGGCGCTATAATGACCTCAAAACCAAAAGTCTAATTACAAAAATGTTTAAAAATGCATGCAGAAAATCTGAAAGCAAATATATCAGAACTCCAGTAATGGATCACAAGCTTGTAGGTGTTTTGGACCTTCCTTATACTTTTTTATCTTTCCCATTTTCTCAAAGTTCAAAACATTTCTAACCTTAAAAAAAAAAAAGTTCTATCAAAATCACTATCAGTGAACATATCTGGATACACTAAACTGATTCGATTCACTTTAAAAATGACTATTAGTGCTACTTTAACAACATTCCGGAAGCTGATATTTGGTTTCCGTGATTGCTCATCGCAGCCACAGGGGAGGAAGCAGAAGCCTTCGCCTCTGTCGTGGATCGTAGTAGCCATCATGAATTCATGAGCCAATAAATGAATGAAGATGGAAATTAAATTGAGAGAGGCATCCCCAGAAATGAAGTTGAATCCAGAGAAAACCCAAAGAGGGCCAGCCAGATTTGTGCAAAGGGGTCAAAATAGAAAGTGTACATCAGTTTTTCATCAAATGACGTACAGGCTCAGATGGTCCTAAAAACCATAGAACTAACTCTGCACCCCTCCCTTTTGCTCACTCCCTACTTCATCCATCTGGTCTCTGGGCTCGTGTCTAAGAATTCTGGGCTTATCTGTCTATGCAAAGATGATTGGTGCATTTCCTTTTGGAATGTTCTATGTTCTTCCTTGCATGATTCCCCCTTTGTAGGAATAGATACCTTGTATTCAGCCTTCATTTGTGTCACTCTGACTTTTACCTACATCATTTTGTTTAGTTTTCATGATGAGTCTGAGTTATGGTTATTAACCTTCTTATTTTGCTAGTGGGAGAAAAAAAAATCACAGGCCAGAGCAGGTGTAAGTACCTTGCCCATTTCCCCTAAGCTCTTAGAGGCGTAGATCTAGGAGAAATGAATCCTGCCAGACCTGCCTCCAGTGCCCCAAGGCCGTGTTTTGATCATTACCCCCACTCTACCTCTCCTTATACATTGTACCCAATTTGAAATCCAGGACCGTTTATTCCATGCTGCTGGAGTCTGTATGGTGGGCCAAGACTGGCTCTGGGGAGCAAGGTAGGCATGCATCTTGCCCTCGTAGACTTTTCGAACCATGGTTCACAACCCACATTAGGTGTGAAGTTGGTTCAGAGGGTCACAGACAGCGTTTAAAAGAAACAGAGTAGAAAATACCGAGATGCACCAGACATCAGACAAGTATTTTTATGAAACTGTGTGTATGGTAGTTGACAGGATAAAACATTTCTCTCTCTCTCTCTTTTTTTTTTTTTTTTAAGATTTTATTTATTTATTTGACAGAGAGAGATCACAAATAGGCAGAGAGGCAGGCAGAGAGAGAGGAGGAAGCAGGCTCCCCGCTGAGCAGAGAGCCTGATGCAGGGCTCAATCCCAGAACCCTGAGATCATGACCTGAGCTGAAGGCAGAGGCTTAACTCATTGAGCCAGCCAGGCACCCCAGGACAAAACGTTTCTAACTGTAGGTTGTGGTCAAATGAGATGAAAGAGACTGATGTGGGGTCCCAGAGTGGAGGACCCAGAGATGGTTTTTAAGCAAGAAAGATGACGGATTAGATAAACAGTTACAGGCTGTCCTAGGATCTAAGAAGACGGTACACACAACAGAATAAGGAAGAAACTGGCATGGTATCCTTCTCCGCACTGACGTCTCCCGGAGAGGGTCACCTTGGGGCTGAGATCTCAAGGAGAAGCAATGCTTGTGGCCCAGACACGGGACAGCTGCCCTGGGCAGGGTAGGAACAAAGTAGAAAGAACTGGACCATAGTATCTGACCATAATATAGTACAAGTAGAATAATGCAGATAAAAGCCAACGCCAATGCCTAGACACCGTCCTCATCCTCACCACCATCACCCTCTCACCTCAGGTCAAATGAGGAAGAACAAAAACTAAATTGCAGAATACCATCATGCTGACCTTTGGTTAACCTCTCTTCGATGTTTTTCTTCGTTTCTAGATTTTTTTATATTTTGTGAAAGGTTTTGTTTATAGGCATTGGCTCATTTACATCTTTTTTTTTTTTTTTTTCTGGTGTCTACCTAGACCTCTGGTTTATTGGTCTTTCTAGACCATGGTGTCTCAACATAGCGCTCTGACATTTGGGCTGAATAATTCTGTGTTGTGTATCAGCATTTTTGGCCCTTCCAGACCTGATGCTAATAGCACCCTCCTCTTCCCCTGGTTCTGATGACCAGAAATGTCTACAGACATAGCCCCAGGTCCAGGGAGCAGAGCAGGGGCACTGGCCTGAGAATGTTCTAGCAGAAATTCTGGGATACAGTGAGAGGAGTTTGCCCAGATTGAGAACACCCTGCGTCCCATCTGACCATCAGGAGGACTTGACAGGGTCACTTTCTTTTTCCTTTCTCTCCAATTGGAACAGTTAAATGTTAGGACTGGGGCTTCTAATGACTTGTAATAAGAGAAGTCTTGTGTATATCTAAAACTGTTTGTTATAAGAACTCTAGCCTACACGTGGTGGGAGTTTCCTTGCAATATAGGTGCTGTCCTTTCCTAAGGTTAAACATAAAAGTGGATTGACAGTGGTTCAGCTATTTTTTATTTAATTAATTGACTCCACACCTTTTGAGCTTATGTAGAAGTGGACCGAGCATTAGACAAATCTTCCAAGTCATTTTTCCAATACTGTTGATTGGTTTCCTTTGTTCTGCTCCCATGCTTAATCCAGTCCGTCTTGTGACCAGTGGCTTGTATTTCTGTAACAGGAGCTATTTGTTCTGAGGCTGCGTTTTTTCTAAATTGGTTTCCTGTGTATTAATCTTCCATATTTTCCTCCACTTCTTAACCTTACCACCTTTCTCCTAGTATATGCTCCATTAAAGTAACTCCATTTTTTTTTTTTCTGAGTTGGGTTTTACGGAATATATTTTGATACTGTATTTTGGCGGCTGTTCCCCTAAAAATTCCTATAAAAAGAATTCCATTCTTTAAACCTAGAGTTTTCCTGCCATGTAGGATTAATTTTGTGTAACTAATATTCTGTTAATTGTTGCACATACCGATGACTTTTGATGCTTTGAGGGACTCTCCTTAAAGAATTCTTGAATAAGATTGTGGGTCTCTGTAATCCTTTGAAATCTTTCTAAATTAAATCAGGTGCTTATTCAACCGCTACACATTAACACACTGAATGCAGGGGGATGGTTCCATCTCTTGCTTCCGTAGGGTCTCTGCTTCGATACGACCCTATCATGAGGCTGTCCTCATATCTGGTCTACCAGATATGGTACTTAGTCCCTTTACTCTCATTCATGTCTTCATAAACATTCGTCCCCGTCCATGCTAGATATTTACGTGGGTATTTGATTGTATTTTCTTCCCCTTGTTGGAATGTAAGCTATATTTCCAATGCTTAGACCACGCCAGTAAATATTGGCGTGAATGAATGGATTTCCTTAGTTTATCAGATACGTACTTAGCACCTGCAGTACACCCTGCACCATTCTAGAATTTTTACACATATTAACCCATCTCTGAAGCGGCAGTTATCCTGGCCTTGCCTTCACAAACACATTTTCTCTACTATTCTACTTTTCTGGAGATGATTGTCTTTTGAGCAGCTCCTGTCCTCTGTCTTGGTTCTGTCTTTCCTGTTCATGGTCTCTTGCTTATGTAACTATTTCCTTCAACCATGATTCTGTCTCCTTGAGGCCATGGAAGGACTGGTTCCTGTTCTCTGGATTTGCCCACTCCCAAAATGGGCCCGTGGCCACGTTTGACGCACAGGGCGCTCCTGAAAACCTGAGGTCAAGTGTACGAAGGTGGGGAACTCTGCAGTGTGTAGCCGTCCCCTTTGGTGCTGTGTGCGCAGCTCTGGACTTCAGTCCGCACGTTGTCTTATATTCCCAGCGCATTGAAAAAGACCAGTGTTTACGTATGACATAAATATTTGTGTGTGTGTGTAATTTTTTAGTCTCTCAGTGTTGTAGGCTGTGCGTGATTATTTCCAAAAGTCAGAATCAATGTAAATACAGAGGACAATTTTAGTATTCTAAATTATTTCTGTCCTCAAATTCTGGAATTCTCCATGTACGGAGGGACATTTAGTCGGAAGAGTTGTTTCCACATTGGGAAGGACTTGATGATGATGAGTCTTGAAGGGGGCCTGAGCAGGAGACAGTCGGGGTACCTTATCGTCTTTCCTATAAGAACCTTTTCCTGGGAACCTGCGCAACCATTGCGCCCACTGGGTTGGCTGGAGTTTTGAGCAAGCAGCGTGAGAAGAGCCCCCCAGTGTATGCTAGGAGCAGGGAGGGGACGCAGGACTCTTCCCTGCACTCCTGGGCTGGCTGGGAGTTTGCGGCGCCAAATTTCTGCTTCTGCTACCCCCCTACCCCTACAGTCATTGCAGATAGAAGACCCAAGTACCAGCCCAGGGGTTAGTGTTTCCAGAAAACCTGCTTGTGGCGCCTGGGTGGCTCAGTCAGTTAGGCATCTGCCCTTGGCTCAGGACGTGGTGTCAGGGTCCTGGGACCGGGCCCTGCATCGGGCTCCCTGCTCAGTGGAACGTCTGCTTCTCCCTCCTTCTCTGCCTTTCTCCCCTGCTCATGCTCTCTCTTTCTCTCAAGTGAATATATAAAACATAAAAAAAGAAAAAAACTGCCTGAATTGGCATCATTGGCATGTAGCAAGCTGGGGAAGAGCAGAGCGTTTTAGCTGCTCACTTCTGGGGTTTTCCAGATTGCCCCAAGACAATTTCAACTCTTGGCCTAAATCTGTTTTTTTAATTTTCTTCCCCAGGGTTTGAGTTAGAATGGAAGGTCAGTGTCTTAAAAATACATCCACACTCTTGAATGTTCCAGCGCATTGTTTTCCTTCAATACTTGTTTCTTGGCTGTGGTACCCACCCACCCTGCACTCCCAGGCCTGTCCTACCCTTTGGGTCCTTACGTGGCGGGGTTGGCTGCCTCGCCAGGAGGCGGGGCCGCCGGGGCTGGCGCATCTCCTGGTGGATGTCTGCGCCCAGGGAGCAGCTGGGGAGCGTGGCCGGCCTTGAGAAGAGACGGTGGGCTCTCTGCCCTCGGGTAGAGCAGCTTCCTGAGACTGGGTTTGGCCAACTCTTGTGGTTCATGTGGCAGAAATGCCACTGCGGAAGTTTTATTTTTTCTCTAGAAAAATAAAACATGCCATTTTTCCTGACTTCTCAAAACCATTGGATTGGTACTTTGGCTTCCCGTAGTGTGTCATTCTCTTTTGCAATAACATACTGTTTGTTGCCATGTAGGCAAGTGGTCGATATTTAAAAACAGAATTCCCCAATCAGGAGGTTCTGCAGATACTGTTCCAGAAAGTCGTCGTGTGTATGTGTACATGGTAAGGACATGTGCGTGGGAAGACTGCATTTTCCATGTTCTTCAGGTCCTCTCTATATCTTTGTGTTCTTTAGAGATGAACATTGGAAAAGTGTAAAATGAATAATTATAGAGTAAACTCCGTCATCAAATGATTTTGTTATGTACATGAATTTGCAGCAAAGCTAGCCAAAATTTGCTTAACAGGTGCAGCTAACTTAGTATGGTGGATCCTCTACCAAATCAGTAGCGACAAAAAAGCACTGAGTAGATTTTAGAAATACCTGCAGATTCAGTGATCAGTCTTAGCCACATCTGAGTTCGTCATGTTCACGCTAACACACGTATGTGGCCCTCATCAGTGGTCTTTGGAATGTTAAGGAAGACAGGTGTCAAGCAAGCAAACTGATTTTATTTTAAATCCAAGAAGGGATTTAAGGATAATTTTTAACATATTCCTGTGACGATGTGTTCCAGCCTTTGAACAGAGGCATATGTGAACAACTAGGGCTCTATGGTGAATGGACGAGCTGTTATGACAAAGCTTTGAAATATATTGTATGATCCCATGTGAGACATGACACAACGAAGCCAAACTACTTAAAGTTTGGTTAGCCAGTTTCTAAACTGTTACCGATTTATAGCAATTGGAGAAATAGGTGGGGAAGTGAACCACAATTTTATGATTTCTGCGATTCTCAAGGGATGGCTAATGCTTGAACTCGTGTCTTTGAGGAGTATTTAATTGCAGTTGTCAAATAATCGCTTCCTTTGAAAGTAGGTAAGTGGCACAGAGAAAATGAAGACATTCTCTGTAGTAATACTCTCTACTGGCCAGTTCAGGATTTTGTGCTGAAATTGTGCTGAGATTGTACTTCTCTGGGGAGACTGTCCACTGCTGATCTCTAAACCACTAAATTCATTCTGCCCATCAGGTGTTCACGTACAAGCAGAGCACCATTACACACCAGAAGGTGACCGCTATGCACCCCATGAATGAGGAGGGCGTGGATGACATGGCCACTTTGACGGAGCTCCACGGGGGATCCATCATGCATAACTTATACCAGCGATATAAGAGAAATCAAATATATGTAAGTTCCACTTGAATTCTCTGTAAAAATCCCTCAAGTCCGAGTGAATGTTAATTTTTATTTTCAAAGGGTATTTCCTGCCTTTTGAGAACCTGTCCAGTTCACCTAAGTAAACCTGTGTTTTCGGGAGTTTTGCCAAATTAGAAATGTGGCCCAATAAATCATGTTCGCATGTTTATTGCCTTGATTTTTATTAGAGGAGAATACTTTCTTTGAAGGGCGATTTGACCTCTTCTGGTGAATGCATTCTGTTTTGTTAAGTGTTCTGTTCTACAAAGAAGTCACCAGAAAGGTTGTCCTCCTCAGTTAAGGGTTGGGGAGCAGTGGGGTGGGATGGGGAATGTGGATTCGCAAGTACTAGTACCTTGAGGTCCAGCTTTTGTCTCCTTTTCTTGATTTTTTCTCCTTTTATGGATGTTCACATTTTTTTTCCTGGCTCTGGAGCCCCTCCAGGGGAATATTTGGATTCAGGGAACCCATCTTTCTTATTTGTAGGATTGCTATTTCAAAGGGAGACATGGCCATAAAAAGCAGGCATGCACATTTTTCTCTCAACTTTTGCGAAATATGACTATATCTGTATTACAAGAGTAATATTTAGATATCATTTCAAAAAAATCATTTCTATAATACGTAATTACTTTTTGATATTAAAGTACATATATTAGTTTATCTGTCAAGATTGGCCTGGAGATTTTATCTTTTTCATCCATCTGTTCCTAAGTCCTTATAGTAAAGGGCCCAAGTGCTTACATATGTTTTTTTCTTGTCAAGTTCAAATTTATAGTTTTTTTTTTTTGTTGTTTTTTACTACATTGGGAACTAATGAAATACTATATGTTGACAAACATAATTAAGAAAAATACCCAAAATTAAAATGAAAGTTAAAAAAACTATTTTAATATTTTAAAAGCCTCTTTTTCTTCTCAGTGATTTTTCTTCTTCAACAATTACACTTAATTTTGCCTATACCTTGCTGATTTTGATGAACGACATCAGCCTTTAAGCAAGCTATTAGGTGCTAACAGAAACTCAAGGCCTGCTTAGTATTCTTGTTTCTCTGATTTATTTACCCTTAGACTGGAGAGGAGAGCTGGGAAATGAGGAATGAGTTACTTGCGGGTTTAGTGCCTAATTTTCCTCTGCTTCTTATGTTGCAAAAGTGTCATTTTTGCCAGATTGACCTAATGTTTGCCACATGTTCTTAAGCAACCCTATGGAGAAATGCAGTGGGATTCTAGCTCTCTGACCGGCTTAGCCTGCTCACACTAAGTCTCTAGATTACAGTATTTTCCATAGGTTCTTCAGGAAAGGTAACATTCACACGTGTTTACGAAGACATGGCTTTCTCTTCTGTGTTGTGCATGTGCTGGGAGAACTCTGCTCAGTTCCAAGGTCAGAAATCTCCAGGGTGACCGTGGCTTCCTGCCTTCCCAGGGAGGAGCCGCTACCTGCGCCCAGGTTGCCATACCTGGGTACTGAGTGTGATTTGACGCTGCCGCCGAACTGTGTTTACCTAGCAATTTCCTTCCTTGGTTCGTCAAGGACGGACTTTGTCTTTGCTTTTTCAGTTTTTTTTTTATTATTTTTTTTTAAGATTTTATTTACTAGATAGAGGGAGGGAATCAAGCCCCGGGGAGAAGCAGAGGGAGAGAGAAAGGGAGAAACAGACTCTCCACTGAGCAGAGAGCCCGACACAGGGCTCGATCCCAGGACCCTGAGATCGTGACCTGAGCTAAAGGAAGACGCCCAACTGACAGCCACCTAGGCGCCCCCGACCTTGTCTTCCTTGAGCCAAGGACATTCCCAGGCAGCTGGTAGTGTGTGAGAAATGTTTGTAAAACACACGCCATACGTATTAGAAATAACATCCTAGTAGATGATGAAATGTGAAGCTAGATTTACGATTTCTTCGTGGGTATGTGTGTCTCATAGGTGCGTATTTCAGAACTCACCCTCTTCTTATTCTACATTTAATAATCAGGGGAAATTCAGTCCTTTAGAAGGGGGAAAAAACTATCCAGATGGTTTAAAAAGCAGAACCTTTAAAAAGATTTTCTCTCCCTCTTTTCGTGATGATGTTAAACCTGATAGCTAATTTGCCAAATAAAGCCTGTGAATAGGGCCTTAGTTGTTGTTTTATTTTTCCTAGAATGAAGATCTAAAAGAACACAAGACTTTTGTACCTCCAATTTGCAGGGCAGTTCAGTTAATAATGCCCTTCTATGCCTGCCTTTTGAGACTTGGATAACTGTATTATCATAAAGCAGGCCCTCAATTTTCTTATCCTTGCTGAAGCTCTTGGCGGTGGTTCTAGGATTCCTCAGGCTGTGACCCTTCGAGACAAAACCAGCACCTGTCAGAAACACCACGGTGTTCTGCCTTGTATCCTCGCTTTGAGCGATGCACATCTAGAGCTTTAAAAAAGAAGGAGGGGCACCCGGGTGGCTCAGTGGGTTAAAGGCTCTGCCTTCAGCTCAGGCCATGATCCCAGGGTCCTGGGATCGAGCCCCATATCAATCTCTCTGCTTGGTGGGAAGCCTGCTTCCTCTTCTCTCTGTGCCTGCCTCTCTGCCTACTTGTGATCTCTCTCTCTGTCGAATAAATAAATTAAAAAAAAAAGAACTGACTTGAACTAGAGACGCTGTATTCGGTTTCTCTGGCTGGCATAAACAATTGCTGTAACTGTAGCAACTGAAAATATCAGGTCATGTCCTGTAGTTCTGTAGGTCACAGTCTGACCAGGGTCTTGCCAGCCTTGAATCCGGGGTGCGGAAGGGCAGTGCTCCCTTCTGGAGGCTCTAGGGGATGATCTGTTTCCTGTTCCCACTAGTCAGAGGTGCAGGACTGAGGTCCCCGTTTTCTTGCTGGCTGTCAGCTGAGAGCTGTTCTAGCTTCCACGGGTTCCCTTCCTTCCACCTTCAAAACCAGCAGTGGTAGACTGAGTCTCTCTCATGTTTCAAATCTCTCCTTCCCTCCTTCTCATTTCTGTCTGGAGCCAAGACTTCTCTTAGCTTTTAGGGGTCCCTGCGATCAGATAGGGCCCACCTTGATAATCTCCCTGTCTCAGCATTTCCAGCCTTAATCACATCCTCAAAGTGCATTTGGCCCGGACATCCAGAGCCACATTCTTCTGCCATAGGTGGCCTCCTTTGAGGCGTGTTACAGAGGAGGAGTCCCTGTGGGTCTTCTCCCACACTCTGGATCTTGCATAGTGTCCTTTGTTGGCTTTCGGGTCCGAGTTAGCAGGTTACACAGCTTGCTGATGGGAAGACCCATCTCCAGGTAGAAAGAGTCGCTGCCTTGTGCTAAAAAGGACCATTAGCTTTTTTTCCTTTTTGGGGACCACCCTTACTGCCTGAGAACTTTACCAGACCCCAGTAAGATATTTCTCCCAGCCATTACCATGCCCCATTAGAATGGGGTAGACAGCTATAAAGAGAGAAAATGCTCAGCGTAGGCAAATCCGAGTTGAACATGCTTTTCTCCACTCGCCTCCGCTTGGGCTCTGGGTTAATAATTTAGTCTGTGTGTCAGTTTTTTATTTTTCTGAAAGGTCAGATATCATAACCCCTGTATCTGACAGGACTGTTTTAAAGTCAAGCAGCAAGTGAAAGCTTCTAGAACCTCTGTACCCTTCCCGTATCTTTTTTTTTTTTTTAATATTTTATTTATTTATTTGACAGAGAGAGATCACAAGTAGGCAGAGAGGCAGGCAGAGAGAGAGAGAGAGAGAGAGAGAGAGGAAAGCAGGCTCCCTGCTGAGCAGAGAGCCAGATGCAGGGCTTGATCCAGGACCCTGGATCATGACCCGAGCCGAAGGCAGTGGCTTAACCCACTGAGCCACCCAGGCACCCCCCCCTTCCCGTATCTTAATGGTCTGTACTACCAGGTGTTTATTTATCAAGTTCCTGCCCAGAACTGGGTCCTTCAGGGCAGAAACTGAATGGACTTCTCCGTCAGCGTGGCGGTCCACATGATCCTAGCCTTGCCGCTGGTCCTTTTGGGATCGGACCGCTGGTTAGAGCAGCCCTACTCTTTACATAGTTGCCTTGCCTGAGCCCCTGTCTTCTGCCCTAACGCTGGATTCCTTTCCTGGAACTTTGGGTTCTGGGTTCCCGAGTTCCTGGGCGACTTCCCGGCACTACAGCTCCCAGCGTGGGACCCCATCCCACGCTCCACCCTGAGCCTCTTTTCTGTGGGCTTCCTGCCACAGGGGCTGTTCCCGATGGCCTCTCCTTGGGAGAGGGTCTGTTGAGAGTCCCCTGTTCTTCTCTCTCCTCCCACCACCCATGAGGACACGGGCGGACAAGTACGTGCACCTGTTAAGTTCCTAAAGACTCAGGGAGAGGAGGAGCAGAGCATGTGTTTGTGGGACAAAAGGAAAGAGATAGGGAGAGGTAACCTGTAGGTGGGCTAGAAAGCCCAAACTGGCGATGAAAAACCCAGTGGGGGGGTGCGGGAGGGGGCAGTAATGACACTTGAGAGATAAGGGTTGGTTAGAACAGAAGGCCAAGGACATGGAGAGACCAGAGTGAATTCAGTGTGACCGACTCACTGAGTTGGGGGCAGTCGCTCTGCTCACGGAATCTGCTGTGTGTGTTACGGAATACTGAGCCAGTTGGACAGGACAGGAAGGCTGGGGTCAGGACACCACTGCTCTAAGGGTGTCAACCAGGTGATCCTGTCCCCAGGGGACATATGGTGCTCTCGGGAGGCATTTCTGCTCACCCAGCTAAGGCAGAGGATGCTAATGGTATCTAGTGGGTAGAGCCCAAGGGTGGTGGAGACCTCCCACGGTGCCCAGAACAGCCCCCAACAAAGCATTATGTGGACGGAGATGTCAGTAGTACCAAGGTTGGGAAACCTCGATTCGCTTATAGTCAGTCAGCAGCGTTTGGGCTGGGGGTGTAGAAGGCACCCCGAAGGCCCAAGGTGCAGGGGTGGGGAGTGAGGAAGAGGGGGGAGTGTGGGGGGGGAGGAAGGGTTGGTTTTCACGACTCCCAGCCTTGTGGAGCTACTGGCCGTGAGAACGGGGCCCTGGCAGTTCTGGCAGCTCCAGGAGAGGAGAGCAGGGAAGACGAGTCGGTTTTGGACGCCTGCCCTACTGTAGTCTCTGGAGCCTGGATCCCTTCAAATTGTTATGTCCCCAGCATCTAAACACAGTGTTGACAAGAGCCGACGAGGTTTCCCTTGTCCGGAACGTAAGCTCCGTGTCCGCCAAGCGGGCTCCGCGGTGTGGCAGTTTGGATTTCCGCCCGGTGGAAGAGAAGCACCGGGTGTCCATGATAGGGCTTGTCGCGCTTCGGGTCGATTGCATGGGGGAGCCTCCTGTCCCAGCCGTGGAGGAGCCGTTCCAGACCACATCACGGAGAGAGCCGCGGGGAGCGCCAGAGCTCGTCTGCAATTAGGGCACCGGGGATGGCTCCAGGGGGCCCCGTGCTCCAGTCCACCCAGCCTGCCGGGTCGTCTGTCGGTCTTCCCGAACCAGCGGTGCAGAGACCAGAGTCAGAGGAGCCCGTCTGAAGAAGCTGGGGCCGTGACTAAAGATAAAACGCGTGTGTCAGCACAGAAGAGCCCTCACAGCTTGCGCATTTTTAGGTCTTTCCAAAATACCGTCCCTTTGGTGATGGGGAGGTCCACACCGACTCTGCAGATGTGTTTGATGATGATCCTGAATTAACTCGGGAGCCTGCTGCTTTCTGCGAAGCGTGTTCTGTTCACCACGGCCGGCCAGAGACGGGTTGGCAGAGCCGGCAGGTGAAGGGGAGACCCTGGGCCGCCGACGGTCGTTGGACCGGACGTGGGACGGACTTGACCGTCTTGGACGTGCCCGTCTAAATCTGCATCTCATTTCCTGGAGCTGAGTTTCCCCCAAGCAGACTTGTTTTGGATTCATTTCCGTCCCATCCCAAAGCCAGTGTCGAGTAACAGCGGCCTCTTACGGGGACCGGGATGGCCTGAAAACGGGATGGCCGGCGGCCTGGGCATGGGCCTCGGACCAGGAACAGCTGAAAGCAGTGCGGTTTTTCAGGGGCCTTTTTTCACATGAGATCGAGACCGGTGTTGCCAAGAGATGATTGCAACCATCTGTCTGACTCTGTGTATTTTTAAACTTCACCAAACATTCATGCTCTTGAGTGGCTACTCCCACATCGGCACACGATGGCGTCAATTAGAAATGTTGCTTTTACAATTTCTTTTTTCTTCCTTTCCTGCCTCTCTTTTGGGTCTCCTTCTGGGTCAGATTCCTTTCAACAAGGGGAAAGTTTTAATCAGGAATTTATTCAAATTAAATGGAAATGTCACTTCTAAATTTCAGAGCTTGACTTCAGTAAGAACTTGACTTATCTGTTGTCATCTAGTTTTCAGCCAACGTGAATGCTTAATGGTTTTTTTATTAATTGTTTAAAAATGTTTTTAAATTGTTTAGTTGGATAATGATGGCAAGCAGGTTTTTGTGTGTGTGTAGTAGTTGTAGGTTTTTATGTAGTTTTTTAATGTAGTACATAGTGGACATAGAGCACTAGAACCCAGTTAAAACATGAATTTATTTGGTGGATTTGTCTTCAAATCACATGCCCCCCCACTAGCTGTCTACATGGATGCAGCCCTGCTTGTGTGCCGGGCTGGGTGCTAAGCTCCAAGGATGCAAAATTACTCTCGTTCACTGTAATTGTTCCTTGAAAGATTAGATGAATGAAAGGCACTGCTCCTCCAAGACCTCCCAGTTTGCTGGGGAAGGACACAAGCAAGCCATTGACAATTGCTCAGGGTGACCGTGAGTGTGATGAAAGTAGTCGGGCCATAATGAATGAGCATCCGAAGGAGGAAAGAAGGAAGAGGTCAGAGAATGGTCGCCAGCAGAGGCATTGGTCGTCCTGAGTTTTGATAGGGGAATTTTGACCAGGAGGGAGGCTGGCTCATTTCTAGCAGAAGATCAGAATGTGCGAAGACATGAACTAGTCTGGGGGGGGGGGCATTTGTCCAACTGCGGGACATTCAAGATGCTGAAATGGGAGATGCCGCTGTCTTGTAAGATGGTCAGGAGCAGGTGAGGAAGGGCTCCGTGTGTAAGTGGATGAGTTTGAATATACTTGTGACGGCTGTACCGGACAGCTTTAAACGCGAGTTCTGGGGGGTCTCCCTCTGGCTGCAGGGTGATGGCTGAGTGCGGGGGCATCCCTGTCTAGGACCAGCAAGCTAGATGGGAAATGACGGGGTTCCAGACCAGTCCAGGGAGAGTTTGAGTCTGAAGGATACTGAGAGGAAGAAGGAAAGTGTTTGATAGGCAAATAGGCAATGTCTACAGGGTGACTCCCAGATTTCTGGATTAGCTATTTGGGCTGACCATGGTGCTTTAGTCAAGATGCCACGAAGTGAGGGGGGCCTGGGTGTGTCCCGTCAGTGAAGCGTCTGTTCTTGATTTCGGCTCAGGTTGTGACGTTGAGCCCGTGTCGGGCTTCACGCTCCGCACGGAGCCGGCTTGAGGTTCTCTCTTTCCCTGTGCCCCTCCCCCAACTCGCATGTATGCTCGCTCTCTCTCGCTTTCTCAGTAAATAAATAACATCTTCAAAAAAAAAGATTTCACTAAGTGAGAAGAAATCGGTGTTTTGGGGAGCTCAGCCTTGCCCACGTGAGTCAGAGCTAAGGGCCATCGGAATGAAGATGTCCGTGACCCGCTGGGCGTGTGGATGAAGCCCCATCCAGGATAAAGATGCCGCTGTACAGAGCTGAGAAGATCCAGAGGGAAGGAAGGGAGAGAACGGTGGACGAGAAATAAATATGGCTGACGACTCCCGCTTCTTAAGTTTTCGCTGTAGGAAAGTGTGGCGCGGCCCCGACTTGAGCGGATTTTCCTAGTGCGTGTCAGTTGCACCTGTTTCCACATCCAACCACGTTCATTATCCCATGATGAAAAGCGGTTGTGGTTTTTATTTTCATTAACAAGAACAATAAATACCCCTGATTTATGTCGTTCTCTCACGCAGCCATCATGTGGGGTGACAGAGGATGTGTGTTCATGACGGAACAGAATCCCTGAAGCAGTGTTTCAGGGAAGGTAGCTCCAGGCTGGGGACCTCTTGGGTTCTGGTGACCAAACCTTGTTGCGTAGACCATTCGCTCCCGGGGTTGAATAGTGCCTTCCTAACCATGGCACGGAGCCCTCTGTATCTCAAAGCAGAGAGCATCTGAGGCCCCCGGGTCACTTTTGGTTTTCTGAGTTCGACCTGTTCCTTTGGGTGGGGGAATTGACCCAGTGGGCATTACAGCCTGACGCCTTCTGAAAACCTTGAATTGGTAGACTTTGGATTGAAGAAATGCAGTGAGTTTCTTCCAGCATTTTTTTAAGCAACATGTGCGACAGCTGTTTCAGATTATTAAAGCGGGCAAGGAAATGTATTTTTTGGTGAGTTATGTGGAACTTTTCTGACTAGAAAAATTTGTTATGTGCTTCAAAATAGAACATCCTCTCTGTTTCTGAAAAGCCATTCAAATGACCAAGCTCTCTATTCTGGTGGAATTTGAATCCAGTATGAAGAGGCCAGTACCTGGTCCCACCTCATGTTTGAGAGCTTCATGTGTCCAGAGTCTGAAAGTGCGTGACGTCATCATGGGCGTTTCGGAAACCGTAGAAATACCTTCTTGTGGAGGGATAAATGGTTCAACACGTAATGAATATGTCTCACAGCTCTCGGGATTTCTTACCAAGTGATCTTTGCTTCCCTTGGTACTTAATTTACAACGAGGCTCTTCTTTGACCCCCTTCGCTTGCCAGTCACCGTTTTTACTTATATTACATTTGAACTGGGCTAATTCAGTGAATCTCTTATCCGTTTGTTTTAGCAAGACAGTGACCCATGCAGAGTGTTATGTTTTAAGGTAGTGGGGGAAGGAAAAGATGGCCTTGGCCATAATTATTTTTGCTAATAGACCTCTCGGATTTCACCTGATTTGTCCTTCTTTGAATAAGCTATTAGGGACGACTGCTGTTGTTGTTGCCATGTCGTTTTACACTTCTGTTTTAGGGGGGCTTGAAAGTGTCGCTTGGCACGACCACGGGCAACGGCAGTGAAAACTCAGTAACTGAAGCCCCTCCCCGACCCCAGCTTCTGTAGGTATTAGGAGGATAATTCGTTAGGACGCGGGCTATTCTCTCCCCTTTTGGGAGCCACTCAGACTGTCTTCTCAGATATCCCAGTTGAGTGACCCTGAAGACGGTGGGACTTGTTGGAGGGCTCCAAGCGGGAGGGTTGTCATCTTCAGAGTGTCACGGGTGAAGCATGGAGCTTGGGCTGAACGTGCAAGGCCACTTCGGAAATCAGTGAGGAAGGCAGCTTTTATGAAAATCTGAGCGAGGCCGAGGTAGGAGTTGGAGGGAAGGACATAGAGTCTAGAGTTCAGTGAAAGTGGAACGAACGGGCAAGACGTAGAGTCTTTGGCCCCTGGCGATGAGCCGGACAGAGTCCGAGATAATCCCTGTGCCGTGCATGGGTGAGCGGTGGAGAGGGCCACCACAGACCCCCAGTGTGGCATACTGGGAGCCCGGGTTGCTGTCCTGGATCTCACTCACCGGTGCTGTGACTGTAGGGGCAGCAGTTAACCATCCCCTTGTCTGTCAGAGGAGGTTGGACAGTGGCCTTTGGCCTCCCCACATCTCAAGGTTGGGTTGGAGCAGGTGAGGGCTGTGAAGGTGTGTCTGTGTGGGTCGGATTGTCCTCTGGGCCCCCCAGTTATGAAATGTCAGAGAAAGGTGGTTTGGTAATATGCAGGCTTGTCATTTAGAATCTGGTGACAAGCCTTTTGAGTAATGACTTAGGCCATTAGTGAGAAGGTGAAGTAGTAAAACTCGTGCATTCATGCTTTAAGAGCCTAATTAACCTCTGGTACAAAATGGAGGTCTTATATTAGACAGGCACTTTAAAAATTAATGGATTATTAAATTTTACTTAAATTCCAGTTATAGAGAGGCGTTTTTAATGCTACATGAGACAAGGTTTCCTGTAATCTTAAAAAATAAAAATAAGGATGCCTGGGTAGTACAGTTGGTTAAGCGTCTGACTCTTGGTTTTGGTTCAGGTCCTGATCTCAGGGTCGTGAGATCGAGCCTGGTGGTGGGCTCTGCACACAGTGTGGAGTCTGCTTGGGGTTTTGTCTCTGTCTGCCCCTCCCGCTCACGTGCTCCCCTTCTCTAAAATAAATAAAACTTAAAAAAATAATAATAAAATGGCTTTTTAAAAAATGGGTTTTCTGTGTATACCAGGCACATATTTTATATATATTTTTTAAAGATTTCATTTATTTATTTGAGAGACAGAGATCACAAGTAGGCAGAGAGGCAGACAGAGAGAGAGCAGGAAGCAGGCTCCCTGCAGAGCAGAGAGCCCGATGTGGGGCTCGATCCCAGGACCCTGGGAGGCAGAAGCTTTAACCCACTGAGCTACCCAGGCGCCCCCAAAGTGCTCTTATGTTAACCTTAAAGGTGAAAATTTTAAGCAGCTGAAATGCAGATCGTTTTTGAATGTGTGCCTTCACTTCATGCATTATGTGGCGTGTGCAGTGCAAGTAGAGTAAAAGCCTGGCTTGGTATCTTCCTTTTAACTATACAGCAAAGTGATCTCTTACCTGCAGACTCTTCCAGCACCTTCTGCCATTTCTCCAACACTGCAGTCTCAGAAGGAAAAGCCTTCAGCCTTTTATTCCACGGAGATTTGGAGCCCCTCAAACAGTGCTACCTGGGGTGCGTGGGAAGGCTGAGAAGCTGCAGTCTGGAGGAGCCGTCGCGAGCTCAGGTCTGGGCTTGGTGTTGGTGGAGACAAGAAGACTGTGTCTGCCTCATCCAGTGTGGGTGTCATTGTTACAGGCTGAGAGACCGAATAAGACCAAAAATCCTTTAAAGCGTAGATTAGGTACACTCACCTGGTTTTGAAAACACAAAGGCACATGCTGTATGTTTCCAGAAGTTTTCCATCAAAATGGGGAAAATCAGGCTTTCTTGCATAAAGTGGTGAAAGTCTATTTTTAGTAATATTTACACAGAACTTGTAATTTCTCAACAATGTATAATAAGGGACCACACGGTCTTCGTGGCAGTTGACGAGATTGAAAGATGGGGAACGTATTTTCAACATCTTGTTGGGAAAGTCAGACATGAAGATCAATATTGTTTTAGGAAAAGCGTCCAACCACCAGAGCCATGGCAATCCTTTGGCACGAATAGTGTCTTATAACTAAACCAACTTTGGATTTTTGTCTTTCACCACAAATTATGTGCCTTTCGAGGTTCTTGGTGAAAGCATTCTCTTGCATGGTGTGCGTGGTTTTCTTCTGTCTTGGAGTCAGGATGGTAACTCAACAATGGAGCAACCTGTAGGTGTGTTGGAATGATCTTGTGAGCCAGAGACACCGTGAGGTCTCAACCAACAGGCCAGCTCTGACTGCGTGGCAGCGACTGGGCTCAATGGGGAAAGGTCTCGTGATGCACTAGTGGGTCCACCAGGCACGACAGCCAGTTCTGCAGGGTACCACTGTGCTGAACGTCTGGCTTCCTCCTCTAGAATCACTGCGGGGTGGGGACTAGGGAGGGGGCACGTGCGGGCCATTGGCAACTGCCATAGCCTCCAACCACGTTGTTGTTCTGAACCACTTTACAGCTGTTGCACTGGGCAAAGTGTGATATTAATTACTTAAAAAGAAGACCAGGCCTAAGACCATTTTGGATGTTCCAGCTTCAACTTTGCTAACAAACATTTAATGCCCTTGAATTTCCTACCCCTACAAAAACCATGTCCTCCACACTTCCGGGATGAGTGATCTTTTAAGCCACGCTGTGTGACCAGTGGGGTTGCCCAACCAGGACGGGGTAGCATGAGGTTTTGACCAAAATGATCACTTTCTAAGTAAAGCTCTTGTGGAAAGGTTATGACACTCTTTATGAGTAAATCAATACTTTTTTTGAAAGAAAGACTTATCTCCCCAAATTTAAGAACTACCATACAAACATGTTATGACAAGGTGTGCAAAATTTTTAAGACACAGGCTGGGTATATCATTTTTTTTAAATTTGGGTTTTTTGTTGTTGTTGTTTTTAAATAAGCTCCATGCCCAGTGTGGGGCTTGAACTCACAGCCCAGAGATCAAGAGTTGCAAGCTCTACTGACTGAGCCAACCAGGTGTTCCAAGGTATATCATTTTTTAAAAACTGTGTTAATAATGGGTTAATATCCAATATTAATGATATTTAATTCTCAGCTAAATACCTTGTGACTTTTAAATTTTATTTGTAACTGAGAAAGAGGATTTCAGTGTGCCTACCTCGCTGTTTTAAGAGGGGAGGCATTAAGTGTCCTTATTTCTGCCAAAGTAGGAAAAAGGTAAGACAATATTTCAACAGAAGAAAATGATTTTTTTTGAGTTTTGATTATTTCCAGAATATAAATAATAGTCGGGGCAGCTGGCTGGCTCAGTCAGAAGAACATGCAACTCTTGATCTCAGGGTCATGAGTTCGAGCCCCACGTTGGGTATAGAAATTACTTAAAAATAAAAAAAAAACTTTTAAAAAATCCTTAAAAAAAAAAAATCATACAGCTACCAAAAGGTAGAAACAGGTCTGACATTTTAGACAAAGTAGTGGAAGGGGCTAGACACCCAGAGCCTCAAGCACCACGGGCCTGCCGGCTTCACCCCTGCAAACAGCTGACATGAAGGAAGGCACCAGCTCCTGTGGTCAAAGCATTGCTGGAATCTGAGTGTGTCCTCCAGGGGATCCGATGGTTCTCCGTTTCCTTTAGAAGTAGGACATACCTTCCCCAGGGGAAAAAGCAGTTTCCATCTTTCTTTATGGCCAGATCTTTCCCCCATGCCTTGGTTGGGGAAAATGGACTTTCTGGCAAGCTGAGGTTTCCAAAGACCTGAACATTTCCCCACTAAGGCACTCTATCTTCTTTTTTAAATGGAGGTGAACATGTCATAACAGATTAACCATGTTAAAATATGTAATTCAGTGTATTTAGGACATTCACAATGTTGTACAGATAGCCTCTTGTCTCATTCCCAAGTATTTTCATCACCCCAAATGGATGCCCGATATCCACTAAGCAGTCCTCATCCACCCCCCATTTCTGCCTCCTCCCCCTGCCTATAGTAACTACCCCAACCTGTCTTTATGGATTTACCTTTTCTGGATATGTATGGGAACTTCAGTGTCCGGCTTACTCACCTTGGTGTGATGGTGTCAGGGTTCATCCTCACAGTAGCACGCCTCGGTATTTTATTGCTTTGTAGGGCGGAATAATAGTCCATTGTATGGGTGCACCACACCTGGTTGACCCGCCCATCGGGTAATTGACATCTGTGGGGTTTGACCTTTAGGCTGGTGTGAACAATGCTGCACTTGTTTTTAGTTCTTTTGGTTAAATATCTAGGAGCGGAGTCATTCGTCATGTGATAATAACTCTTATGTTTTAACCTTTTTGGTTCAGATATTTCTAAAACGTAAACTCCTTACATTTGAAGCTTGTTCCCGTCCCTGTGACTGTAAATGAGTACAAATTGTCACAATGTGGTACAGACGCTCTCGGGATGTTAGGACTCTCTGCCCCGTGTTGCTTGCTTTTCCTTTCCCTGTGCTGCATTGCTGTGCCTTGCCAAGGGATATGAGAAGCCTCTGCAGTTGGGTTGCTTGGATTCACATCTCCCCTCTACCATTTCCTGGCCACGTGGGTGAACACCACACCATCACTATGCCTGTTTCCTCTCTGAAAAATCAGGCTAGTAGGATTGTGAAACTCCTTAGGTTATTGTGAATGTGAAAGGGTCCGGCCCCCTGTGTGGATCACCTCGGGGGCTCATAACAAAATATTGACTGGGTGGCTTGAACAGACAGTGATTTTCTCATAGTTCTGGAAGCTAGAGGTCCAAGGTCAAGGTGTTGGCCAGGTTGGCTTCTCCTGAGGGCTCCTTCCTTGCCTCGCAAATGGCTGCCATCCTACTGTGTCCTCAAATGGTCTCTATCTATGCACACACATCTCTGGTGTTTCTTCCAGCTTCCACGTTTCTTCCTAAAAGGAGGGCAGTCAGATTGGATTAGGGCTCCCTGGAAGAGCCTCACTTTAATGTAATCATCTCCTTAGAGGCCTTAGCTCCAAATACAGTCCCATTCCAAGGTATTGGGGGTCCAAGCTTCAACATAGGAATTTTGGAGGGCCAGTGCAGCACTTGGCACAGTGCGTGTGAACCGTCAAAGGTGGTGGTTACGGCGCCTGCCTCTACTACTGCAGTCTGCTGCCGCCTCTGTGTCTGAGGCTGGAAACCTGGTCATCAAACTCCGTTCGCGTTTTCTGCAGAAGTCCAAGAGAACAAGTTTGGTCCGTATGGACGAGGCAGCAGGCCTTGTGTGTTCATAGATGTAGCCTCTCTGCTTTGCTGCTCTGAAGATTTTGCTTAATTTCTGGCCCAGATTTTGTTCCAGAAGGGGAAGATCGTCAAGCATCTCAGTCCCAGACCACTTCTGTGGCGTCCAGAATTTTCAAAATGGTCTTGATACTGTTTTAAAAGGTTAAAGATAGGGGCACCTGGGTGGCTCAGTGGGTTAAAGCCTCTGCCTTCGGCTCAGGTCATGATCCCAGGGTCCTGGGATCGAGCCCCGCATCAGGCTGTCTGCTCCGCAGACAGCCTGCTTCCTCCTCTCTCTCTGCCTACTTGTGATCTCTGTCTGTCAAATAAATAAATAAAATATTTTAAAAAATAAAATAAAATAAAAATAAATAAATAAAGGTTAAAGATATATGACATAAAATTTACCATTTTGACTGTTTCTAGGTGTACTAGAAACATTTGCAGGGTTGTGTAACTGTAACCACAAATCTACCTCTAGAATCTTCTCACCATCTTAAACAGAAGCTCTGAACCCATTAAACAGTAACTCTCTGTTCCTCTTTGCCCCGGCCCCTTGGTGTCACGCATGCTCTTTCTTTAATCCTGCTCTTTCCTGAGAGCCGCCTGACGAGGACGGAGCCTGGACGTGGACGGTCCTGTGTAGCCGGCACGGGATGAGGAGGTCACCGGGAACAGGGGTTTGGGCCTGGGCTGCTTCCCCATCTTTCTGTGGTTTACCTGTCACTGCGAGTCCTCTGAAATGGCTCCACTGATTTGGATAGAATGACAAGATTCTGTACCGAAAAGGTGGAGGAAAAACATATGCCAGGGACAAAGACAAGGGAGCCCTGTCTTTCCTCTTCAAGCAGACCCAGGTGGATTCTGTTAGAGCTGGTGACGGGGGTGCTTTGGGGAGGTGTGACAGGCCCCTCCCTTTCGGAGTGTGGAACAGCATGAAGTTGAATCCAGCCTCGTCTGTCCCTGTCCCAGCATGAGTGGACGTGGCACACCCTAGTCCTGCACCCGACCCCCAACCCTGGCCACCCAACCACGTGTAACCCGGCATCCTTCTGTCTTCCTGCCCCGTGTGCCTGCAGACCTACATCGGCTCCATCATTGCCTCGGTGAACCCCTACAAGACCATCACCGGGCTGTATGAGCGGGCCACCATGGAGCGCTACAGCAGGTGCCACCTGGGGGAGCTCCCCCCTCACGTCTTTGCCGTCGCCAACGAGTGCTACCGATGCCTGTGGAAACGCCACGACAACCAGTGTGTCCTCATCAGGTAACCGGGCCGCCGTGAGACCGGCAGAGGGCTGGGCAGGGGGCCACATGGGAAACTGGCATCAGGAGCCTGACCATTGCCCGCTGGACGGGTGGCGCCTTCCCAGGCAGCCCCAGGACACAAAAGTTGCTTAGAAGGTGAATGAGAAAAATGTTTAGTAGGTACCTGAGCTCCTCAGACGGGATTTCTGTTTCGAATAGCTTGACAAGTGCGTCTTTCCAAAGACCCAAGCTCACTTAGAAAAGAGCAAGACATTCCACATTTGTTGGCTCTTGGCCTTAGAATAATTCTTCCATTTTTCTTTTTCTTTTTTTAAATTTCCCTTAATTATTCTTTGTTTTATTCCATTGTGGCATCGTCCTTCTGTGGATTTAAGAAAATGTGCTCCATTCAGCAGCACATATCCTGAAAGTAGAAAGAAAATGTGGTGTTCTTTCATATTTAAAATGTTTTATATATATATATATATATATATATATATATTATATGCATTATATACATTATATATATATAACGTATACAGGTTTATATTTATAATCATATATATATATATGGTTCTAGACTGTATATATATGGTCTAGAATCAGAAGGCATGTATATTTGAGCAAGAGATCTTTTTTCTTTAATTCAGTCTGTAATTCAATAAGATTAAATAGAATTTCCCAAATGGGTACATTTTAATGATTTTGAATTTTATTAAACTACCAGAAGGGGCACCTGGGTGGCTCAAGTTGGTTAAGCATCTGACTCCTGATTGCAGCTCAGGTCATGATCTCAGGGTCCTGAGATGGAGCCCTGAGTCAGACTCCGTGCTCAGTGGAGAGCCTGCTTGGGATTCTCACCTCCTGCTTTTCCCCCAACTTGTGTGTGCACGCCCTCTTCTCTCTCTCTCTCTCTCTCTCTCTCTATTAAAAAAAAAAGAAACTACCAGAAGACCCTCTATCAAAACATATCACTAGGAACTGTCTAAAAAGAGCAATGGAGTATATTTCTTTAAAGATATTTCTTTTATGGAGCACCTGGGTGGCTCAGTGGTTAAGCATCTGCCTCTCAATTTTGGCTCAGGTCATGATCTCAGGGTCCTGGGATTGAGCGCCGTGCCAGGCTCTGCAATCAGTGCAGAGTCTGTGTCAGATTCTTTCCCCCTCTCTGCTCCTCCCCCAGCTCATGCTCTCTCTTTAATTAAAAAATTAAAAAAATATTAACTAATTCAAATTGGTGTCATCACTTACATTCTAGTGACATCCAGTTGGATCTTCTTAATTCTTTAGATCAGAATCATGTTCTACTGGTGCTCAGCACCCATGGATAGAACCCAGAGCCGATGTGCTGGGCCTCACTTTCCATGGTATTTCCGTGGAGTACCCGGACCCTCGCCTCCTTCCTGCTCACGGGCACGGCTGTCCCTGCACACCTGTAGTGTGCCATGTCGGCTGGTGGGAAAGATTTTGACTTCTGTTATAGCTGACTTTCTAGTCCCAAAATAATTATGACAAAATAATTACATTATTTCAAGAGGAAAGAACGAGGCATTTTGGATTTCAGTGGGATGATAAATAACCCCTCCTTTCCCGTCTGAATTTCTGATCCAGCGGAGGTTCAGACAGGGGGAGGGCCGTATGTCCGCTTTAGACTTGAAGCCAACCGGGCTGGCTAACATCAAAGCCCCCAGTTAGGCCAAAGCCCCTGCCTGGGATGCAGGTAGGTTAAGTGGTGGCCACGATCACCGCCAGAAGCCAGTTCCCAGCTGGTGAGGAGCAGACCGGCCCTTTCCCCCGGTCACCTGTGGCGGGGAAGGGACGGGGTGGAGGAACTGGCAGATGTGCCAGAGGATGGCCCTCACTGAAACCCTAGGGACAGGAATCACAGCCCCCCACTCCCCCCAGCTGAGGACATTTGGGAAACACAAGGTCCCATGTGGCACCAGTTTGAAGATGACTACACTGATGGTTTCTGAAGGCTTGGTGTGTTTTGGACACGGTGCCAGGAACATTTCCAACGTGTTCTCATTCAGGCATCAACCTTCCAACAGCCCTTTGATGTATGTGGATGCTTGTTAGTATCTGTAGGAGCCACACACAGGAGAATGACTTAGGGATTATATTCTTCTTACTGATGGTTTTTGCACATTACGCTAGTGCATGGGTCCTTGCTTTTACAACAACTCAGAATTACATGAATAGAAGAGCAGATGTTTGCCTTTTCCATTCTATCTCTCTCTCTGCCCCTCTTAGGGGAGGCGAGCATCTGAGCAGATACACTCTTTCGTTAATCATTTGGATCTTGCTAATGTCCTGAGTTGTGGAAATACCTTGGAGGGAGCAGCCATCCATTTAGTTAAGTAAATGAGTCATTATGACTTGTAGTTCTTCAAAATGAACCTATTTAATATATTTAAAAGGGTGCTTTCAAGGGTCCCATTTCCAATAAAGACACTTGCCTCATGTCTGGAAGTCCTGTTTGTAGACTGTTGCAGGGAATTTAACCAAGGCTCAGAGGTTAGAATGTAAGGTCCCCATTTCAGCATACAGAATATAATTTAATAAGGTTAACAGAAAGAAAGAAAACGTGATGTATTTTTAAGAAGATCAAACTGTATTCCATCCTTAGGTACCTAAATATTTGCCATTGATAATTGCTTGTGTTTCTTATGTTCAATGGGAAAAATGAGAGGCTGACTCATGTATCGCTCGCTAGACAGCGGAGCTTAGGAAGAAAGAAGAAAATCAAATGAGGTCATTGTGCGTGTGTGTGTGTGTGTGTGTGTGTGTAATAAAACGGAAAGGGGTTGGCATTTTCATGCCAATGACTGCAGTATTTAAAAATCAGGTAGGAGGTAGAGGGGGAGAGGATCCCAAATAGAAAGCCCCCATTGTGTGACAGAGTAACTGTATTTACTGCTGTTTTTAGCAGTAAATTTAACAATTTAACTCAGGAAACAGAGTCTCTAAGAACACCGTTCTCATTAAAATGTGTCTTGTTTAATAAATCTCTCTGGCAGGTTTTTTGTGTTGTTGTTGTTTTTAATGGGAGTTGGGCTGTGGGAATTCAGAGAAAATTGAGTCTAAAAATGAACCGGGTCGGGGCCTGTAGCTAGATTTCCACGGGCGTAATCTGCCCCCTAGTGGATTCAACGTGTTTTACGCCTGCGGAAACTTTCTACAACCAGAAAACAGGCCTGTTTGGCTTTAGATAGAGAGGACTTCAGAGACCCATTTTCCCCTCCCTTCACGAGCCTAGGTCACTTGGTCACAGTCCCCAGCATCTTGTGTAGCAGTGCCGGATCTCTGGGTTTCTAGTCCGAGCTTCTTGTGTTGGTCTCACTTTCAAGCTTGTCAGCTCTCCCAGGCTCTTGTTTTACCTTTTGGTTTCCATTTAAGCAAATGCTTATGCTATTACACTTTTTAAAACATGCTGAAAACTTGATTTTTTTTTTTTTCTTTTTTCGTCTAACTAGCAAGATCAGCATTTGACCTTGGTTGATCTGGTGCATTTTACATTGACTTGGGCTCCTCGTACATTGATGGGGCAAATGGGTTTCTTACAGTGTGTTGGTACATATGATCTTTTAAGATCTGTAGTGTGAGTCAGGCCTGTGTGGCTAATCCACTATGAAATGAGTCGCCCGGGACAGCGTCTGGGAGAGGGCCAGCGTTCAACAGCTGTCAGTCCAAGCATAGATATACAGAGCAGCTATGGATTTGGGACCTTTGCTTTGCTTGGCCTGTTTTGGTTTTCCAAAATGGAATTGATTATCTACCTAATGGATAATTAGGTGTTCAGTCTTCTAGTTCTAAGACTATGTTTATAAATGATCAAACTGGAAGAGTAAGCAAAACTTGTTGTCCAGGGTTAGAAAGGCACCAGCTTGAACAGGACTTGAAGCAGGCCTCGTGCTCACGTAATAGGGCAGGTTACTGGGCTAGACTTTAGCAGTTAAAAAAAAAAAAATAATAATAATAATAATAATAGGGGTGCCTGGGTGGCTCAGTGGGTTAAGCCTCTGCCTTCAGCTCAGGTCATGATCCCAGGGTCCTGGGATCGAGCCCCGCATCAGGCTCTCTGCTCAGCAGTGAACCTGCTTTCCCGTCTCTCTGCCTGCCTCTCTGCCTATTGGGATATCTCTCTCTCTGTCAAATAAATAAATAAAATATTTTTTAAAAAATGAAATAAAATAAATTTAAAAAATAATAATAAAATCCAGTCATTGCCGTTAGGAACTTCTTCTCTGACGGGCAGAAACTGATGCAACTCACTGATTTCAGTACAAGCTGTCAAATGCTGTCATGGAACTAGGTCCGTGGCTGCTCAGAGGAGGTGGTGGTTATCTCAGGAGGGAATTCAGACCATGCTTCATAGAAGAAGTGATGTGGGATGGTGGGCCCAAGAATGTGTAGGAATATGGCTGGCATAGAGGGGAGGAAGGGCACAGAAGCATTTGCCGAAACATAGACATTCAGAAAAGCAAGGGTCGTTAGGCTACGGAAGGGAGCCCCTGTCCTCTCCATGGAGCGCGTCACTCTGGTCTCTCCCTGGCTCTCCGGGCCGTCCGCGCTCCTCCACAGCTCATCTCCCACCCAGCCTTCCAGTCTCAGGTCTGCAGATCCCCCTGGTCTTAGACGCCCCCTCCCTGCACCCATCCCTAAGCTCCATCCAGCCGGTTTCTCCTCCAAGTTCCAGACGTGTGTCCAGGTGCCCGTGAGGTTCCATCAGAGATGTCGTGTGGGCATCTCGAGGGTGACCTGTCCTAGATTCATGCTGCGTTTCTCCCAGAAGTGTATTCCTCCTCTCCTGGTCTCATTCTCAGCACGTCGGACTCTCCCTCCTGCCAGCTCGCAAGCCGGAGAGCAAGTCTTCGGGGCTAGAAGTCCTTCTCCTCCATACGCGCCCCCCCAACCCCTGGCCCCCATGAAGATAGAAGTCCGCACAGTGAAGCGCACTGACCTTATGTAGAAGGCTCAGTGGTTGGTGACAGACGTGCACGCCTGTGTCGTGATGCACAGATCACCCCGCTGGGAAGCTCCCGGGCGTGCAGGAGGCGCTCCCTCACCGCCTGTTGTTCACCGCCCTCCGGACCAGGGCCAGGCTCCGGAGCTCGCTCTCGCTTGCTTGCGCTGTCCTGCAGCCTGTCACTTCCTGTCCCTGCTGTCCCCGCCCCCGTCACAGTCCTTCTGCCCTCACCTCTCCCTCCTCGTTCTGTGCATTCACTCCATCCCTCCGCCACACGGAGCGGTTCTCGAAAACCTTGAACCTGATCGTGACACTCTCCTGCTTCAAAACGGCCTTGTGACTTTGATTTTGCCTATGAAATTGTCTCAGAACTTTTATTACTCAGGGGGGCACCTGGGTGGCTCAGTCGTTAAGTGCCTGCCTTCAGCTCAGGTCAGGATCCCAGGGTGCTGGGATCGAGCCCCGCAGCAGGCTTCCTGCTCGGCAAAATCCTGCTTCTCCCTCCCCCACTCCCCCCGCTTGCATTCCCTCTCTCGCTGTGTCTCTCTCGGTCAAATAAAATCTTTAAAAAAAGACACAAACTTTTAATATGGCCTAGGAGGCCCCCTATTAGTGCGTTGGGTTATTTTCCTTTCTCTTTTTCATTATCATAGTTTGTTTTGTTTTGTTTGCACAGTCTAAGCCCATTTGGGCTCATCTCGATGCCCATGTGTTCTCTGAAGCCTGTGTTTGTGTTCGCAGGCATGTTGCGCCAAGGTTGGGGACTCTGATTGCCGTGGGCTAATGAGAAAAATGTAGGGACTGGCTATGTAAGGGATGTGTTTGCTGCAAGTGAAGGTAAAATACATCATGATTGCCGCACGGGTTCCTGTTCCCTGGCGGCCAGGAGAAAGGGGGGAGGTGGGGCGGAGGAGTCCCCACGTAGCCCGTGGTGGAGCCCGGGCCCCTCGCGCAAGCAGTGAGACCGTCCCAGCACAAAGAGCTCCTCAGCTTGAGCAAAATGACCTTAACCGGTGGGCTAAAACTAGCCCTGTTAATTTGGATTTGGGGGGTGTTAATAGTGTGTCGTCTTCAATTTGGCTTCATAGTTCTGTGATGAGGATTAGCAAGGACATAGGTGCGTCGTTACATAGCTCACGGCTCTCGGTCCTACGTGGGCTCTGTCGTAGTCTCCGTATCACCAAGCAGGGAACTCAGCGCTGACTTTCTCTGCCCGGAGATGATGTCCGATCCCACAGGTGAAGGGAGCCATCCTACAAAACTGCCCCCACCCCCCCACTTCAGACGCCAGTCACACGGCCAAGTCGCCTGCTTCTGATGGCCGTGGATGGGAGGTTCTAACCGACCCCCTTGCCACTTCGATGAATTTGCTAGAACGGTTCACAGAACTCAGGAAACCAGTTTACTTACTGGGTTACTGGTTGATTGTAAGAGGCTATAACTCATGAAGAGCTGGGAGAGGCGTACAGGGCAAGATACCGGGGAAGAACCCTCGGCTTCCATGTGTTCACCAACCCGAAGCTTTTCTCAACGGCACCTCCCACCCCGGCCTCTGGATTTCTATGGGGGCTTCCCTGCATAAGCATGATTGATGAGATCCTTGACTCTTCATATGGAATTCAATTTCCAGCCCCTCCCCACTCCCCAGAGGTCAGCGAGGGGAGAAGGAATTGAAGGTTGCAACCTTCTGATTCTGTGGTGGGTTCCCCTGGCAAGCAGCGCCACACAGGGGCTTTCCAGAAGTCATTTCGTAATGTGACAAGTGATGTTTTTATTGCTGTCATCATTTAGGAAAGAATGAGGGTGTTTGGAGCTCTGTGTCAGAAAGGAAGATGAAGACCCAATACATATTCCTTCTTATAAATAATCCGGATATCACACACCTATAACATGTATTATATGTTACACCTATCATTATAATGGTGGGCAACTTAAGAATGTCCGGGGGTGTGATTCATGATCCCTTGTGATCCCACTCCCCTACTTAAAACAACTAGTCCGGGGCCCTCGGATGGTTCCGTCAGTTAAGGCCCTGACTCTTGGTGTCGGCTCAGTCACCATCTCAGGGTCATGATCTCAGGGTCGTGAGGCCAATTCCTGCGCCAAGATGTGCTGAGCGTGGGGTCGGCTTGGGATTCTCTCTCCCTCTGCCCCTCCCACTCATGCACATGTGCTCTCCTGCACGCTCTCTCTCAAGAGAATAAATAAATATCAGAAATAAATAAAAGAACTAGTCTCAAGCTTGGCTAGAGAACAGTGGCCTCTCCGTGCGACCCCCGCGTCCCCGCATTATCGAGGACTTCAGCCGTGCAAGCTGCTTTTCCTTCCTCCAAGGAGAGAGCGAGGTCCTCCCGCCGAGTCTCCCTCTTCTCCCTTCAGTTTTCACCCAGTTAGCTCCTGCGTGGGTTTTCACGTTTGGGTCTGAATGCCAGCCCCTCCCCTTCCCCAAAAAAGGTCCTTACTGAACCTTTACCCTCCATCTAAATCCTGAGTTCTCTTATCCCCGGGGATACCTGCGAGTGTGTTTGAGATCTTTGAGCTTCTAGATCATAGACTGTCCGTGCCATTGTACACATTAGTGCTTTTCCAGCCCTTAGAGCAGCCTGACACGTAGTAGGCTTCCAGATGTTTAAGGAGGGAGGGAGTATCTGCTCTTTCTCCAATGCTTCCAGGATTACATTGGTTTGACCCTCAATCAGTGCTCTTCGTCGGGGAACATTAAAGACGCGGGCAGGGGTGTGAGGAGGAGGAGGGTGACATGAAACCATGCAGCCTGCTTAGAGGCCTATTACCTTGACATCGGGCATATTTATGGGTTTTCACAACGTGTGAGTTATTTAATTATCTTTATTCTTTGCCTTGTTTATGGAACACTTCCACGGCCCCATAATATAATAGTCCCCCGTTCTTACCCCCCTGGAGCCATCCTGTCTGAATTGTGTAGAAACTGCTTTCAAGAGTAGTGGTTCCCAATCCTGGCTTCTGGATTAAATTCTACCCCTATAGGCTCAGATCAGAGACATATTAGTTGATTCTAATGTGTGGCTAAATTTGAGAACTGTTGCAGAGCCCTGTTCAAATCTGTGTTTTGTTTTTGTTTCAAGTTTTAATTCTGTATCAAAAAAAGATGGACTTAAAGACTCTGCTGGGGGCGCCTGGGTCCTTCAGTCGATTAAGCGTCCGCCTTCAGCTCAGGTCATGATCCGAGAGTCCTGGGATCTGCCTGCAGCGGGCTCCCTGCTCAGCGGGGAGCCTGCTACCCCTCCCCCACACTCAAGCTCTCACTCTTTTTCTCAAATAAATAAATAAAATCTTTATAAATATGTAATCAACAATGAAGACAGGAACCAATTAAATAGCTAAAAACAATACAACTGAATCTCAACTTAAGTTGATAATGGATTTGAGCTTGGTACCTCCTTTGCTGGTTTAAAACGCAAAGATAAACTGTAACAGCATGTCATAGTGACCCATAATCTCAGAGCAAATAGCAAACCAATCTTATTTTTGCGATCTAGAAATTTTTTTAAAGATTTTATTTATTTATTTGACGGAGAGAGAGATCACAAGCAGGCAGAGAGGCAGAGAGAGGGGGGGAAGCGGGCTCCCCGCTGAGCAGAGAGCCGGATGCGGGGCTCAATCCCAGGACCCTGGGATCATGACCTGAGCCGAAGGCAGAGGCTTACTTAACCCACTGAGCCACCCAGGTGCCCTGAGATCTAGAAATTTTTAAAAACAGGAATTAAATAGGGGTGCCTGGGTGGCTCAGTCAGTTAAGCGTCTGCCTTTGGCTCAGGTCATGATCTCAGGGTGCTGGGATCGAGTCCCGTGGGGG
Organism: Mustela nivalis; assembly: GCF_964662115.1. Lineage (NCBI taxonomy): Eukaryota > Metazoa > Chordata > Mammalia > Carnivora > Mustelidae > Mustela > Mustela nivalis. Next base: position 167,279,895 of record NC_139022.1, read on the forward strand.
GAGGTTCTTGCTCAATGGAGAGTCTGCTTCTCCCTCTCCTGCTGTTGCTCCCCCTGCTTGTGTTGCTTCTCTCTCATTCTCTCTCAAGTAAATAAATAAATAAATAAATAAATATTTTTTTTTTAAAAGATGCTTGAAGATGTATGATACAGCAAGAAAAAAATGTAGCTGCAGATTGCTATAGGTGGACATCCATAGCTGGTTAATGGCAGTGAGGGTCCCCGATTTTCTTCTCCTCAACCAGGTCTTGTTGGTTTAGAGTCTGAACGGTATATGCTCTGTGATTGTATCTTTGCCATGTTCTGTTCATTAAGGTAGGCTAATTGCTGTAACAAGCAGCCCCCCAGAATCGCAGGGGTGGAACACAGGAATGCTTCTTGCTCATTTTGCAACCCCACGGGGAAAGGCGAGAGACTTGACTTTATGCCACATGTCACTTGGCTCAGAGCTGGGCCTGACAGAGGGCGTCTAGCTGGCAGGCTCGGGAGAGACAGCCTAACGGACCGTGAAGAGGGGGTTTTACCCACCAGCCATGGAAGCTGTCTCTCTCCATCCCTCTCGCTCTGTGGTTCAGCCGGCCACGTTCAGTCCCTGTTACCACTGGTGGCTGTCCTCACGGTAAGAGAGGTCGACCCGTTTTCCACTTCCTTGTGCCGGAGGATAAAGGAGTGGGTTTGGGAAACGTTACCTTATTTCTGCTTTACATGTTTTACTCAGAGAATTTAGCCGTTTTAAGTTCTGTTTGTCTTAACGTAATTGAATCAACAGTGACTGGCTAAGTGTATGTATATTTTTAAATATCAAAAATTACTCGGGGCGCCCGGGTGCCTCAGTCATTAAGCGTCTGCCTTCGTCTGAGGTCATGATCCCGGGCTTCTGGGATCCAGTCCTGTGTTGGGCTCCCTGCTCGGTGGGGAGCCTCCTTCTCTCTCTACCCCTCCCCTCTGCTTGTTCTCTCTCAAGGAAAATCAAATGTTTTTGTTTTAAGTTTATTTAAATCTCTTCTTGCAGTTTTTCTTAGTTTCACTGCATCTTGGCGAATGCCCCCTGCGCGCCGGGCACTGGTCTCGGCAGGGACCAGTGATGTGAGGAAGATGGAGGTACACGCTAAGCCCTGTACTAGGAAGATCCTGGTTGCTGATGACAAAAAACCCAACCGAAGTTGTCCTATCTCCACTAACATCAGGCAGGGCGCTTCTCTGATTTTCTTGGCTTTTATTTGATCATCTCAAAGGTGTCCGCGGCATGGGGGATGTTTCTGCCTGGTGTCTCTTGTGTGTGCCCAAAGCTCCCCAGGAGCCCTTGGCTTGCTGGACATGAAGACTTGGGTTGCGGTCCTCACACCCGCCCGTGGCCAATGCCGTCACTTGCAGAAGGAACTAAATGACCGCGATTGGCCTAGCCCATGAGGATTCCCTGTGGGCCTGCGCCGCCCAACTGGACACGCAGGTGTCATCTCTTGATCCTTTCCTCTCCTTTGTTACATGTGGTTAATCATTTATCGTGTTTTCAGCAAACTTCCTCTTTCATAACTTCCCAGATCGTGACATTCGCGAAGGGCAGCTTTTTTAGGACTAAGTGGGACTCGTCTGTGTGTCTCGCCCATTTAGCAGTTATTAAAGTGCTACCTTATATGTCATCGGCATTGCTGTTCTGTACTTACTCCTTTTTCTGTTCCCTTTACGTCTTATTTAGAGAGAGCACGCAGGCGTGAGCCGGGGGAGGGGCAGAGGGAGAGAGAGAATCTCGGGCGGACCCCTCACTGAGCACGCAGCCTGATGTGAGGCTCGATTACATGACCCCGAAATCATGACCTGAACCAAAATCGAGAGTTGGGTTCTTAACCCACTGAACCACCCAGGCGCCCCTGTCACCTACACCTTTAGTTAGAAGTTCCCTGCCTCCACGGTACCGAGCGTGGTATCTGTGATCCCTGCACCTTGTCCATGTCCTTGCTTGCCCAGGACAACGCCAGCTCTCTTGCGGGCCCCGCGCTCCTTCCAGAACATTACCTCCAGAGCTCTGTTCTTCCCAGGACCCCTTGATGAGCTCAGCGTTCGCCTTGCCTTCCGTCTCCTGTGATTGCCTCTGAGCCGCCACACCCCATTGTCTCCACTTTCCTTCCCCGCCACCTCGGATCGCATCGCCTGGGGGCCTAACCGGAATCCCGCCCCCTAGCGGTCTTCCCAAGCTCCTAGCGCTCTTGTGCCCAGATCCCTCCCTTTCTCTTTGCTCATGGTTGCCGGTTCAGTCAAGGGGCAACTTGAACCTGGTTTACTTCTCTCGCTGGCCTCCCCTTCCCTGCATGGCTTTGTTCACTTTCCCTCAACCATCCCGAGGATCTCTGCGGGATGTCGGGCTCAGACCTGGTGTTATGTCCCGGACGTGGGTGCTGAGTGCCTCTCTCCAAGGATTAGTGTGGAATCACATGATTCTGTGTGTGCGTCCAGGACTAGTGGGGTCATTCCCTTGTCTCCTCAGCCATGTTTACGAATAATTGCATTTTTTTTTATTTTTAAAGATTTTTATTTATTTGACAGACAGAGATCACAAGTAGGCAGAGAGGCAGGCAGAGAGAGGGAGAGGGAAGCAGGCTTCCCGCAGAACAGAGAGCCCGATGCGGGGCTCGATCCCAGAACCCTGGGATCATGACCTGAGCGGAAGTCAGAGGCTTTAACCCAATGAGCCACCCAGGCGCCCCGCGAATAATTGCATTTTTAAGCATATTTGCCTGCTTTCAGTTTCCCAGAATGATGCTGTTTGCAGGGTCATTCGTCTAACAAGTATTTACTGGGTGCCTGTCAGCAGCCCTGCGCCGTGGGGATGTGAGGATTCTCTAGTGAACACAACAAGGAGCCCTGCTCGTGCGGGCTGACTTCACGCCGAAGGCACAGCCATCCTCACCTTAACTTAGTGAGGGGGGGTCTGTTGACCTCTGACCTCAGAGAGGCTTTCGTAATAGCAGAAAGGGTGTGGCCAGAAGAACTGCTTTCACTGCCCTTTAACTTGACTCATGGGACAGGCATTTCCACTTCTGTTGTTCCACCTTTCAGCTGTTGTCCTAGGGACCAATTAGAGTGACTTTAGCCAAACTGTTTGTTTACACTTTTTTTTTTTTTTAAGAATTTATTTATTTGAGAGCGAGCACAAGCAGGGGAAGTTGCAGAGGGAGAGGGAGAAGCAGGCCCCTCGCTGAGCAGAAGGCTGTGGGGCTTGATCCTGTGACCCTGGGACCATGAACTGAGCCGAAAGCAGACGCCCAACGACTGAGCCACCCAGGCACCGCTCAAACTGGATTTTGTTTCCTTTCCTTTCTTTCTTTTTTTTATTTTTTTTTAATTTGAACAAGCTTGTGCATTTTGTTTTTCAGCGGTGAAAGTGGGGCAGGTAAAACCGAAAGCACCAAACTGATCCTCAAGTTCTTATCAGTCATCAGCCAACAGTCTTTGGAATTGTCCTTAAAGGAGAAGACGTCCTGTGTCGAACAAGCTATTCTCGAAAGCAGGTATTTCTTTATCGTGCTCCTTGTTTGCAACGAACAGGATTCACTGTCCTCCCCGTGTGGCTCGTTTAAGGATAAGTTATAATTAGTTGGTCCATTTTCTCTTTTGCAATTCCTGGAGGAAAAGTCCCAACGTGGACATAGCAATTTCTAATAACCTGAGCGACCGTTCCTGATCGCCCCAATCCCAGTCCCTTCCCGGGCCAGGTTTGAGTCAGTTGAGTTGTCGAGTGAGCGATTCGGAGGAATGTTCTGTAGCCTCCCCTTGCTGGTGAGCCCTTGCCTCACTTTTCGGAGGCCTTGTTCTGAGCGGCAGTTTGAGCTTCTGTGTAGCAGAGGCCTTAGCACAGAGATGAGGGGGCCCCTGCTGGCCTTCTCGCCCTTTGGGGCCACATGTTGGCAGGATGGCAGTTTTTAAAGCCTGTCACGGGACAGAAGATCAGTAATATGTCTGATGACAGTGAGTCTCAGAACTTCGAAAGAGGGCTGCCTGGTGCGGTATCATCCTAATTTTTATTTTGAGTATGTATTTGCCTGATGTCTGAGTTGTGTCTTACAAGATTTTAGAGCCAGTAAAGACCTTATAGATGTCGTTACTTAGAATTTAGCCTAGAAGTCAACAAACTACCCATAACCTGTGGCCTGTTTTTGTTTTTGTTTTAGCATTCATACACTTTTTTCAGTTGTCGTAAAATATGTATTACATGAAATTTATAATTTTATTTATTTATTTTTTAAGATCTTATTTATTTAACAGAGATCACAAGTAGGCAGAGAGGCAGGCAGAGAGAAAGGGGGAAGCAGGCTCCCTGCTGAGCAGAGAGCCTGATGCGATAACAGGGTTTGATCCCAGGACCCTGGGATTATGACCTGAGCCAAAGGCAGAGGCTCAACCCACTGAACTACCTAGGTGCCTCAAAATTTATAATTTTAAACATTTTTTAAGCATACAGCTTCGTGGCATTAAGTACATTCACGCTCATGTGCAATTATTAAATTATTAAATTATTAAAAACATCTCATGACGTCCCAGAAGTATGTCCTCTTGCTGCAGCCTGTTTTTGTAAATAAAGTCTTATCAGAACACAGACACATTTATTTATCTGTTGTTTACATCTGCTTTTAAGCTACTGTGGCAGAGAGAGGTGAGTGGTTGTAACAGAGACCCTGTGGCTGACAAAGCCTACAATATCTATTATCTGGTTCTTTACAGAAAAGTTTGCCACCCCGGATCTAGTCTGACCTCATCTTCCAGGTGGGGAATACCCAGAGAAATTACTTATAAAGGAGTTGCCCCCGGACAGACCAACGGGTGCATTTCCCAGGACTGGGACCCTTACAGTTGCTGAAATCGAAGTGGGGTCTTTTGCTGTGCAATTCCTGGCTTGTGGATATATGCCCAAGCTAGTTTGCACGAGGACAAGCCCTTGTGGTTGCCTGAACTCAGTAGCTTTGAGAGCTCTAAGACCTCTCCTTCAAAATGGACATGCGCTATAGACCGATTTCAGCAAGCACTTTGAAAATCTGGCTCTTCTGTAAATAAACGTAGTCACCGTAGATCCTTTTGATTTCATATTTTTCTTGCAATATATTTTGACATTTGTGAGGAATGCTCTTGCTGTTTATAAACAATGAATACGCGTTACTATCCTCACTTTTTCTTTTTTAATTAATATTTTTATTGAAGTGTAATGGCATACAGTGTCCTGTTAGCTTCAGGTGTGTGTCATAGGGATGAGCTATTTTGCGTCTTATGAAATGATCCCCACAGTGAGTCTAGTGACCATCTGTCAGCATCCATAGTGATCACAACGTTATCGATCACTTCTGCTGAAACTGACATCTCATGACGTATTACGTGTTTTATAACTGGAGGTTTTCCTCACGTCTTTCACAGCCCCATCATGGAAGCTTTCGGCAATGCCAAGACCGTGTACAACAACAACTCCAGTCGCTTTGGGAAGTTCGTTCAGCTGCACATCTGCCAGAAGGGAAATATTCAGGGCGGGAGAATTGTAGATTGTATCCTGTTTCATTCCGGTCTTGTCTTTAGTATTTGACTCCCTAAGTACAAACTGCTCTCGGTTATCGTAAGGACAGATAATGGGAAACATTTCGGTTACCGCTTTACATTACTACGTTTGACCTAGTAGTTATTCTAGGAGATAACCATTTTTCTTCGGGAAAAGGTTATCATGTTCGTCATCTGGAAAATTGGTTTCATCATTGAGCATCAGGTGATTGTTGGTTGAGAGCCGTTCGGTCAACTAGTCTGGCACGTCCTAGGACACAGGCTGTTGGAAGTCTATGCTTTGTTGGCTCCTGTCGGCACTGGAAGTCTCGATGTCCAAGGAACAGGGATTTGCAATTATTTGGGTAACAAAGACTAGAGAATTAAAGCCTAATTGAGCATGTCATATCTTGGTTTTGTTCCTTGACTGGCCATTGCTTTTCACATGAAGATTTATTAGAAAAAGTAAGTAAACCTGATTTAATTTACACTTTCTTCTATAATAATAATGTTTGGAAATGACTGGTTTGTGTTAATGGAATGGAGGAAAGAAACATCTCTGAGATGAAATCTGATTCATCCCCACAGAACCGAGTAGTAAGGCAAAACCCCGGGGAAAGGAATTATCACATATTCTATGCGCTGCTGGCAGGGCTGGAACATGAACAGAGAGGTAAGTGGGCAGGAGACCAGCAGAGCCACGTGGATTAGCCCCTTGCTTTCCCTTGGAAAGCCGCAGGTAAGACCTCTACTTGGGCTTTGTTGGAATCCGTCAGTTGAAACAAAATGTCCCTGTTAGAGCCAAATAATGTAGAGGGAAAATCATCAATAGAGAAAGATGTTACATTTTTTTGTTTTGGGGGATCTTGGTACTTTTCTCATTTATAGGATATTCATGAAAAAAAAATGTATGGGGCATATTGTAACTGGTTTACTTTCAAACCATACCCAAATCTAATTTCTAAGCATTTGATTTTTTTTTTTTTAAGATTTTATTTATTTATTTATTTGAGGGAAGGAGAAAGTGAGAGAAAGCACGAGAGGGGAGAAGGTCAGAGGGAGAAGCAGACTCCCCATGGCGCTGGGAGCCCAATGCAGGGCTTGATCCCAGGTCTCTCGGGTCATGACCTGAGCCGAAGGCAGTCACTTAACCAACCGAGCCACCCAGGTGCTCATTTAAACATTGGATTTTTAAGGGAAAATAAAATAGGACCCTTATCAGTTAGTTTTTCAGAAACATTTTCTATCATGCCATCTAGTTTAATTAAACCCTTTATTTTTTTATTTATTGATTTTGGAGAGCATAACCAAGCATAACCAAGAGTTGGACTCTTAACTGTCTGAGCCACCCAGGCACTCCTAATTAAATTCTTAATGATTCTTAAATGATTAAAAGAGAACTTTCTTTTTTATTAATAGGGGACCTTTATATACTTTATTTATTTTTTTAAATTTTTAACGATTTTATTTATTTATTTGACAGAAAGAGACACAGCTACACAGGGAACTCAAGCAGCGGAGTAGGAGAGGGAGAAGCAGGCTTCTGCCCCAGAGCAGGGAGCCCAATGCAGGGCTCAATCCCGGGAGTCTGGGATCATGACTTGACCTGAAGGCAGACGCCCGATGACTAAGCCACCCAGGGGCCCTATGCTTTGTTTTTGTTCTTGTTTTTGTTGTTTAAGTTACAAAGTGAAGGTTCTTTTGGATTTTGTCTTATCTTAACCAGTCAAATACTGATTTTATGTTTTTCTCTGTCTTTTTGCAGAAGAATTTTATTTATCTGCGCCGGAAAACTACCACTACTTGAGTCAATCTGGATGTATAGAAGACAAGACAATCAATGACCAGGAATCCTTTAGGGAAGTGATTGTAAGTTACTTTCTTCTTATCCCTTTATTAAGAGTGACAACCTCTTAAAAAAAAAGGGGGGGGGGACATTTCATTTCCTGTTTCAAAAAGATGTTTTTAATGAAAATAGAAGTAATTTCATTTGCACTGCTGTCTGAGAATAGGTACAATCTTCTTGTTCTAAGTCATGATAAAGAATGTTCCAGACTGGAAAAGAATCCTCTTTCTTCAGAAGGCAGATGACTATCTGTGGCTTTCAGGAAAAATGGAACCATGTATTAGAAAAAAATACGTCACAGGCTTGGTCCTGGAACATGCCAATCTTTCTTTTTTGAGATGATGACGGTGATGATGATGATTTATGACAGTTTCTATAGCAAAAAACAAATCTGTCAACCATTAGGCCAGGTGACAGGATCTTGTCTGGTTCTCCTGGCCTGATTCTGAAAACCAGTTCTGACCACGAGGACAGTAGTCTCCTTACAGCTCTGAGGTGTGGTTGTGTGTGGTCTCTTCGTTTTCTGATATCACAAGGACTTGGTTATAAGGTGACAACATTTAGGAAGCCTGGTCATGGAGCCTTATTAACTGCCCCACCGGACTGAGAATGGCCGGTAGGTTTTTGCCAGGGCAGTCTTCAGTCCTTCGCTAGAGTCATTAATACACCAGTTGGATACAGTGGATCTGCAGCAGACGTTGGCCAAGTCCTTGTTATGTAGACTCAGATGGGCCCCCTCTCTCGTTGCTCTTAGCAACCCTTTGAGGGGAGGAACTCTGGGTAGCTACACGCTACAGCTCAGAGAGGTTGGCGTCCAGCCTAACAATTCACAGTACCAGATAGAACTGGTGTGGAAAGAGTCCGACTCCAGATTCCAGACTCTTATCCACGAGGCACGTGGTACAACTTCTGTACAACCCAGACTCTTCTGTGAGGTTCTTGTTTTTATAGTTGTCAGCAGTGCTCTAGTCTATATCCCCGTCTCTTCTTCCAGAGTGTAAACATGCCTTGTGGAATGAAATCAGGGTTTTGTTTTTTGTTTTTTTCTTAATATATACTTCATTTTCCCACCGCTTACTGAAATGAAGAACAGGGTGGGCTGTAATAGGATCCTCTTCCCCTTTGTCTCCCTTTTATTCCGTCATTTATAATGCGGAGGGGTGTCTCTTGCCAAATCTCCTTCCTTGAAACTGTTAACAAAAAAGCCCCCTACAGGGGCGCCTGGGTGGCTCAGTGGGTTAAGCCTCTGCCTTCCACTCAGGTCACGATTTTAGGGTCCTGGGATCGAGCCCCACATGAGCCCCACATCTGGCTCTCGGCTCAGCGGGGATCATGCTTCCCCACCCCCTCTCTCTGCCTGCCTCTCTGCCTACTTGTGATCTCTGTCTATCACATAAATAAAATCTTTAAAAAAAAAAAAAAGCCCCCTGCTGACAGCACCTTTTGCTGTGTACCCTGGACAGCCTGAGAATTGGCCTTGAGAGTCGGATTTTATGAAATGTTTAAGTATTTTAAATTTCCTTTCCCAATCTTGTTTTGCCCCTGGCTTCCTATCACTACTCAGACTTTCTCTCTGTTTCAATTCATTAAGTATTATCTTTACTGTGTATTAGAATAAATATGAAAACTCACGTTTGATAAAAAAGGCAAGACGGGATTTTTTTTTCCTAGGTTTTTTTTTTTTTTTAACTTCTTTCTTGAAACCGGAGAACAATGCTTTGTGATGGAAGGACATTGTTTGTGGCAGGAGACAGACTCCTAACAGTCCAAAAGGAGCAGGTCTCCTACTCATTAGCTCGCTGGCCACTAGGGTGCACTGGGCATTGGGTCCTCCCCTTGTCCTGAGAGCAGTGGAGAAGTCACTCTGTCCGCTTGCCTCTGCTTTCCTCTTGGCCCTTTATTTTCTGCTTCAGAATTATTTGTTACTTTTGCTAGCCTACGGGTAGACTTTCGGGGCTTGCCTTGCTTTCATTGATAGCTGGCTTTTATTATTAAGTTGAAAGAGTAGGCTTTGGCATTTAAAATCTGATCTTACGTTGAAAAAGTATGGAGAAAGGAAGAAAATTTGTACATGAAATTGAGGTACACAACAAGCTTACAAGTGTTCCATTTATAGATTCTTAATTATTTGTGATTACTTTTTAGTGTAAACTTATTAGAAATGGTAATGAAAACCTAGCTGCTCTGTATTAAAATCAGGAACATGTAGTTTTTATTATTTAACCTTCTAGAAGTTCTAAGCAACACAGTCAGAAAAGAAAAATGTGCACCTTTTCAGAAAGGAGGAAAAATACTTTTTTCTATAAAAAGTAATTTTCTCCCTTCATTTTTTTTTTCTCCCTTTACCTTAACCTGCAAGTACCATAAATTGGGGAATGGCTTAAGTAATTTGTTATACCATAAAATTACGTCTATTACAGCAAGCAAAACATATGCTCAAATATATTTAATTCTATGGAAAAACTTGGTTATTTTATAATTGAGGGAGATAAGCTGCAACACTTGATAATCCTTTTATTAAAAAAGCATATCGTGTATAATTTAGGATCTATGATGATCGATATAGTAATTATATGCAAAAAAAATTGTGGGATTAAAAAAATATACCAAAAAATGTTATCTCATGAGGCAGAATTCTAGGATTTTATCATTCTATGTTATATGTTTATATCCTGTATTATATATTACAGCTTTAATGATTATATAATTATAATTACATTCCTAAAATCGTAATTTCTACAATCATAAGTATTCTGTCGGTACCAGCCAGCCCATTGTTCTGCCTAACGCGGGTACTCTGTAACCAGGAGGAACACAGGGATGGTGAAAAGAGATGCTGAGCGCTTCAGGCTGAATTTGGTCTTTTGTATTCAACATGTTTGAGCAACTGCTCTGTGTCAGGCACTGTTCTAGGCACCAAGGAAACTGTGGTAAATAAGCCACATATAATCCCGGTATTCTGCTGAAGAAGGAGAAAAGATGAACCATATTGTACTGCTGTGGTTTTTTTGTTTTTTGTATATATATATATATATATATATATATATATATATATATATATATATATATATATTTTGTTGTTGTTGTTGTTGTTGTTGTTGTTGTTGTTGTTGTTGGATAGAGATCACAAGTAGGCAGGGAGGCAGGCAGAGAGAGAGAGAGAGGAGGAAGCAGGCTCCCTGATGAGCAGAGAGCTGATGTGGGGTGCAATCTCAGGACCCTGAGATCATGACCTGAGCTGTGGGTAGAGCCACCCACGTGCCCCTGTACTGCTGTTTTTAATGTAACTTGTCTTTCAGTATTTTCCTTCAAAATCAAATACCATGTAAATTTGTGTCTTCGTATCTCAGGTTTCTACAGCTTCTTTTCCCAGAGGTTTTGGGATCAAAGGAAGGGAAAGGACCACATTCCATTAAGGCTGGAGGGTATTTGTTTGCAGAATATGTTGAAATGTTCATAGAAATTATTTCTGTGAATTATGTATGAAAATGTCGTTTCTAGAGTTCATTTTTAGCTACTAAAATGATCAACTACAATGTTAGTATACTCTTATATTCTTCTTTTAAGAATTTTGCTTATTTTATTGAGAATTCACTTTATATATTCTTAGAGTTCATCTTTGCTACCACTTGATGTTAAATGAGTGCCTGTTAAGTATGTTGGGCAGCTTTAGAGAACCTGTTTCTTCCTGGTGCAGACTCTGTGAATTTATGCTGAATTTCATAGCCATGCTTTTATGCAACCTTTGAAGTTGCCCTAGGAATTGTTTGGTCAGGATGTAAGCTATTTCTTTCTTTTTTTTTTTTTTTTTTTTTAATTTCTTTTCTCTTTATTATTATTTTGGGGGGGCAGCTTTTAGAGATTCTGTTTTTATTTGATAGAGATCACAAGTAGGCAGAGAGGCAGGCAGGGTGCGGGGCAGGAGTGGGGGGAAGCAGGCTCCCCGCTGAGCAGAGAGCCCATGTGGGGCTCCATCCCAGGACTCTAAGATCATGAGCTGAACCAAAGGCAGAGGCTTTAACCCACAGAGCCACCCCGGCGCCCCAGGATGCAAGCTATTTCAAGTCAATAGAGTTGCTGCAGTTGAGCCACCAGAATGATGGCTGATGAAATGTGTGTGAAGTAACAGGAGTTCTGGGATGATAATTGTTTCAGATTCTCTTACTCCACAAGTGTTGAATGTTTACAGCATGCCTGGCTGTGGACCAGGACTGGGGTTTCTGGACCGTATCGGCCTTACTGGGTATATCCTTGGGTTTTTTAATGGAGTGAGCCCATGTGTCTGTATGCATAAATTCATTCCACACGAGTCAGATTTTGTTAAGACTTAAAGGGCTGACTTTAAACTTCAATTTTGCCAAGCATGGAAACCCCAGTCTCTTTCAGTGGTGGAGAACTTGGGAGCATAAAAAATTTTACATTATAAAATGACAGAATATTGCCCAATATCACACCACAGTGAATTATTATCAGACTGTTTACGTGCAATTCTCTATGCCCAGAATAGCCTCTTCTCCGCTGTATTGGTGACACCATTTGTTCAAGGTTCGTCCGTGGTCCCTTTGCCTTGAATGGTACCTTTACCCTCACAGTCAACTGCCTGAGACCCTAAGCAGGGGTACCTTTTGGGAGTAAAGCACCTGAAATTTGCCCCTCTTTTCTATTACTTTCTAGTGCGATGAACCTGGCTTCCTTTGGTCCTTAACCGTTGGGACCAGATCACATATTTGTCATCCTTTTCCTTTCCCCCTGCCCACCCTCATTTTCCCAAACACCTTTTATTTATTTATTTTTTTAAATGTACCTAATAAGGGCTTTATTGAAAATATTTTAACTTTTGCTGGTTTTATTATAACTAAATTGCTGTTCAGTGCTTCCAAACTAGTGAGAATTCCCCACCATGTTTAAGTCTTGGAGCCATATCCTTGAGAAAATAAGATAATGATAATAAGCTTTGAAGGGGCTACTCTTGCCGCAGGGGTGGAGATTGCAACTGGAGAGAGAGAGGCTCTTGGGGGCAGTTCCAGCGCTCATACCCACACTGCTGGCGACTGGGGCAGCCTTTAAATTACCCCGCGGTCTGATTAATGTAGTTACTGCTTCTCACCACGCTCCTAATTCACTTACAGTTAGATCGACAACAGTCAAATTTATCAACACAGTAAGCACATTTTATGTTTGCTTTCTCTCTCCACGTATGACTTTGGTGTGTGTTTTAAGAACTTAGCCAAGACTATTTTCATCAGGCCTTTTATGATAGTTTTCATTTGATAGCTTGACATTTTCTGGCACTGCAAACCTCTTTTTTTTTTCTTGTCTTATTTTTCTTATCTTATTAATTTCTTGTCTTATTTTTTCTTATTGCCATTTAGTATTATATAAAAGTCCAGGTAGTTGACTTAAACATTGAAGGATCCCATTTCTGTGATCATTCTGTGCGCTAAGATTTTCGTAAGTTAGTGTTGAATACATCTTGTGGAAGGAAAACTTGAATTGTCGAGAGGGAAAGTATGGCCTTTTATACAGCATAGGTGCTTTATAATTATTTTGCTCTTTGATTTGTTCCTTACTGCCATTTTAAGAATAAGAAATTAATCTGTTTTATTTTGTGTTTTTAAGATTTTATTTATGGGGGCACCTGGGTGGCTCAGTGGGTTACAAGTCTGCCTTCGGCTCAGATCATGATCTCAGGGTCCTGGGATTGAGCCCCACGTCGGGCTCTCTACTCAGCAGGGAGCCTGCTTCCCCCTCTTTCTCTCTGCCTGCCTCTCTGCCTGCATGTGATCTCTTTCAAATACATTTTAAAAATCTTTAAAAAAAAAAAAAGATTTTATTTATGTATTTGACACAGAGAGACAGGGAACACAAGCAGGGGGAGTGAAAGAGGGAGAAGCAGGCTCCCCACAGAGCAAGGAACCTGATGTGGGGCTCGATCTCGGTGCTCCAGGATCATGACCTGAGCCGAAGGCAGATACTTAATGACTGAGACATCCAGGCACCCCTTATTCTGTATTTCTTAACTATTTTTTACGTTTAACTTTCAAAATAAATAAATTCAAGTTATTATTTTTCCATGTTTTTTAATGGGTAAGCACTTGACTAATAGTTCTTACCCTTTGTGTCAATTTCTGTTTGCACCCATGAAATGAGTCTTCTCACCCCTGATTAAATAATTCATGGTGTTTTTATTATTTGTAACCAGATTTATTGAAATGCAGTGTATCTATAATAAAAGGCTACCAGTTGAAGTATACATCTTAATGGATTTTGAATTTACTTACCTGTGTACCCACACCCACAATCAAAATAAAAGGTTAATCTTTATTCCTAAAGTTCCTTTGGCCCTTCCCAGCCACCCTACTCCTGGGAAACCACTGATCTGTTCTCAGGAGTAAATCAATAGATTTGTCTCTTATAGAGGTGCTTGTAGATAAAATCATATGGGGTATTCTCCTGTCTAGCTCCTTTTACTCACCTACATCATACGTAACACAGTTCATTCCTTTTCTAGTGAGTGGTATTCCATTAGTAGGCATACCATATGATTTGTTTATCCATTCACCCATTAGTGTTGTAAAAATATTGTCAAAATATTAAAAGACATGATGGAACATTATTTTTTTCCAACACTAACAACGCAACTATTTTCGGTACAGTATATTTATTTCCCAGCCTGGTTTTCCTTATGGGATTCCTGGCTGGCTCGTTTGGTAGAGCATCCAACTGTTGATCTTAAGGTTGTAAGTTCGAGTCCCATACTGAGTGTAGAGATTACTTTAAAAAAAGTTACAAAAATAAAATTTTTAAAAAGTTGACTGATAAAGTGTTTTTTTTTTTTTTAAAGATTTTATTTATTTATTTGACAGACAGAGATCACAAGTAGGCAGAGAGGCAGGCAGAGAGAGAGGAGGAAGCAGGCTCCCCGCTGAGCAAAGAGCCCGATGTGGGGCTCGATCCCAAGACTCTGGGATCAAGACCTGAGCCGAAGGCAGAGGCTTTAACCCACTGAGCCACCCAGGCGCCCCTGATAAAGTGGTTTTATTTATTTTTTTTAAGTCATTTTGACACCCACCTCATGACTCCCAAGATTAAGAGTCCCATGGTTTAGCCAGACACCCCAACAATAACATAATTTTTAGCTTTTTATATAAAGCTGTATTAATCATGTTTCTGGATGATCATAATTCCATTTACAAAGTGTACACTATTCTAAGCTATTGAGTTATTCTCAACTATTGCTGTATTTGACTTGTTTGATTAGAAGATAGTTAGACTTTTTCTTGACGTGTTACTCAAACACTGCAGTGAATATTTCATAGAACTTCCTTTTCTGTTGAGATTTTCCTTGGAATAATTTTCCACCATGGAAGTTATAAAGATTACAGAAGATTGCTTTTTTTCTTTTTTAGAAAGTGACAACATTGGCTGGATAATAAGCTTGTGAATTCTAGGATCATTGAGGCTGAATTTGAACCTTGGTTGTGCAGCCCTGTTAAAAGTTACCCTCTCTGAACATTGTACGTTTATGTACATGCATGACCAACACAATACTGTCATGTAAGCTTGTTTTCCAAAAAGATTATAGTAACTTATGGCACCAGTGACCAGTGCATTAATGTCCCAGTTTCTCCAGTTTTAGGTTTCTCATTCACAAGTGTTTTGCTAATTTAATAGAAGCGATCTCAGATTTTCTTTGATTTGTACATGTTTTACCTCTGGGAAGGATTTGCGTATGCTCCTCTAAGAAATGCCCATTTTATTTCTGTTGTTCGTGCATCTTTTATTATGGCCAAGCTATTGCTCCTTCCCTTATAATTTTTGAATTGTTGTGCTGCCTATTGTTTCTTTCATTTCAGTTTTGTTTTTTCCTTGTAAGGAAGTTAAACTTTCCACATTTTAAATCCCCAGTTGTTTCCTTTTCCACTACTTCAGAGTGGCGCGCGGTTTCCTTCCTAACCCCCTGAAGCGATTGTCGTTGTCACGATTATTACATTGTGGGCCCGCGTGCTCTTGGTAGGTCATTTTCATTGGTATTACCAACAATTCTGTGCTCAGTTGGGGGCGGGGATGCTTTTTTTCTTGACAAGGATATGGCCTCTTAATCACAATGGAAGTTCCTAATAGAGAATTTTATACGTCTGGCTTGGATCGCTACTGCATTTCATCATTAAGGAAAGGCCCCGAAATTTACACTGGAGCAGTCCCGTGAAGCCTTCCCCTTCTCACTGTCATTACCGTGACTCTCGGGTAGTTCGCCTGTGTGTACTGGCTGGCCTGGACCTAATAAGGCAGATGTCTCACTTTATGTCACTGATTGGATGACCTCTCCTCATTCCACAGTTCTTCCTTAATATCGCTTTCTTTTATGGGTGCCTTTGCAAATCTTTATCATTTAGAAGCAACGAGTTATGAATCTATTTCTTGTTTTCTTGCCTTTAGACCAATACCTGCCTTTCGAACAATACCTAACAATTTTACTCAGTAATGGGTTTTTCATTTTCTTTAATATGGGAGAAAAACAACAAAACTCAAATACATTGCTTTTCTTCCAGACGGCAATGGAAGTGATGCAGTTCAGCAAAGAAGAAGTTCGGGAGGTGTTGAGGTTGCTGGCTGGTGTGTTACATCTGGGGAACATAGAATTTATCACCGCGGGGGGGGCCCAAGTGTCCTTCAAAACAGGTAAGATGGCCCCTCCCTGCCTCCCTTCCTTGGCTTTTTCCTCATAGGGATCTTAGACCTAAAATATTTACTGTCTGGCCTTTCGCAGAAAGAGCTTTCTGACCCTGGCCAGCGACCTGGAGTACTTTGTAATTGATGGGAACCGGCAGCTAAGAAAGGGTCCAAGCCTTTGTCGAGCGATTCCTGCAGGGGATGGTGGCCGTGTTCTCATTCTTAGCAAGGGAGGAGGAAAATGGACCCAATAAAGAAATATGAGCAACGAAGATTAGATACAGAAAAATGTCAGGGGTCAGGGGTGCCGTGTTGCTTTCTTTCGCATAGTTCTTGAGTGGTGACGTGGTGGCCTGGAGAAGACCGTTCTTGAGCGGAAATGCTGTCCACACTCCAGCTCTGTCACGGGCTAGTTCCTGGAGTTACGTATCCCCCAACACTAGTGATTTCTCATCTATAAAGTGCCTCACTGATGTGTTGTCAAGACTAAAAATTAACACGCACATTGCCATGTCAGTTGTCCTTTTTGGAACTTTCCCGATGGAAGCAGTGTGTAGGGCATGAAACCTTGGGGGTTGGATGCGGTAAAGTTTGAAATGGCTCGAGGCGAGGACAGGGCTGTAGGTCAGCGGTTCTGAGACATTTGGTCCCAGCACCTCTGAGTCATCTTGAAACCATAGAGAACTCCAAAGAGCTATTGTTTTTGTGGGTCATGTCTGTTCATGTTACTGCTTTAGAAATCAACTGAGGTGTTGTGAAAAGAAAAACAAAACAAAACAAAAACTAATTAATTTTGAAATAACCATAAAAACCCATTGCATATTAAAGTAATCCTATTTTTTATTTAAAAGACTGTCTTCAAAACAAATTTAAAAAAAAAAAATCTGTGAGAAGAGTGACATTGTAGGGCCCCAGGTGGCTCAGTCAGTTAAGTGTCTCCCTTCAGCTCAGGTCATGATCTCTGGGTCCTGGGATCAAGTCCCGCCTTGGGCTCCTTGCTCAGCGGGGAGCCTACTTCTCCCTCTGCCACTCCTGCTGCTTGTGCTCTTTCTTTCTCTCTCTCTCTCTCTCTCAGATAAATAAAATCTTAAAAAAGGAGTGAGATTGTCTTACATTTTTCCTGACTTTTAAAATATCAGATGTTGCGGAGGACAGCTGGGTTCTCTTATCTGCTTCTGCATTCATTGTGGAGAGAGCACACGTCATGTAGCACTAGGAAACTCCTGTGTCGTGGTAAGGGAATGAGAGTAAATGAGAGTAAAATAGCCAAGGACCCATTAGTGTCACAGAAAACAGTTACGACCTCCCAAGCCCCTGGCAGGTCTTGGGTCGCGCCTGCCTCAGGGTCTCAGGACCACACTTGGTCCAACATCAGGTTCTCTGCTCCGAGCCTGAGACCCATTAAGGGAGTGAATGACTTACAACAGAATGTGGCTCTGTAAATTCTACCGAGGGGTCGAGGAACGTTCTCTGCTTTAATGTATCGCTGTGCGGAGCTGGCTCTGGGGTCCCGGGGCCCGTTCCTTCTGGGCTCAATGCCCCTTCGTTTTGTTCTTTCCCCTCGTCCTTCGTCTCCAGCCTTGGGCAGGTCCGCGGAGCTGCTGGGGCTGGATTCCGCGCAGCTCACAGATGCCCTGACGCAGCGATCCATGTTCCTGAGGGGCGAGGAGATCCTGACGCCTCTCACCGTCCAACAGGTGCGTGCCCTCGGCCCTCCGAGCGCGGTTCAGAGGACAGTCCTCCGTGTTCAGATTCATGGCTTGGATTCAAATCAGTGACCACACCAAACCGCTCAGATGAGTTGGGTTCGCGATCAAGAGAGAGCAGATCCCCCCGCCGAAGGGAGGAGACAGGTGTTCGTTTGCTCCCGCGTAGCGCAGCCGAGTTTCCGAGCCGGCTGGGTCTGGGGCGTGCCAGTCCCCACACGCTACTTTCTGTTCTTGGGGAGTGCGTGGGTTGTGTGTGTTTCCTCCTCCGTAAGACAGGGATGATTTTCATACCTAATTCATAGATTCTTGTAAGGATAATAGTAAATATACACCAGTTACTTAAGTACTAAATAAACGGGAGCTATTGTAATTTATTGTTGTTACTTGCGCAGAAGTAGTTTTGCTTCTGCTCCTGCCTTGAGCCAGTTATGTGCGCCAGCCCATCTAATGTCAGTGAGTACACATGCTAGCCGTACCAAGAAGACATTTTTTCTGTGTACAAAGTAGACTATGAGGAGCGCCCGGGTGGCTCAGTCGGTTAAGCGCCTACCTTCAGCTCAGGTTGTGATCCCAGAATCCCGAGATTGAGCCCGTATCGGGCTCCCTGCTCAGTGGGGAGGCGACCTCTCCCTCTGCCCCTCACTCCGTTCATGCTCTCTCTCTCTCTTGCTCTCTCAAATAAATAAAAATATCTTAAAAAGTAGCTTCTGCGAAGAGGATCCTAAGAAAACTCAGGCCTTAATTGTTGTCTTAAGCCTGGTAACATTCGAAGCCGTGCATATGCTGGTTCAGATGAGAGCCTGGTATTTAAAGAGGGTCCTAGGGAATCCTACTGGAGAGTGAGTGAGTGAGCTCCCTTCTTCAGACACCTGGGTTTTCCTAGATGAAACTGATCGACTCGGTATCAGGTGCACAGTGTTACTCATGTTCAGTGCGTGTGTCTTCGAGGGGGACAGGGATGGACTTGCTGCCTGGGCAGCCCGTGGTCCGTGGGAGACGGTCACCGATCTCCTCTCCCACAGGCGGAAGACAGCCGGGACTCCTTGGCCATGGCACTTTATGCACGCTGCTTTGAGTGGGTGATTAAGAAAATTAACAGCCGGATCAAAGGCAAAGATGACTTTAAATCCATTGGCATTCTTGACATCTTTGGATTCGAAAACTTTGAGGTATGCTTCGGATGAGTGGGAGGCATGAATTCTTCTCTGTCACTAACTGGCTGATTGGGAGTGAATCTCTTCGAATAAATACTGATCTATTTCTCTTCAGATTTTTTTTTCTTTTCTTCACCTGTATATATATTAGTAAGGGCATGAAAGATACCTGTTCAATGGTTTCCTGTTCCCCCCACCTTTAGGTTAATCACTTCGAGCAGTTCAATATAAACTATGCAAACGAGAAACTTCAGGAATATTTCAACAAGCATATTTTTTCTCTGGAACAACTAGAGTATAGCAGGTAAGCACTCATAAAATTCCACTTCAAAAGTTTTTTTTAAAAAATGAGCCACTGAATTAGGTAGTTTTAAAGCTCTATTTTATTATAACTTAGCCCTTTTAAATCTTGCTACAGGGAGGGATTGGTGTGGGAAGACATTGACTGGATAGACAATGGTGAATGCTTGGACCTAATTGAGAAGGTAACATTGTTGAAGCATTGTAGCAGTCCCAAGGGTGTCTCGCTGGGCTGATTCATATTTATGGGAACCAAATCACTTGTGCGAACATGCACATCAAAGATGTGAATGTTTAGAACACAATGGACCATTTGGAAACATACATGCAAATGTGCAAGGTTGAATTTAAATACTTGGCTTCCTCAAACCTATTGTCTGGTTGAACTCCCTATTTCTATGGAACTAAATTTGTTGGATGTCTTCCTAGTATCTTTCTGAATTTTTTTAAGCCAAGAAATGCTCTGCCTTTTCCTTTAATGTTAGACACTTGAGAGAGGGGGAAGGGGGCTCTGAAATATTTTGAGGCATTCAACTTTTAATTCATTTCACTTTTTCTCTGTCTTCTAGAAACTTGGTCTTCTAGCCCTTATCAATGAAGAAAGCCATTTTCCTCAAGCCACAGACAGCACCTTATTGGAGAAGTTACACAATCAACATGCTGTATGTTAAAACTTGCCAATTCTTGATTATGGCTGAGTAGCAGATCTGTAGATCAGATTACACATAAGATATTTCAGTACTCTTGGCTCCGCGGTGCTTCACACATGTACATTTTTTTTTTTTAAGATTTTTTTTTATTTGACAGCGATCACAAGCAGCCGGGTGGCGGGGGGTGAGTTGGTGGTGGTGGGGAAGCAGGCTCCCGCTGAACAGAGAGCCCAATGTAGGGCTCGATCCCAGGACCCAAGATCATGACCAGAGCTGAGGGCAGAGGCTTAACCCACTGAGCTCCCCAGGCGCCCCCGCACACATAATTTTTTCTCAAACCAAAGCTCTCTTCCCCAGTCGCTGGAACTACATTGAAATAAGTTAAAGGGATAGACTTAGGGCTACTCATCAGAACGTGCCCACATTTAGTTGATGAGTATAGAATTTAACCTCACTTCTGCGACAACAGACAAGATCCACATGGTTTTGATAAAGTGTGTCACATGCTCTGACCTCAGCCTCTGATGCGTGGTGGGTTTTTCAAATTATTTTCACCATCTGTTGTAGTGAGTTCTCTCGGGAAGTCAGTGCAAATCAGTAAGTGAAATTAGGCATTTGTATTTGTTTCTTTATTAGAATAACCACTTCTACGTGAAGCCCAGAGTTGCGGTCAACCACTTCGGAGTGAAACACTATGCTGGAGAGGTAACTTCCTAATTAAGATCCTTAGTGATATTTGCCCATTTGGTATTTAGACAAACAGTAATTTCAGAAGCCAGTCGTAAATGTGCCAAAATGACTTCTCTTCATGGGGCCGGCCCTTAGGGGAGATGCTATGACCTGAAGTTGTTCTTTTGATCAGTTGTACCATTTCTCGTTTGTTTTTTGTAAAAACCAGGTTCAGTATGATGTTCGGGGCATCTTGGAGAAGAACAGAGACACTTTTAGAGATGATCTTCTCAACTTGCTAAGAGAAAGCCGGTATGTCAGTCTCCCCAAGACATCCTTAGCAAGCAAAGTATTATATGTGCAAGTGCTTTTGATTTACAAGTATAGAAAAAATTAATGTGGAAGCAACTTGGTTTATTATCTCCTTTCATGGGCAATACTTCATTAATTAAATGACTGAGATATAGAAAGAAATGCGAGTCGTTGTGATGACCATTCAGTGAGGTGCTCTAAGCACAGCGTGTGGGTCTGTGAGTTAGAGACTATTAATCCTGGTGTGGAGATGAACCGATTCTTGGAGCCGTGGGGTGTCTTGCCCAAGAGCCCACAGCTAGTTTTTGATTTGCTCTGCTGGGCTCCAGAACCCAAGATCTTAAGCAGGATGACGTCCTTTCTTCACAACAAGCTTAGAGCTCCGTGTCAAATTGGTTTCAGCCTTGGGTCTGTTAGACCCATCTGTCTCTAGTTTAAGGGATGTCAGAAAAAATCAGCAAGTGTTAAGTCCACTAAGATGACAAAGTCACACGTTCATTCATGAATTGTAAATTCACACGGTCACATCAGTAGCTGGTTAGTCTGTTTGTGAGGATTAAAGCAGGAGGCTGTGTGCGAGAGAAAGGGGAGGTTAGTGCTTGGGGTGAAGCTGTGGGTACTTGGTTCAGATCCAGCGTGAATCTGTAACAGAAACGAATTTTTATCATCCAAGGAAGGGAAGTAGCACCGTTACTAAAAACCCTAAGACTGTTAGGAATATAACTGTCGGTGGCAACGTGGTCACACCAACAACTGTGAATTGGGGTGAAGGAAGCCCATCCCCAATGTCAGTTTAGCAGCTTAGAACTGGAAGATAATGGAGATTTGTTTGAACTCTCCTGTGGGAAGATTTCCCGTTTACAGAACTGTGAGCTGTTCTTACTTTTAGATGAGTTTTCGGATCTATGAAATGACAATATTCAGGGGCACCCCGCTGGCTCAGTTAGTAGAGCATGTGACTCTTGAACTCAGGGTCCTGAGTTTGAGCCCTCCATTGAGGGTAGAGTTTAGTTTAGGGTTTTTTTTTTTTTTTTTAAAGATTTTTTTTTTTTAATTTAATTTATTTATTTGACAGAGATCACAAGTAGGCAGAGAGAGAGAGAAGAGGAAGCAGGCTCCCTGCAGAGCAGAGAGCCCGATGTGGGGCTCGATCCCAGGACCCTGGGATCATGACCTGAGCCGAAGGCAGAGGCTTTAAACCACTGAGCCACCCAGGCGCCCCTAGAGTTCAGTTAAAAAAAAAAACAAGGTTAAAAAAATGATAATAGTGGTAGATGTTTTAAAAATTCCATAGCATGTTATCTATCAAAGCAATTTCGTAGTTGTCAGATGTTAAATAATACATTTTAAAATGACCTTGACATTAAATAGAAGCCCCTGGCTGTGGAAGGATCACGGGTGCGGAGGTCAGCAGGGCGGTGTTTGACTGGCCGCCTCTGTGGTCACGTAAAGGGGTTTTGTGAGTGGAGTAAAGAAGTTCCTGTTCCAGTCCAGGTTTCTCCCGGCAAAACTGTGAGAGGTTTGGACTGTTGCTGGCTCTGCTCTCTTTTGCCTTTGACACCTGTGACATTTTAACAGAACCCAGGCTTTTCTCCACAGTGCTGACAGCACAGTTCGAGAACTTCAAAGGGAGAGCACGACATAGCAGCCTGGAACAAAAGCGAAAAAGCAATGGGGGCAAAGAGAGAAGTGGCAGAGCAGCCTTGACCTTCTGTGTTGGGAGGGAGGGACGCTCAGAGGTTGGCCCAGTCTTCCCTGCTCTCGGGGCAGCCACCGGCCCTTCCCCTGACTTCACAGTCCGTAGCTGGAGCATCTTCTATGCTAGAAAGATAAGAAATTATCAAGAGGCCTTTTACTTTTTTTTTTTTTTCTTAAGATTTCATTTATTTATTTGACAGAGAGATCGTAAGTAGGCAGAGAGGCAGACAGAGAGAGAGGAGGAAGCAGGCTCCCCGCTGAGCAGAGAGCCTGATGCCGGGCTCGATCCCAGGATCCTGAGATCATGACCTGAGCTGAAGGTAGAGGCTTAACCCACTGAGCCACCCAGGTGCCCTACGTTTTATTAGTAGTGGCAATTTCATAGTACTTTTTAGCAATAACATTAATGCTAAAATTACCCTCATTTCTCAAATGAAAAATGAAGCCAAGCCCAGCATCTTCCCGAGCCGCATAGCTTGGAAGGGTTGGAGGCAGGATAAAAACGCTCGTGGGCTTCACGGCAGGTGAGCACTTTCCCCCTGTGAATCGGGTGGGCCTGGGAGACACTGTGTGAGTTGTGCAGAAACATCTCCCTCCTCCAGGCAGAGACATCAAGGCTGCAAGGAACTTAGGTGGCCCTTGGGAGCGCAGCACTCCTCGGTGGCCTGTCTCCCTGGGCCACTTCTATCCCCGTCCGCTTCTCTTCTGCAAGACCCTAGGGCTCAGAAGGTGGATACATTTTTTTTTTTTTTTTCCCGTGTAAGGCTCTTTGGCAGTGGTGGCTTTGAAATTTTTGGAAGCTGCCCAGCTCTTCCTGGACTCCGTGGGTCACTTGCAGTGGGAGCAGGCATGATATATGACCGTAATCCAGCACCAGTAACGGCCTTCTGCTCTCTGCTCACACAGATTCGACTTCATCTATGACCTATTCGAACACGTCTCAAGCCGCAATAACCAGGATACCTTGAAATGTGGAAGCAAACACCGACGGCCCACAGTCAGCTCACAGTTCAAGGTTAGTCTCGCTGCCGACTTCCAGGAGTCCACGGTTGCTCTGGTTTTAGGAGTTGAAAGCAGGAACTGGGGGGATGTGAGGTCCCTGGAAGTGTTGGTTTATTTATTTTTTTTCTTTTCTGGCACCAGACAGTGCTTTCAAAATACACTTGTTCTGAGTCACATGAAAACGTGTAGACTTTTTTTTTTTGTCTTGTTAAAAACAAATAACTACTTATCCTAAGTGGAAGGAATGATGGACCACGTGGGATCACTTTGATTTGTATTTAAAGGCGCCGATGAATATAGAGCATATTTCTTTCTGTGTTTGGATTTTTGTACTTTTCCCAGATACGTTGACAGTATTGCAGTTAGGAGTAAGGACCAAGTGACCGCATATTTAAATAAGATCAGTGTCAGTTACCTTGTGCAGAGACCCAGAATTCAGAGAAAATAAGGACCGTTCGTTTTGCATTTTAAATTCTTGGCCATTTGGGGGGCACCTGGTTGGCCCAGTCTGCCTTCAGCTCCGGTCATGATCTCAGGGTCCTGGGATCAAGCCCTGCATTGGGCTCTCTGCTCAGCAGGGAGCCTGCTTCCCCCTCTCTCTCTGCCTGCCTCTCTGCCTCCTTGTGACTCTCTCTCTCTGTCAAATAAAGAAGTAGGATCTTTATAAATAAATAAATAATAAATATTTGGCCATTTTAGAAAGTTTAGAGATAGAGCATACAAAGACCATTTTCCAAACTTAATTGTTCTGTTTCAGCCCCAAGTAACAGATCCCAACATGAAGAGAAATGGAGGCATGTCAGTCTATAGACATTTATTAAATCTGCCTTCAAAGGGTCTTTCATTTAGTTCTTCAGAGCAGGATGGCTCTGGTGGGGTTCTGCATGAGGTCTGACCTATAGGGCAGCTGGCCATGAGCCGGGGACATACCAGTGTTGCTGACGGTGCTGGATTGTGTGATATGACGGGCGGGTTCGAACCAGGTAGGTTATAATAAAAAAGAGCTGCCCCTTGTAGTGTATGTATTATGTGCCAGTCCCTGGGCTAATTGCTTCCTGCACGCGGTCTTGTTCGTTTCTCCTGCAATCTTTTCAGTGCGTAGTGTGGTCCCCATTTCACAGATGAGGAAACTGAGGTTTAGAGAGATGGAAACCCCTTCAGTCCCTCTGAGGACTGAAACTAGGATCTGAGCCGAACCTGTCTGACTCTATAACCTAGACTCTTCGCCTTCCGGTGGAATTGTGACATTACCTTCCTCCAGGGCAGCATTGCCTGGAGTTGCCTTGGAAGGCTTCGTGGTTATCCAGTCATATTGCTCTGGGAATCAAGGCAATGGCAGAGAGTGGGCAGGCCTTCTGGGTCGAGAGACCAGGCAGGAGAAAGGGGTCCTGAGACAGGAGCATTGAGTCCTGTCCCTGGAAAACTGTGACTAGAGGGGACCAGCTGACAGGAAGTTCGTATGGAGTTAAACCGATACCAGAAGCCACAAAGGGCCATGTGTGCGACGCCATTTTGTCATCTGTGAGAAATCCTAAAGCTCTGGAAGCAGAGAAGTAGCACCTCAGAGTAGTGCTGTAGAGACCCAGTGTCATCCGCAAGATCATGAGAAGAAAAAAGAGCCAGAAATGGAGGGAAGACCAGTGGTTTAAAAGAGACCGAAAGAGGGGCGCCTGGGTGGCTCAGTGGTTAGGCCTCTGCCTTCAGCTCGGGTCATGACCTCAGGGTTCTAGGATCGAGCCCCGCATCGGGCTCTCTGCTCAGCAGGAAGCCTGCTTCCCCCTCTCTCTCTGCCTGCCTCTCTGCCTACTTGTGATCTCTGTCAAATAAATAAATAAAATCTTAAAAAAAAGAAAAAGAAAAAAAAAGAGACCGAAAGACCCGTCAGCTGCAACATGAGAACTTCATTTACATTCTGATTTAAAGAAGCATTTTTTTAAAAAATTTATTCATTCGAGAGAGACCGAGTGCAGAGAGAGGAGCAGGAGGAGAGGCTCCTCAAGCAGACTCTGGGCCGAGCACGGATCCTAACACAGGACTCGATCTCACGACCCTGAGATCATGACCTGAGCTGAAACCCAGGGTCGGACGCTTAACCAGCTGAGCCACCCAGGGGCCCCAGAGAACAGACCATTTAAAAATTATGAAATTTGAGATACTTGAAGATTTAATATGAAATTGGAGACAATTGCTGCTTTTAAAATTGGTATTAAGGAATTCCTGTTAAAGCTTTTTAGGATGATGGTAACAGTGGTTACATACGTGTTTGACAGTGTGTAGCCTTTGATAACACATCCTGATACTTGCGTGATGACCTAACGTGCTGTCTGGGATTTGCTTCCTGTGAGAGGTGGGCATAGTACGTACACAGACGAGGAAACCAGATAGGCCAGGAGCTGAAGCCGGTGAGGAGTGCTTATTACAAGCTGTGTCTGCTTTGGGAAATGTTAAAAATTCTTCACAACCACCACAGCAAAAAATCTTAAAAAAAAAAAAAAAAAAAGGCAGTATTACAGAACACTGATCTGCCTGGTGATTTGAGGGTAAGAGTTGAGAGATGGTGGAACTCTGGTAGAGACGGTCATTTTGATGGAAATAATGAATTAGGAGAAAAAGAACTCTGAGGGGAGAGAACAGGTTTTCTGTATGCAACATTGAAATAGCCTAGGGTTGCTTTTTTCCTGGTTAACACGATGTTTTTATTTTTGTTTCTAATGATACTATTTCAAGGAAGTGACAAATGAGCTTTGTATACTGTGAAATCATGTCTACGAATTGTAGGATCTTGGCTTTATTTTATATTACAATGACAATGTTAAAAATAAAAATTCTTACTAATCCTATGGTTGATATTGGTTTTTATTCCTGTTTCTGATCGTTGCCTAAAATGATGAGAAATCGAAAGAATGGCATAGTAAGAGACTAAGTCAACATATACTTTTTCCTTTCTACTAGGACTCTCTGCATTCCTTAATGGCGACACTAAGCTCCTCTAATCCTTTCTTTGTTCGCTGTATCAAGCCAAACACGCAGAAGGTAAGATTTACAGCAGTGCTAGACTGGGTCTGGGTCTTTAAAGACACTGCCTCCTGGGGCACTTTCTCTAAAGTCCTTTCATCATTGATGGTTCGAAGTGTTACTATAACATCATTATAACCTAAAATTAAATGGAAAAATTCCCTTCGTCTTTTGGGCCTGTTTGCTTCTGAAGGATGTGATTATGCTTGAGAGAAATCTGGTTTAAAAGGAGATGTTGTGAAGCTTTCACAATTTTTTTTTTTTTTTTTTTGAGGATTTGGTTGAAATTTTTGGACAGGCTTCTATCTGGAAGAGATAGTTGGTGTAGGTTTTGTGGTTGATTTCTTTTTTCATGTTGCTTTCTTGTTAAACACGATGAAGAGTCTGTATTCTAAGTAGCAGCGCTGATTTTGAAGGACCCTAACCCAGTGGTCAGGCCTAATTTGAGAACTCCTGAAAGGCTGCCATGGTCAGTTTTCATGGGTAAGCTCTGTGAGGTCAGGTTTTTAATGCCATAGCCTGATTAGAAACAATATGAGTGTTATGAGAAGCTACCTAAACAAAGAAAACTTAATATTCAATGGCTGTAGCTGCTGAATCCATGACTAAATGGGTACCCCACCCTAAGATGTTGTTAAAAAGTGGAAATGATCTTGATTTGGGAAATATCAGCTCTTAGTAACCCCCCAAATAGAGAAATCACCCTCCCTTCCACAAGACATGTTGAAAAACTTAGCGCTATTCTCATAAGGCTTGAGCAAAGGAAGCTGACCTGAGCTGTTCTCTCGCGAGACTTACATTGCATTCTGATGACTTTGCTGATGCTAGATCTTTTTATCTTGTTTACCAGTTGCCTGTGACTTTAATATTAATGATTCCTCATTTATGGTTTAAAAATGTTTCTTAGAACCACAAAATTGAACGCTCTGTCTTCTAGAAAGGGAAAAGTAGATACTTTCTTTAACCAAGTTTGCTAGCTAACTCTGTTAAGTCTGCTAGCTTGCTATGAGCTGCGATGGTGGGGAATTTGGTATTTGTATGGTGCAAAGCAGCTGATGTGGGTCCTATGTGGAAGATCTGTGCCTCTGCTCTGGTAGCTTAAAAGAGTAGCTCGTCTTTCCATTGCTAATTTATATCCCGATGTCTTTGATAATCACAAACATGGCAGCATACACAATAGGTAGTTTGGGGACCCAGTGTAGGAAATTACTAGTCAAGACATAACAATATACCATGTCAGTGTCAGCTGGTTTATATTTTCCCTTTAGAACCTCAGTGAACAGTATTTACAATACAAATGGACTTCACGCTTTGGGTCTATACTCATAAGAAATGTTTGACCCATTCCTCTTCCTCTCTTTACAGCAGTGTTAATAATACCATAGTTCATCCTTCAAGTGTGCCATTTTTTCCCAAAATTTAAGGGCCTGGGTGTTGGGCTGCATTTTACAACTTTTGGCAAGCCGTAGTTTAATTGGGGCTCTTTTCTCATCTTAGGGATATGTCACCTGTCATGCAGGTTATAGGGTTTGGTGTCTTAGATTCAGGGAAATGGGGACTCGCCAAACCAGCACTAGAAATTTTAATTTGAGAAACTCGGTGTCTCCCGTATTTGATTTCTTTCTTGGATGACATGAAATTTTTCCTTTAAAGTGTAATCGCTTTTGAAATTAGGCCTGCTTGAAAACCCTTCAGCAGGCAGAGTGTTGAAGAAATTACCTCTTTTTGATGTTTATTTTTTCTGGCTGGGATTCGGCTGTGCCTAATTGCTTTGGTTTTTGCATTTAAAGAAATGAGCCAGCCCAACCTCCTATTTCCTCTGTACTGCTTACAGTCTCTCTGTCAGCTCACCCGCGGCAGACGCTA
This sequence comes from Mustela nivalis, assembly GCF_964662115.1. Taxonomy (NCBI): domain Eukaryota; kingdom Metazoa; phylum Chordata; class Mammalia; order Carnivora; family Mustelidae; genus Mustela; species Mustela nivalis. The sequence goes on from NC_139022.1 coordinate 167,308,302, forward strand.
ATTAATGCTCACCAAGAGATGGGCCGTAGGAGACTCCGAAAACCATGTTGGTACCATTTTAAACGCAACCAGAAAGTAAAGGCTCAGACATGTGAACCGACTTGTCTGAGGCTCAAGATGTAGGTGTGATTTGAAGTGTGAAGATGCTAATTAGAATATGGAAATAGTTAATTATGACTTGCTTAGCATTCCTTTGGTTCCATTGAAAATATCAGATGTCACTGGTGATGACGGTCTATGAAATGTGTGCAAACAGCCCTCCTTTGGAGGTTATTATGAGTTTTCTTTGGTCCAAAGATTGGTGCTTCTAAAATTTCATGAGGAAAATCTTACCTGCCGTCTCCCCATAGGTGGGAAATATATATTTCTGGAGCAAAGGGATGATATTGTCGCTTCCTGCCTCATACCCTTTACCAGTCATTTGTACATCAGGGAACCTTAAAAGGATGTATTCAAGCTTACATGTATGTGGGTATATTGTGGATCATTCAGGAACATGGGTCATGGGTTTGGGCAGATTCTGGAGGGTTTATTTTTGAAAATTCTGTGACCAGAGGGATGAAAACAGTGGCTTTAAAGTCTGTGGCCTAAGGAAGTGTGGCCTTAGAGAAAGTGGAGGAACTGCTTTGTGCTTTTAGGAACAGGTCCAGCATATCCAAGACTCCGGTGGTAGCTTTGCGAGTGTGAGCACACTGCCCAGTGGGTCCTGAGCTTGTAGGACAGACAGGCTGCCTCCCTTCCTTGACAAGTGTGAGGGTTGGAGTGGGTGCTTGGGCCTAAAGCTTCTGGAAATCCTTTGTGGGAAATATTACAGGGTTTTTGTTTTTTGGGATATTTGTGTTTTGCTGGGATTTTTGGTTTTGCTTTGAAAAGCAAGTGCAAGCAGGGAGATATAACTGAAATGCTAGAACATTATGTCAATTCAGCTCTGATAATTGTAGACTTTTTTTTTTTTTTTTAGGAACAACAGGTAGCTAACCTTAGGTGTTGTAAAAAGGATATTCCAGTGGCGTTGAGAAGTTCTGGTGCTAAGTTAGGAGGCGAATTTTAAAAAGCCTACTTCTTACTACAATGGAATATTACTCAGCCATGAAAAAGGAATGAAATCTTGCCATTTGCAAAGACATAGATGGAGCTAGAAGGTATTACATTAAATGAAATAAGTCAGAGAAAGACAAATACCATATGATTTCACTCATATGTGAAATTTAAGAAACAAAACAAACAAGCAAAGGGAAAAAAAGAGAGGCTAACCACGAAACGGGCTCCTGGCTATGAAGAACAGACTGACGGTCACCAGAGGGGAGGGGACGAGGGGATGGGGATTAAGGAGTTTACTTGTGGTGAGCACCAGGGATATATTGTTGAATCACTGTATTGTGTACCTGAAACCATTCTTACCCTGTGTGTTAACTATGCTGGCATTAAAGTAAAAACTTAAAAAACAAAAAACAAACAAACAAAAAGCCTCCCTCTGCATCGGGGCTTGTGTGCAGTTAATTCTAGTTAATTCTTTGCCTGACACGGCACTACAGGCTGTCATCTTCCGGTCGGCTTAGGATTTTGGAGTTTACAAAGGGCGGACTTCTCCATTAGACAATATTTTAGACGGCACTGTAGCCGGTTAGCTTCATTCTGCTGTGATTTGTTGGCCAGTGCTAGCTTCTGGCTCAAAGTGCCCCAACCAACACCAAGAGATTTCCCTCACAAAGGAAACCTGCTTTGCTTCTGCAGAATTTCTCCCCAAGGGTGTCCTGTGGCCTGTGATCTCTCCCTTCTGTCCCCGCCTGGTGTTTTAGCAAATGAGTTCCAGTCCCAAAAGTCTGTCATTAACATTCCTCAGAGGAGCCCTGAGGAAGTGCAGGACAGAATTAAAGAAGGGAGCGGACTGATAACTATCAGCAAAGCCTTTGGGGGCTGTGAGGACTGGGCTGTGAGGCCCTGGCTGTCCCCAGTTCCCAGCCTCGAATGTGGGGAAGGCAAGGCTGTCCTCACCTGCCAGCACGTGCCCAGCGGACACTCTTCACGGTGCCTTCTGGAGGTCTGATGGGGGCGTGCTCGGGTTCCTGGGGGAGTCATTCCCTTACTTGCACGATACCCACGACAGGCTGCCGGCACACAGGGAGGGCGTGAGGGCTCCATGCAGACATCATGAAAACCTAAACCTTCTATTTCCAGAGGCCCCGTGATGCCATGGATGGATTGATAAACTCAGCACATTCAGTCCTGGGGACTAATTTTTGTGTGATCCAGGTGCTGCCTGCCACTTGTTTTCTTGTTTTTTGTTTTTGGGTTTTCGTGGGGGGGGGGTGGGGCTTGAACTCAGGACCCTGAGATCAAGAGTCACCTGCTCTACAGACTGAACCAGCCAGGCAATCCCTTCTCCCCATCCTTTTTTTCTCTTTAAACAAAGACCAAACATTTCTTTAAAAAATTCTGATGATTGGGGCGCTTGGGTGGCTCAGTGGGTTAAAACCTCTGCCTTCTGCTCAGGTCATGATCCCAGGGTCCTGGGATGGAGCCCCACATCATCAGACTCTCTGCTCAGCAGGGAGCCTGCTTCCTCCTCTCTCTCTGCCAGCTTGTGATCTCTGTCTGTCAAATAATAAGTGAGGTCTTTAAAAAAAAAAAAAAGTTCTGATGATCATGTGGCTTATTTCCTACCTTGAATTTTTGCTCTGTTCTTCCTAAATCTTTTTCTCTTTCATTTTATTCTTCCTACTTGTCCTTAGCCTAACTGATCTTAATTGCCGCAACTTTTTGGTTTTAGTCATGGTTCTCTCTACCCTAATCCTATGTTCTGAATAAAGTGTTCCCGAAAGAAGGAAGATCTTAACCAGGTACAGCTTTGTAGGACGTACCTTCCTGTCTTTGCTGCCTAGCTCAGTGTCCAGGCCACGGTCTGTGCTCAGTAGATGGGGAATTGCATTGCTGATCCACGCACATTGTGAGCTTAGTCATAGTATAGGAGAGGAGTGCTTAACTTTACCAAGATAGAGACTTAACTTGCAACTTTTATTTTTTTTTTTTTTAAGATTTTTATCTTTACTAACCTCCGCACCCAGTGTGGGGCTCTGACTTACAAGAGCCGGTACGCCACAGACTGAGCCAGCCCGGCACCTGTGGACTTGCTAACTTTGAATCCTGACCGCTACAGGTTTCATTCTAGTTAATTTCTATGAGGTGCATTATTTGCTTCTGGATCCTCTGACTGATGTAGGTGGAAGTCGCCCTGGAGGTATTCCAGGAGGTCGGGATTGGGGCGATATCTTCCATATGATTCAGCCTTTCAAACATCAGCACACGATGCTGGACTACCGCAGGGCTCTTGTGGGCAATTGGTTTGGGAGAGTTTTGCTCGCCTGAATACAGTCTGTGCTTGTCTCGTGTTCACGTTTTTACTGTTCTTCTGTGGGTGGCTGTTTGCCCAGGACCGTGTTTACTAGGGCCCCTCCTGTGCCCTGCCCCGGCTGCTCTCCCTCTGTGCACCCCCGGGGTTGCCTGCAGCACAGGGTCATTCGTTGGTACCCTACGCCAAGGTCACGGGTGGTTGTGCTCCGCTCCCGCCAGATCCGGGGCATGAGGTCACTCCGTCCTCACAGATTCCAAGCCTGGTTTAGGCTGGATCACAGGAGAAGCTTCCTAAGACTCTTGCCACCCCTTTTCCTTTTTGGGTTCAGTTTTAAATCACCTATCTTTGGCAGATTGTCATAATTGCTCCTGTGTGTGTGTGTGTTTGTTTTTTGGTTGGTTGGTTGGTTGGTTTGTTAAATTTTCTTTACTCCTTGACACTGTTATGGGATGACACTTATTTTAATTTTTAAAAATGGACTTTGTCTTTTATTTCTTTAGAAGTAATCTCTACATCCAATGTGGGGCTTGAATGCATGACCCCCGAGATCAAGAGTGGTATGCTCTCCCAGCTGAGCCAGCCAGGTGCCCCTCAAATTGACTTTATATTTTTAGAAAACTTTAAACTTACAGAGAATTTGAGCATTGAGCCTGGAGTTTCCATATCACTCTCGGTCCCACCTACACACACACACACACAGAGTTTTCCCTCACGTTAACCTTCTACATGACTTTGTCACATTTATTACAATTAATGAACCAGTATTCTAAGGTCCAAAATGAACATTAAAGCTAACTGTATTGTAAGGCTCTGAGTTTTGACATGCACAGGGTCAGGAAGAGTCAGAATTTCTGCCCAGTATTCCCAGTCTATTCCCAATGCCACAAACGTTTTCTCAGGTAATAGTTCCCAAGAATAGGATTGTTCCTGATTGGCCAAAAGACAAAGCGCTGAGAATTAGGTCTCTGTTGTGCAGGGTAAAATGCAAAGGATACTGTTCTCTGTGGAAGTAACCTGCAAAAACCACCCGAGAAAACCGGGGAGATGCTCTTTCTCCAGGGAACAGGAGGGAGGTAGGACATCTTAGAGCTCCCTCTCCATCATCAGCCCCTTTGACTCCTTTCGGCTGGTCTTACAGCCTTTGGAGATGGTTCCGTGTCCGCCACATACTTCCTGGAAAACGCGCCCTGGCATTGAGGAACCTTCCAGAATTCTTCCTGTCTTTCTGATTGCCCCACGTGTTACCTGCTCTCCTGTAACTAGAGCACCCATGGCTAACATCTTTGACTTTTGAGAGCATCCCCTACAGACGCCTCATAAAAAAGCAGACTTACCTCTTCAGGACATTTTAGTAAAGGAAGCATTAAAGCAACCATTCTTTGCCCTGAACAATCCCCTTACACCCCTCCAGGGTCACTCGAATCCTGTTTACCATGTTGTCATGGCAACCATTCATTGGCGCTATGCAAAGTCCGGGATAATAGGCACAAGTGAAGCTCTGCTCCCGTAAAGAGTGTTGTTCTCAGGGTCGACTTTCCAAGGTCACCACTAAATTGCTCGATTTTGTCTCGTGGCTTTTTCTTTTTCAGTAATAGGCCCTCTTTGAAAATTGGGGGGAGGGGGGCTTCAAGTGTCTTCACATGTCTGTTGGGGCAGGGGAGGTGGTCAGTTCGCGCCTGCAGTTAAAACCGTCTCCAGCAACTGCTACCCCGCCAGCCTCCCCCGGCTGGCCTTCCTTTCAGTAGAATCGGGAATGAATTAAGCAGGCAGAGCCCAAGGCGCGGCATAAAAGCCTGGGAACAGCGGCGAGCTGAAGAAAGCCCGTTTTTGTGTCCCGGACTGCTCAAGATGCAGCCATTTACAGTGGACAGACACTGAAGGGACACGAGAAACCCAAGGTAGGAGTCTTTCTCTTTTTTGAGCTGCTTAAGAGTTTCACGGGCCCGGGAACGATCACGGTGGGGTAAGATTCGGTGGGGAAGTATTTTAAGCCTAGGAGAAACCGGCTTTCCTATCTCTGTGAGCATCAGAAAGGTTTAATTTCTAAACAGGCAATAAGTGTTGATTTGGATTGTACTCAGGAGTTCGAGCTGCAAACACTTTGTCCGCACAAGGGACGTTATCTGAGCAGGCATCGATAACGGGGTATGTTCCTGGTAGTGAGTTTGCTTTCTATAGGAAAGCTCGTTTTTAATGAGGTTAGAAGGGGACGTCGCTGGCAGTGGTTTCTTTTGTTTGAATGGGTCATCGCGAGGCATTTCACTTTAAAAGTACACACTACAGACCTGTAGCTTTTCCTTGCCCTGTACTTCGGGTGAACGTTGTTAGGAACTTTGCCCGAGAAGAAGCCTTTCTTTTTCAATTGTATTGTAAACGGGTTTGTACACAAACGTGGGGATGGAGCGGGGTCTGGAGTCTCCTGGTCCTGTTGACTGTCTTATGCTGATTCGGCACAAGCACACTGGAGCCGGGATTTCACAGTCTGCCTAGAAACACCTGATGAGGCGCTGTTTATTGAGATTTTCTTAGTTGCCCCAAAGTGTCCCCAAAGAAAGAGCGTAAGGAAGAGTGACTGAAATGCTGATCTCTGCCTCCACCGGGCTCGAAAGCGTTCAGTTGATTTCCATTCATTTGCTAAAAGCGCCCTTTAAGGGAGCAAGTTTTAAATGTGAAGGTGGTCTTTCATATGAAATTGACTTACATTTAAAAGAAGCGAATAATAATGCGGCTGACGGCTACTTAGCCAAATCTGCTTTCAGGGAAATAACTTTTCCAGTGCCGGGTGAAAACCCTGTGTGTGAGGTTTCACCATCAGGTGTAACAATCTTATCAGCCATGAATCTGACATAAAATTAATGACCACTGTGAGGGAAAGTGGATTGTTAGGCACCAATGGGAAAAGTACCACCGACTTCTGCCTCTCTCACACTGAGTTTCCTTACCCACATCTCAGTACAGAGATCCCCAGGTTTAGAATCCCACTGCCTCGCAGGCTGGCTTGAGTGACAAAAAACACTCCCTTCCCTGTTAAAGGATACTTTTCGGGAAGACTCTGATTACAGAGATCTGTGGGTTCTGCCCTGCTGGCTCCCGACCTGGGAGGTACCAAACTGTGGGCATGGGGTAGCATTTTCCCTTGTGCCCACTGCCATAGACAGTCACTCAGCCTCCCAGCTGTGCATTTCAACTTTGGCTGTTCCTCCTGAACTTCTGGAAATAGCCACCCATCAGAAGAACAGCCCCAGTCTGACATTTGAGCCACTCCCAGTCTCAGACTGTTTCTGTGTTTTATGCAAACTGTGGGGTGATTGATTGATTGATTGGGGGGTGGCTAACTTAAATGGCCTTGCGTTGGCATTTTCACAGGCAGCCCCCTTAATGTGTGATTTCTGTGAGTGACTCTGTTCTAAAAAGCTACCACTGCCCACCCAGCAACTTTACAGAGAGCCGGTTCCCAAAGCAGTGATCCCCCTGGGTGACTCTGGAGCAAAGGGCCTGGGTTGTAGTGGTGCTCGGGCTCAGAGACTAAGTAAGCCTGCTGGGTCTCCTCACAGCCATGGAGGAGGCTCTCTGCCCCTCCTAGTGTCTTCAGCATTTTGCTGTGTTGATCTTTGACTCTGGGGTGTCCCCCTGGTCCTGCCTCAGGCTGGCTCTTTCCCTGATACACAGACATGCTACAACCCAGTAACAATAATAAAAGCACCACCACAGTTGGTAACTGGGTTTTGCCTCCACCCTTCTTCCATATATAAAGGCAGTACTTACTGATTATAAAATAATTGGAAAATGGGGAAAATACAAATTTAAACTCTTTACATTTTATTTAGAGGCTGCTCTTAATTTTATAACTTTTAGTAGCTTACTGTATCTTAACAACATTCCTGTGCTTTTTTGCACAGCTATACTTTCAAGTAGGTTCTATTACTATTCTATTACTGGACTATTCCCTTATTATAAACAATGATCCTGTATTATTCATGTGTATTTATACCTGAGCACACTCAAGATTGTCTTATAAAGGTAATTCATCACAACATGCACATTGGCCATCCCCACAGCCCTGCTGTTCATTAAGGCCAAGAGCGAACAGGAAGAATATTTTGCAACAGGTGTAAAAATGGATTTATAGCCTTAAAAAGGAGCTCTTGGAAATCAGGAAGAAAATAACAAATGTGTTGGCAGAAAAATGAATAAAACACACGAATGAGAAATTCACAAAAGGTGATATAGAAATGGGAAATAACCTGGACATCTTGGGGGGTATAATCAAAGAAATCTGACTTAAAAATAGATAGTTTTGCCTGGGTGAAGACTGAACGAGTTTCTTGGTTTTGTTTGCTTTTTAATACCCCTCCCAGGGCGGTCGTGGGAGAAACTCCTATTCAAGTACACGGGGTGTTGAAATTGAGGCAGCTTTTCTAAAGAACGGGCTCCTCCTGTTGTCTTGACTGAATGTTTTCTTGCCTCTCCCGGGACTATAGGCCGTCCGTTTTTCTCCGTGCTTGTCAGCGGTTCCTTCTCTCTGGGTTCTGTCTCCTCGCTCACACTTCTTTGGATTAAATATATGTAAATATTGTAATGTTTAATAGATATATCCATAAAAGGGAGTTGAGTTGGGAGTGACTAGGGCATGCTCCCGCCCGAGCAGTATTTTTACTGCTGAACATTTCCAAGGAGAGTCCATGCCCATTTTCTTCTTTCTCATGCTCCGCCGTCAAAGCTGCCCTTGCCTGCCTTCTGAGGAAAGCTACCAGGTAGTTCTCCCTGCCCCGCCCTCCTCATCCCCTACCCTCACCCCCGAAGGCCTGTGACCTCGCCAGCCACCCCGCCTTCCTGGCACCTGTCTGACTGGGCCTCCTCCCCTCCCCCGTGCTCTTGACCGGTTCCCCGAGCTGGAGGCACAGCCTTGGGTTCTGCCTTCCTCCTCACCTGGCCGCTCCGCTCCCGCAGAAATGCTCGCTGCTCCCCGCCGGCTCTCAGCGAGGTGAGTACCTCTGCACTGTACTTTCCCAGCCCCAAACCCTCCTCTTAAGCTTTGGCCTCCTTGGCTGATGTTGTAATGTTATAACCCACTTGTTATCTCCCCCTCCCCCCCGGGGTCTCTAAATTTCTCATTCTGGTCTGGTCTGCCTCCCCTGCATCGCCTTTCAAATTGGAACGTGCTCAGAATTTCACGTTACCTTCCACCTCCTTGTTTACGGGTTTTTCTTATTGATCGGGTTCTAGCAGATTATCGCGCTGTTGGCGCTGTTGGCATTTTGAACGGGGTGATCCTTTGCTGGGGGGCCTCGTAGGACTGCTACAACAGTAGCCTTCTCCCCTTTAGATGCCAGTAACAGCCCCATGGGTCTCTAGACATTTCCAAACCTCCCCCAGCAGGCAGTGTTGCCCTGCTTGGCCACCAGTGGGTTATGGTGTCAGTGCTGATCATCTCTTGGTTTTAATCCTATTTTTCCTTTGCTCTCAGTAAAAGTGGCATCTATGTACAGCTTAATTTTTATTATCCCAATTGCTCGGGCTTTGAACCTTGAGTTTTACTGTTGAATAGAGGGTGAAAAGAGAAAATGGCTTATCGTTTAACATTTTTCCAGATGTACTGAGTCACTTGTTAACCTGTTTTGTTTCCTAGTAAGTGAGACTAGAAAATTTGAAAGTGGGGGGGGGGTGCCCTTAATATCAGTGTGTCTTGCAGGATTACGTAATTGTTCTGTGCTACTACCCACTTTCTCAGATGAATGGGTGGCCTAGTTTCAGCCACTCTGAAAGGATAAAACAGCTCATTAAAGTGTGCCAGATGCTTCATTTGTCACTGTTTCACTTAAAAGGGAATACTGTTTAGCTTTGGAATTATGCTGGGTTACACTCAAAATTGGCCTTTATGAAACGCAAGACAAGTGTCCCTGTTAAAAATATTGCAGCGTCCCCCACCTTAACCCCCTCCACGGTTATAAGGCTATAATGAAACCTTTACCACCAAACGAATGTTTTAGAAACTGTTAAGTAAAGCTTTTTAAAAAGTCTCTTTAGATACACAAGAAAATGAAGTTTGGAGATGCGTCCTCAAGTTGGGTAATAGACTTCTGCTTTTCAGCCAGACAGAGTTTAAAGGATAAGGGTTTGGATATGAAATCTGTTTAACATACCTGGATACTGTTTCCACTGGGACAGTTTAATTAAGGTTATTGCAATACAGAAGTAGAGGACTGAAACAAATTTTGGAAGTCAAATTCCATGAGATCTTAAGGGCCGAGAGTAAAGCATCATTAGTATGTTCATTGCGACTTGAGAAATTGCAGAAAGAAAATTCTCCCGGCTTCTTTTCCTCTCCTTCGCTGTTTTTCAGGGTTCGTTTGCTTTAGTACTAACTCTGAAACAGTGGCCTATATATTTGATTCATTGATGTCATTACATCAATTCCAGTCAAGCTTGGACTGTTGACTTTTTATCGGACCCACTTGCAGCTCTTAGGGTTTTTTTCTCCCAGGTGCCATGTAAATTAGGGAACTGAGGTCCTTTGTGAAGCTGGGAGGCCAGTTTGGACCTTGTTGTGACGTCCTCTGGTTTGTATTTCTAGGATTCTAACACACCTGTCAGTCCTCCGAGCCGGGTATCAGAGGTGCAAAAAGGTACCAAAAAACCTGTAAAACACGATGTACCTGACCATCTCTTAAAGCAGTCATTGTCCATAGCCTGGTGGCATGGGCAGATGGGCCACTTCTCCTTGGGAGTGCCTGCTGTCTGAGGCTGAGCCGGGGCTGGTTTACACACACCTGGGGCTCTGCAGGGTCTGCAGAGTGAAAGCCTTTCCCTTCTCATGCTCGATTAGAAAAAATGAACCACCACACAATCGTCTCTTGTTCTCCATGACTCACCTTGCCCACTCCCAGCACATCCACGCTCCTTGTTACAACCTGTTGACGTAGCTCTGTGATTGAGAAGGTGGTTTTGAGCTATTGGAAGGGCCTTTTGCCACTGGCCTGGGTGCACGGGCTTTCGTTCTCTGTTCTGGTCACTTGGGGTGACCAGTTTCACACACAGATCGCCCTCTGCCTGGTGCTGGGAGGACTGTAAGCCACAAAGGGAGGCACTGCTGTGGGGGCATAAAAGGATAGACCCCCTTCCATTGCATATTAACTCTATTGAGGATTGGGCGCTAAAATCTAGGAAGCAGCGAAGATGTGAACAGATCATGTCTGAATCCTTTCTGTTTCTGTTCATGGTCCCCGACCAGCCTCAGAGGCCAAAATACTGATGGCGGCAAACGGGGAGACGGAGCCAGGAGCATTTGCGAAACGCTCTCTGCCATCTAGCATCGTCGTGGTTTTATAGTCTTACGATTTTCTTGCCTAAATCACAGAACTTTAAGTCAGCACCTACCCTTTCCAGCCTAGCGACTAGCACTGACCCAAACCGGGCCCATTTTTCTACATATTCTGGGGCTAACGCTGCAAAGCTGTCATAATTCTCAGGGAACAGGTTGATTTTTTTTTTTTTTTTTTTTTTTTTTTTGCTATTTGCTAGTGAGTAAGGCAGTCTGTCCTTTAGACAATAAGTGGGTGACAGGATGATAAAACGGGTTACTCCTTAAACATTATTGGATTACAATAATTAATGAAGATGCACCAAGAGGCTGTGTATCTCAGTGGACTGAGTGAGGTTTTACAGAAAATGCTGCACTCACTATCACCAGCCACATGTCCCTGGTTCTTTTAAGTCCTCATGGATGGAAGAAGGATAGAAGTCACCCCTCTTTTTTTTTTTTTTTTAAAGATTTTATTTATTTGACAGAGACAGCTTAAACTCACAAGCAGGGGGAGTAGCATGCAAAGGGAGAACTAAAGCAGGGAGCCCAACGCCGGACTCGATCCCAGGACCCTGGGATTGTGACCTGAGCCGAAGGCAGACGCTTAACCGACAGAGGCACCCAGGTGTCCCAGAAGTCACCCTTTTTTAGGGTGATTACAGGACTGACTGTGATCATGTCTACAGGACCTCCAGTTCAGACTGGCACATGGTGGCCGCTGATGATAATTATCCTGCTGGTCATTATGGAAGGAGGCGATGTGCATGTGTCTTGGAAGAGCCCAGCGATGGTGACTGGGTGGTGGTCTCAGCAAATCGAGGCATTCATTTCCTCTCACTGAAGCTGACACTGTACCCACAGATAGAATTTAAGGACCCGTGTTCATTTGTAGAATGGGGGTGCTGGTGACGGCCAAATGGGTCCTTGAAGGAAGCGGATGGTAATGAGGACAGGTGAGGAGAAAAAGAACACTTTGTTGTCATGCCTGTCTTCTGTTCACTGTGTCTTTCTCGAATTTCGGAACGTGTTTGCTCTGTCTCTATTCATATTCCTTTTATTTTTTTTTACCATTTTGCTTAGGTAGTGGAAGAGTCTTCAACTTAAAACTCTTTCGTACTGATTCTTAGGCACCAGGGTCATAGAGAAACGTGCTGGGCTGCACAGCACCCGTTGGGCTCTTTAACCATGTGGGGGGCAGTGTGGCAGCGGGGGCGGCATCCCATGTGAGGCCTGGCTCTGGCTGCTGCAGGGCCCGCCGGGATGGGAAGAACCTGGCCTTCCAGCATTGCCTGACCTCCCGTTTCCTAGCAACGCCCAAGCGCTCAGTGGAATATTTTGTGCTGTTCTTAATTTATACTTAGCAGATATTGGCTGTGTTTAAGGCTGGCTAATTTCCCATTATGACTTGCAGACAACCACTTTAATACATGAATAAGCAAGAGAAAGGACTCCTGGGAGGGAGGCTTTGGTCACCGGCACCCCCTTCTCACCAGGCCTTCATTTTCCTTCTAGAAAGTAGAATTTACCAAGGACTTGCAAAAACACATGACCATTTCCCCCACAGGGACAGGCTGCGCTGAAGAGTTTTCAAGTAAAATTCTTTTCTTTGACTTTTTTTTCTGATAACCCCGCCCATAGTCATGAATATTTATAAGTCTGCTACATCTGTTATCAGAGCCCCAGCTCCTTCCTTAGCTGTCTTCTCTAGGTGAATGCGGAGTGGCCCACTTTCTGTTCCTTCCCTACGGAAGCGAGGCAACAGGATGGGGTAATTCTCACGCCCCTTCCAGCCCTCGGGGATCTGATGAAATCCTTCTCCTTCTAATAACTGACATCTCTCCTTGGGGGCTCAGATTTTTCCCAGTTGCCATTTTTATTTTCATGCTTTTTAAAAGGACTGCTCAGACCCCTCAGTCCTCACTTGCCCCTGTAGCAGGTGTCTCGGAGCGCCCCTTCTCCGTCTCCTTCCTTAAATTTACAAATGGTGAATGATCTTTGTCTCTCAGTGGCTCAGAAGTCTTTTGACCCTGAAGTTCAACACCTGAAAGCAAGAGACTACCGGTCTGTTGTCTGTTCTCCTGATCATTATCTGTACACCAATTTCTGCGCCCATGGCGGTCTGTCTTAGTATCAATGGAGGTAACACTACACTGTAAAGAAAACTTGGGCCAAGCATTAGAAATGTCCGTCTGGCAGATTTTTCCAGGCTGTGGACATTGAAGCATGGAGGGCCATACTGGGCACATGTCCCATTCCCCCGCTCTTCTGTTTTCGGGCTCAGCATCCTTGCAGCGTTGTCATGACCTCGGTGACTATGTAAGTGAGTCGGTCCGGTCCACGGCTACATCAGTGGTTTCGTGCCTGGCAGGTGCCTCCTTGCCAGCATCTGCAAAGAGAGACAGCTGCCCTCCTAATGTGTATTTCTTAGCCTGATTTTTCAGAGCGAGTGTGAATAAAAGGGTATCTGACCTATTCAGTATGGTGGATGGAGCATTTGAAACAGAATGGTGATGAACAGTGAGATTGAGGTTTAGTTTAGCAAGATAAAGGGTTTAATTATATTCATTAGATAAAATGGCAACAGATTATCCCCAGGAGGGAGGCTGCTTTATGAGGATTTCCAGATGGGATTAATGCTGCAGATGGACATTCTGTCGTCTTTACTGGGGTCTGTGGATGATTTAGAACAAACCTATGGTCTCCCTCCTGCCCACCCACCCCACCCATTTCTCTGTTTTTCTGAGTCTCTTTCAACACACGTTAATTGACTCTCCAGATCCGATTTATAGATACAGATATATCTTGAACCCCCACCTTCTGATTTTAAATTCCTGTGACCTCTTTGGAATTTCCATGCGCCCTGCCAGCCCACCCTCTTGCCCTTCCCCTGTTAGCACTTTCTCTGAGCTTGTTTCTTTTCCTTGCCCAGGCCTCAGTCCCCTAGTTTCTCTTATCTTCCTGTGGATTCACCCTGAAATTTCACTTTTTGTGCCAGTTGGATCCATTGGTGGGCCTTAAATTTTTATTTTTTTATTTATTGAAACACAGCGTACATATATTTAGAAGTGGTCAGATCATAAGTGACACGCTTTGAAAGATCTCTGCGTGAGCCCAGACATAAAAACAGCGGCCTGTGGCAGGTAGGAGAGCGGTTTAGTTACGAACTTGGGGCTTCGGTGAGGACCCTAGGCTCTTGACCTTTGTCCAGATTGCCAGCCTTGTCCTAGATGATGCCCACATCATCCTCTCTGGTCCCACCATGGTGCTGGAGGATATCAAGAAATGTGGTCTGATTGGTTCGAGGACATGTTTGCGTCAGCCCCAGAGGAGGAGAGAGACCTCCCCGCCCTCAAAACCTTCCCACACTCCTGAACCTGATGTCAGCCTTCCCTCTCCGGCATGTGGCCTGGCCTTGTAATCCCCCTGAGGACCAGACGGACAACATCTGTCACTAGCGAACTCGCCTGCCCTCCTCCACAATGTCCCCTCCTCCCGCCTTCCCTCTACTGGGTTCTTGCTACGTGCTGAGTACAGTGTTCCCAGGAAAAACCCTGCCCCGGGCCTCTTGGCTATGTGGCTGCTTCAGATGAGGCCACCAACTCATGGTTCTCATTGTGGCCACGCGGCACTCAGTCCATGCGTTTGGTCTTTGATTCTGACTTCTTTGACCTAGATTTGAACATGACCACAGCCCCGTGATGTCCCTCTGGCTTTAGCATCGTATACTAGCTCATGTTGTTGGTGATGACCTCTGCTCTGCTGTGCCTTCTGGATATTTTCAGAGTTTCACAGTAGCAGTTTCAGCTATACAGCAACCTTGTGTTTGCACCAGGGATCTGGATGTTGCTGGAGCCTAAGCCCACTCCCCACGGGTGCCCCCTCCTTCCCAGGGGTAATCCTTCCCTTCCTCCACAGGACCTCTTCCATCTAACTGCAGGTGGTACAGGTGGGTCAAACACCCTTCCTACCCCTCAGTCTCCTTTTCGAAAAACCTTGACTCTTAAGTGGCGAGACACAGACTAACTCTGCCGACAATGACGTGTACAATTTATACATATAAGTATCATATTTAATAAACACTTGCTTGGAGGCCGGCCCCACAGTATTGGGTCTTCACATCAGTGTATCTGCAGTTCTCTTTATCCTTCCTCAAGGTTGCAAAATGGCTGCCATAGGGGCAACCATCACATCCTCATAGAATATCTTCATTCGGTTAACAGCTAGTTTTTGAGTATCTGTTGTCCCTTTGGGATGCATCTGTGAATCAAGCCAACGAAGATGTGGTCCTCTTAGAGTAAATACTAACCCGTGAAAGGAATCAGAGCAGGGCCAGAAGAGTAGCTCTCCTTTTATCAGGAAGGAAAAATCTTCCCAGAAGCCCCTCAGTAGGTTTGCCCCACTCCACAGGAAGCTTGGGAGAGTGAAAAACTCTCACTCTCCCATGATGATGTCACCATCCAAGGTGGATGGGTTTGCCCAGTTGGCTTGGAATGATCTCAGTCCTGAGACAGCTGCCCTGAGTCCAGTGGGAGTTCTCTTTGCAAGGGAGGGTTGATGAATCCCACCAGTGAATAAAACTTTACATGAGGAGTAGAGAAGATGAGGATTGAAAGATGGAAATAGAAAAATATTTATAACTTGTGTACAGTTCATAGAACTTTTTGGGGGTGTGATATCAGATTTTCTGAATGGACATTTAATATTTATAGCAGTTTTGAGGAAGGAATTAGATAAATACACTTACTTTAAAATTTTTTAAAGACTTTATTGAGGGGTGTCTGGGTGGCTCCGACGATCATCCGCCTTTGGCTCAGGTCATGATCCCGGGGTCCTGGGATGGAGCCCCATTCACAATCAGGCTTATTGGTCCACAGGAAGCCTTCTCCCCCCCCCTCCCCTTGCTTGTATTTTCTCTCTTGCTGTGTCTCTCTCTGTCAAATAAATAAATAAAATTGGGGGGGGGGGAGATTTTAACAAGGGAGAGAACATGAGCAGGGGGAGGGACAGAGGGAGAAGCAGACTCCCTGCTGAGTGGGGAGCCTCACGTGGGGGAAGGGCTCCATCCCAGAACCCAGGGATCATGACCTGAGCGGAAGGAAGCCCCTTAGCAGACTGAACCACCCAGGCGCACGTATTTGTTGAGCCTGATTGACGTTTAAACAATAAAAAGGGAATTATGCAAAATTAAAATTGTGTACACATGATTATCAGGAATTTCTTATAAGCATTACCCATTGGTATCTTGTAGAACAGCCCTTCTCACACTGTATGTGGCAAGAGAGCAGTCCTTTTTTATTGCCAGTTTGTCGTGGAGTGGGACGTTCAAGGATGTGTCCGTGTCTTATTGCTGTTGAAGGTCCTGAGGGCTTTGCTCCCACTTCTGGTGTCTGTCTCATTGTGGAGCGGCACCTGTCACCAGCCACACTTGGAGGGATGCTCTTCTGGGTCTTCCGTAAGGAAGAAGAGCGTGTTCGGAAGAGCGTGGAATCTACTTACAGGTCCTAGCGCTGAGCACCTAGGGCTTAGCAGCCACGTCACCGTGGGCAAGTCATTCGAGTTGTACTGACTCACTTCTTCCATGTCTATAAGGAAATCCTGTTCCTAACTTCTCCACTTGCCTTTATTTACAGGGTAGTGGGAGATTTGACCGAGGTAATAGAAGATCTTTTATGCAGAGTAGCCCATATTTAAATATTAGACACCATTATTTGCTATTTGGCATTTAAATCAAGGAGAAAAGCTTAGCTTTTCCCCCCAGCAGTGAGAATTAAGTAGCAACTGTATTTAAACAGCCCAGGGGTTCCCTTTTGCAGGAACATGCTGCTTTCTGTATTCCCCACATGAGGGGTGGAGGGCATCCCCAGGAAAGCCCTGGGTAGCTCGTCCCCCAGGAAGGGTCTGGCGTGCAGGCCTGAAGGCTGGGAACTTCCTGCGGGTTTGCTGGGAATTCAGGGCCCAGAGGGAGGCAGGGCTGGGGGCGTGTGTGTGTCTAGTATATGCAGGAAAGGAAGGAAGGAAACACAGGCATGTGCAGTACCCTGCACGCATGGCCGTGGAGGGGAACACAAATCAGCAGCAGGTGCACGGGCGGTTGTTAAAAGCAGGAAACCGGAAAGGAATAAGAATGGAAGAAAGACTCTGGAGGAAGGCAGGCTTTTGCATTCTTGTAATGCAAGGAAGCGTTCGACCAAACGTTAAATACGTGTGACTTTTGGGCCATTGGTGGGGTTTAGAAACAAGCATGTGACGTGAGCACAATGGTCACTGAGACTCAAATGGGTAAATGTCCCACGGACACAATTAAAGACAGAGTGCTTGTTCTGAACACCAGGGAGCTGGCCCTTAGCTGTAGCCTTTCCAGGCATTTACTTGCCAGGTTTGGGGAACAAATAGATGGAGGGGGGGTGGCCCCTTTCTGGCTGCTCCGGTCTAGCTTTATTACAGATCCCCCGCAGTAGTGCACTTTTTATTGTTTTTATAGATGCTAAAGACGATGGGTTCAGTGGCCTGTTAAAAATAAAGCCAACTGAATGTCCTAGGAGGCTTCTGGAGTGATGTTAGAAACTCCATATAAATGTATTAGGAAAAATAGAATACACATGTTTTGTTTGAGAATTGTGTTGATGTTTTGTACGTTATTTGGAGTTCATGGAAATTCTTCATGTCTAATTTCTTTAGCATCATTAGCCCCATGGAAACTCCTTGGGGTGTCTTTTACGTTCTTTCCATGTTTTTCATCTTTGAATAATGGATCATGTCTCCTGTGAAAAGTAATGTGTTTTGATTTGGTCTCTTAAGCTTCGTATTAAAAGAGTCTGACAGTTCATTTTATGTAAAGATATGCTCCAAGTATCAAGGCAGATAGAATTATAATGTTGACCTTGCTCTTTTCCTCCATGTCTTCCTAGAGTCAGGCTCAGTCTCATTTGTCAGAGCAATGTTGTCCAGTGGAAATAAAGTAGGAGACCTGTATATACGTCACTTAAAATTTTTCCCACTGCTATGTGGAAGCACAAAAAGAAATTAGTTTCTGTGAAGTTAGTTTTAATAATATACTTTAGCCCAGTGTATCCAAAATGTTATTTTGACATAACTAAATTTCAAAATTCTTTATGAGGCATTCTACATTTCTTCTTGTATTGATGTTTTTGAAATCTGTTACCTAATTCGCTGCAGACTGCAATTTAGTTTGCACTCTTTGATGGCACTATTTACCTGGCTTTTGTTCCCTCTGGGGTCCGTTGGCATACTTCTGCCAACTGGCAAAATAGTCAATATTTCAGGCTTCCCCATTGTCTTGTGAAAGAATTCACCAGACAATGTGTGGCTGTGTTCCAAGAAAACTGTATTAAACCAGGTGGTGAACCAGATGTGGCTTGCAGGCTGACGTCGGCCAGCCCCTGCCCTAGTGAAGTGTACTGTCTCCTTGAAGTTTAATCCTCAGAAGCTGACTTCTGATTCGGTGTGATGTCTGCTACCGATACAGCTATTGTGATGACTTTCATTCAAGAATATCCAGGGAAAATGTACCAGAAACAAAGTCCATGGTTAAAGAATGAAAACTTTGGGACCACAGGAACTCCCCATCCCACTTCCTGAACTTGGCAGCTTCTAGGGCAGACGTGGCGAGCCAGGGGTTCGTGGTGCTGGCCTGGCCCTCACTGTGCCTGACTGTTTTGGAGCAGCTTTGTGATGCTTAAAAGTTACCCTCTCGGATTATGCACCTTGAACATGGGGGCAATGATGATTCCTACCTTACAGAGTTCGTAAAATTAAAGTGGGTGCCTGGTTGGCCTCCGTTGGGAGAGCATACAACTCTTTTTTAAAAGATTTTAAAGAGAGCACAAGCAGGGGGGAGCAGCAGGCATAGGGAGAAGCAGACTCCTCGCTAAGCAGAGAGCCCGAAGCAGGACTCAGTCCCCCATGGGATCATGACCTGAGCCGAAGGCAGACAGTTCACCGACGGAGCCCCCCAGGCGTCCTGAGCCTACAACTCTTGATCTCGGGGTTGTAAGTTAGAGTCCCAAGTTGGGTGTAGAGATTACTTCAAAATAAAAATCTTAAAAAGTTCAATAAAAGCTAGCTGTATAAAGTTAGTGTAATGTCTGGCATGTGGCAAGTTCCTGGAATGTTAGCCTTCCTTGTTGCTGCTCCTTATTACTGGTATCACTGCTGAAGATGGTGTTAGTACTGCTAGTGCTGCTGGTATTACTGCTGGAAGTGCTTCACTTTGATCGGCTGCCCGCAGGTGGTCACAGCAGCCGCCCGCACAGGGTCACTTTGGACGTGGACTTGCTTTCAAGGAGGAGCGGAGCTCCTGCGCTCTGGGGATACTTGGGCAGAATCGGCAGGGATTCTGGTATTGGAAGTGGCACCTGTCCTGGTGACCGGCATGCAATGGGACTTCCGTCACTCATTCTTTGGACCTGTTGCCTGAAAATACCACGAGCTGCCTTGCCAGCCTCCGGGATGGTCGAAATGAGCACATACCACGGGTTTAGAAGTTGCAAAGTGCTTCGCAAATGTTAGCAAGTAGCATTTCTTGAGTAGCTGGCTGTCTTTGCTTTATATCACACATTTAATTTGATCCTCATGGGCAGTTGGAAGGATTGAGAGGCCTGTAGAATGCTTAATCCGTTGGTGGAAACATAGCCCCTGATCAGTGAGTAGCAGCCACTATTTTGATTAAATTTGTTTAAGACACAGCCTTTTATTATAATCCATCCCGGTAGATTTTATGTGTCCTTTGGACTAGAAATGCTGTTAAAGGACCTTGTTATGTAGCCTGACACATAAACTCCCAAATTTACATGGTCTGACATGCTAGAAGGTAAAATTAGGACACTCGGCATAGAAGACTGACAGAATTAAGTCACCGGAGTCTGATCAGTGATGACTCTCTGATTGATTAAAATGTTGAACTAACAGGGACACCATATAAAGTGGGAGCTGAGGGTATCCCTCGGGGTGATCTTGTCCTAGAACAAAGGCTCTCTCACACATGAGGCACCTCCCTAACCCTGTTCCCTTAGAGGTCCAGGTTGGGCAGAGACGTGCGAGCGGTCACCTTGCAGCTCTCCGTGCTCCTAACCACGGGCAGTCACAAGGACAGGACTGCATTCACCACAAAACAAAGGCACTCTTGAGGGAGCTGCGGACAGGAAACACTCTGATGTGGGGACTCTGCTGTTCCACTTTTGAAATTTCCTTCCATTCAGTAAAATCTGAATAGAATACAGCCAAGAGTAGGAACCACCGAAACGTCCTCCCTAGGGAGCTGATGAAATGGAAAGAAGTGGGACACTTGCCTGTCCTAACAGTGATGCCTTTAGGTGAGAACAAAATGTAGGGCATATTCTCATTTGCCTTTTTTTTTTCGTTCAACAAAGCATGTGTGCTTTGTAGGTGTGTGCAGACAGCACAACAGTCATGTGTTTGTACGTGCATAGAATATGTCCAGACGGAGACTCAGGAAGCTGGCCAGAGTGGCTTTCTGCAGGAGAGCTGTCGGATTTGCGCCGTGTACATTCTCCGTGCTTCTGATTTTTAAAAAAAACAAACAAAAAAATAAAACCACCAACTTTGGGTGCATTATTCTGTCATTTAACCATAATTTCATGGAGAAAGGAGACTACTTTTATTTCCCAATTTCTTTTAAGTCATCCTGAAACTTGACACAACAAATTTATGTTATTGTATTTTCTAGTAGAACCATTTCCTATAGAAACACATTCTGGTTAGGTCCTATAAGTAGTTAAAAAAGAGACTGGGATATTGAGCTGTTTTTCGGGCATGTTCTCCAGAAACACGTTTTGAGGAATGCTTGGACCTTGTGGTTGGCATCCTTAAGAGGACCAGTTAAGCCAGCGCCAGAACAGAGTTTCTCTGCTCCTGTTTTTTGTTTGTTTGTTTGTTTGTTTGTTTTTTAAAGATTTTATTTATTTATTTCACAGAGACACAGTGAGAGAAGGAACACAAGCAGGCAGAGTAGGGGAGGGAGAAGCAGGCTTCCTGCAGAGCGGGGAGGCCAATGCGGGGCTCGATCCCAGGACCCTGAGATCATGACCTGAGCCCAAGGCAAATGCTTAATGACTGAGCTGTCCAGGCGCCCTCTGCTCCTGTTTTCATAAAAGTCATCAACTCAGGTTGATTGGGTTGGACAGAATTTGTTAAAGTTTTCTTGCAAAATTTGCACTCCAATAGTGAGAAACCTGGCCTCCACCATCCATTTATTTAATTAATTGTAGAGCAGGAGCGAATTGTGATCCTGTCATTCCCAGGGAAGAGCTCTCTGAGCTGTAATGCAGTGCACCCGGGCGGCTCCCTTTGCCCTCAGTCTTCCGGAGCTCATTTCCAAAGGTCCTTACGAGGGCAGATGTATCAGGGGGTGTATCCACCATAACAGGATCCGACAGAACAGCTTCTCCAACCTAAAATTTCCCTGTGCTTTACCTACTCATTCCCTTCCCGCTGAGTCCTGGGAACCACTGCTGCTTCTACTGTCTGTGTAGCTTTGCCTTTTGCAGATTCCCATCTAATTGGAATCAGGCAGTAGACATATCGGCTCATTTCAGTCTGTTTTACTGTGTTTAAGCTCCCTCCAGGTTTTGGAGAAACTCGGCATCTCTTTTAAAAAAATCTCTGAATGCTGTTCCATGAGACAGCTATCTCACAGTTTCTTTGGCCGTTCACCTACTGGACGACATCCTGATTGCTTCTGAATTTTGACAGCTGGGAATGAAGCTGTTGTGAACATTCATCCTGCGGGTGTTTGTGCATTCGGTTCGGTTGGCTAAATCCTTAGGAACACGCTTGCTGGATCATAGAAAACAGTGTTTAGCTTTATGAGAAACTGTCTTCCAAGTTGACTGTCATTTTGCATCCAACCGACTACGAATTACTGTTCCTGTATCTTTGCCATCACTGGGTATTTTCGGTTTTCCGGGTTTAATCATTCTAGCAGGTGTGTGGTGGTGTCATTGTTTTAATCAGCAATTTCCTATAGGGAGTATCTTTCCATATGCTCAGTAGCTGTCCCTAAATCTTCTTTGGTGAAGTGTCCAGATCTTTCCCCTCCTTTTTCCCATCGGGTGGTGGTTTTCATATTCTTGAGTAGTAGTCATCCCTATATTGGATATCCCTATATTGGATACAGTATTTTTTCAGATAAATATTTAAAAAATATTTTCCCAGTGTGTTGCTTGTCTTTTCATTGTCTTAACAGTGTCTTTCACAGAGAAGTCAATCAATTTTTCCTTTTACGAACGGTCTTTTGGTATTATTTCTGAGTCCTTGCCAAATAAGTACATTGGAAAAGGCTGTAAAGAGAACCACAGTTTTGCTTATGCAACACCATAGTTTAAGTGCGTATGTATGTGGTATGTCAGGGAGGCAATTTAGTGAGAAATTCATAAAATTCAGACCCTCCCCTGAGGGAATGTATCCTCTAATGGGGACTTCACACGGGTATGTCTAACAGACACACATGCAAAAATACATGAGAAGATGCATGGTCGAGGTCACATCCTAAAGCAAGTACACGTGTGCTACCAAGGGAAGGGGAGGTGACAGATGGCAGCAGTCAGATGCCTCAGGAACAGATTTATGCATCGAAGAGGGTGTGTATGGGAGACCCCTAAAATATCCATGAAACTCAACAGAGACCACGGGAGAACATCCAGGTGGTGAGGCCAGCTCCGGCTGAGGAAGACAGGAAGTGACAGCTTTAGTCCAGAAACATCTAGGGTTCTCTAGAATGTGAACAAGATGTCGCGTTGACCTAGCTGTGTGTTGACCGAAGGCAGACTGGAGCCATATGCCAGGGCCTTGAATGGGAAATTGGAGCCTTTGCCTTAGTTTGGGGTGGTGTGTGCTGGGAGTCTGTTAACCAGGGGACTGCTCCTCGGAAGGATTCTGTGAGTGTGTATGCGTGCGTGTGCGTGTGTGTGTGTGTGTGTGTGTGTTCGTTCTCTGGTCCGGTTCCTCCTTTCCTGTTGAGCAGTGGGGGTTTTGAGGCTCTGAGGTGAACGCAGCCGCTTCTGGGTGTAGTGTCCAGCGTTTTCTCCTGAGGGTCGGTGACTGCGCTCCCCCGGGAAGGCTGTGGCGCGAAGCCTGTGCCCCGGGAGGGAGACATTTCCATGCTCTCTGATCTGACCTGCAGGACTGACCACAGCGTTTGGCAGTCAATGTCATGGTGTTGCTTCCTGTTCCTCACCTGGTGGGGGAGGGCGGTGCGGGGAGTTGCCTCTTCTCTAGGGGAACTTAGTTTCTCCCTCTCCGCTCCGAAGTGAAGTCCGCGAGCGGCAACAACTGTGCAAAGTGGTACACAGTGCGGGAGTGAAATGACTGATGTAAGTACAAAGACCTTTTGTCGCTAGTTTAATGGGCTTTTGTTTCGTGCCTGTTCAAGGTCAGGAAAATTATATTGCCGGTTTAGTAACCCCGCTTTTGAAAGCTCTTCAAAGCACGATAAACTTGGGTTCAATATTTATGGACCGCTTTTGATAGTTTGATGTAGCAAACACAGCAAATAAAGATGGAGAGGTCTTGCATCTTTTTTTTTTTAATTAATTTTTTGGTTAATTAGTAAGGTGAGGACAGGCGTCCCATTGTAAGACTTTCTCAGTCATTTACAGGGCTGGGAATGATAGTTTATTAGTATAACGTAATTGACTTCGGATAAACCTTTCTGGAACCTTGGATTTTCCTGCAGTTGAAGAAGGGTTATCAGAGGTGAGGTTAATGTTTAAAGGTGAATAGAGTAAAAGTATATCCAGTAATGGTAATACAAATACACCTAAGATAGTAAATCCTCTTTGTTTAAGGTTAGTTGGGCCTTTCCCCTACTCTGTAGTATTTACTTACCAAAATAAAGAATCATATAAGGGTTCTTTTTACTAAATAGGTTATTTTCTCTTCCTTAGGATGGCAAGGACTAATCCAACATAATGTGGGCTATGAGATAAGTTCCTCAGTTGCAGGCCTAATATGTGTGTAAATAAAGGCGAAGCTATTTCACATAGAGAAACTAGGTCAGGATCCATTAAAAAAAAAAAAAAGCAAAACAGGAAAAAATAGAACTCTTTAATTTTAGAATGTTACACTACTCACTTTGATAAAGTCTACCAGAGGGATGGGAAATTAAGTCTTATAAGATAGAAAGTGATTTTTTTTTTTTTTCTATTGAGCTACTAAGGACAGTAAGGAAGGCACTTGTTGGTATACTGCTCAGATCCCATGTTTGATTTTAGCCTATGCTTTGCTACCATGTTATTTTCTAAGCAGAGTAGAGCCAGTCTCCAATCTGGACCCAAATGTTTGTTGGTCCAGACAGGGGCAGGGGCATTTCATGCTGTTACCTGGAAGGTTGCTCTCAGTCTAAGGGAGAAACTTGGAGTTTCCTTGTCTATAAGATGGAATCCTCTGTCCTAACCTGCCCACACCCCCAGATCAGAGTAGAGAAATGCCTTCTCCCTGAAGTCCTGACTGCCCTCCTATACCCAATGGGCCTCTGCATGGCCAACCAGGTTCCCACTCTTTTTGAGTTCTCAGGACTCCTCCCCTGGTTCCTGAGACATCTCTCAAATGCTGAGAAGCACGAGAACTTTGAGGGTCCATCGTTAATGAACTCGCTGTTTTCTTCTGTAAGCACGGATTGAATGTCCTCGTACTGTAGACAGGGGGCGATTTCCAGAATCGCTGACATCCTTATTATCTTTATGCAGTATATATGAAATTATGAAAGGCTAGGTAGTGTTCAGGGTAATTAGATTCATTAATGCATAAATGCGTTTATTTCTGTCTCCGGTTGTGAAGAGCCTCCCTTGTCCTGGGTATCGGCACTTCTCTTGCCCTTTATTTAGATTTGAAGCCGCAGAAGATAGGGCTGGATTATAACTGGATTTGGGGGTAGGTCTTAGCATGTCCTGCTAATCAGTCATTTGCGTCTGGACATTATGAAATCTTACTTTTTAAGGTGGTAGGGGAAAATAGTCTTCCCAATTAATATTATTATCATCGTCGTCATCATCATCATCATCATTATTTGTAGAACTGACTTACCTGAAACAAATACATTCCATCCTTTCTCCAGGAAGACTCCCTTCATATCCATTGCTGCTTGTCCATTTTATTTTTCAAATTTTTATTTATTTATGCTTTAAGATTTACATATGTATTTTAGAGGGAGTGAGCACATGCAGGAGGGGCAGAGAGAGAGGGAGAGAGAATCTCAAGCAGACTCCGTGCTGAGCCCAGAGCCCGACCCAGGGCTGGATCCCAGGACCCGAAATAAGACCTAACCTGAAACCAAGAGTGGGACGCTTAACCGACTGCCACCCGGGCGCCCCCCAGCTTATCCATTTTAAATGCCTCCATGTCTTGTGTGGCTTTAAAAAACTGGCTTTGTTGAGATAGAATTCACATACCTGCAGTTGACCCCTCTGAAGTGTACAGTTTGGTGGGTTTTTATATATTCATGAATAATGTGTTCCCATCACCACTGGCCATTTTAGAACTTTCTCATCAGCTCATAAAGAAACCCCCTACTGTTGGCCTGCCCCCCAACCCCACCCCACCCCGCCGACACATACCTACCCCCACTGCTTCCACCAGCCCTAGGCGGCCACGACTCAGTGTCTGCCCAGTTCCCTTTCTGGACATTTCATATGGATGGAATCCTGTAGTACACACATGATTTTTTGTGACGGGCTTCTTCCACTTAGTATAATGTTCTAAGGGTTCATGTGGCATGTTTTAGTGTTTTGTTCCTTTTCAGACCAAATAATACTCCATTGTGTGAATAGATAGGTATTTTATTTATCCATTCCTTTGGGTTTTTTGTTTTGGTTTTATTTTTTTTAAAGTAATCTACACCCACTGTGGGACTCAAACTCACGACCCCGAGATCAAGAGTCACATGCGCTCCCGACTGAGCCAGCTGGGCACCCGTAAGCCCTCATTTGTTGGTGGCCGTTTAGCTAATTTCTACTTTTAAGTATCTTTCTCGTAGCTTCACACTTGATCTTCCTCCTTCTCTTTCCCTTCCCTCTGTTCCATACAGGGCCATTAGAATCCACTCGATATCTGGGTTTTTACCTTGTTTAAAAAAATGTTATTTATTAAATATCTTCAAAGATATATAGTCAAGTAGAAGAATAATCATATTGTGTATACATGATTATTTTCTTCGTTCAGTGCAGCCTGATATTTCATTCCCTTTTATTCCTAGCAACCTTTCTTCCCAGCGTCCACAACAATACCCTCTTGTCCCAGAAAGGGGCGAGCATGAGTGTTCCTGTGCTTTTCTGCACATGTGTACCGAGACTTAGACAGGAGGACCTCAGAGATACTGCGGGTTTGGTTGCAGACCTCTGCAGTGAAATGAATATCACAAAAAGCAAGCCAGATGACTATTTTGGTTTCCCACGACCTCTAACATTAGATTTACGTTATTCTGTAGTCCTTTAAGTGTGCAGTAGCATTAGGTCTTTAAAAAAGTATAATACTTAATTTAATCTGAGCTTACAGCAAGTCATAATCACTGGTCACAATGAAAAACTTTGAGATATTCCAAGAATCACCCAAATGTGACACAGAGACAAGGGAGCAAATGCTGTTGGGAAGATGGTGCCGGCAGACTGGACACGGCTTTGCCACAAACCTTCAATTTGTGAGAAACACAGGGTCTGTGAACATGATAAAACGACGTATGCCTGTATCTTCATGCACATACAATAAATAGGGCGGGGTTTTTTTGGGGGTTTTGGTGGTTTGTTGTTTGTTGTTGTTTTTGTTCCTTTGGGGTTTTTTGCTGATGTCCTTGTTTTACAAAAATGAGGCTGTTATGCATAGTTTCCTGCGTCTTTTCTCAGCTTGCCAAACGCCCAGAGTCTACTGGTGCGGCTTTCACATGGTCTTGGTCTTAATGGCTGCATAGTATTTCATGATGTGCCCGATTATCAGAATACCCCCGGCCACTCGTTGGGTCTTGTTTCCCGTTTTGGCGCTGCCAACAAAGGGATCTTTGTATACCTCAAGTCTGGCTGCATTTATCTCTCACCCTAAGCCTCAGTTGGCTCCTTATCTGGAAAACAGTTGCCATCAAAGCTGGACACAAGAAGCACAGCCGCCCAGGTCCCCCGCGCCCCGCTCTGTCCCAGACTAGCCACGGGACACGCTGGGTTCTCGTTCGGCCTCGTGGCTGTTGTCTGAGCTGCGTTCTCCGTAGAATGGTTGTTCCCCTGCAGCTGCGAATCGGTGGTAGAGCCCAGATGCTGGGTCAGATCGGGGTTCAAATTATGTGTCTCCCCTACGTCCTCATACTTGACTTTCTTCTGCATTCCTGAGGAGCTTAATTTTAATGTTTGATATGGTTTTCTATGCGGCTTTCTGCTATGTAAGGAATGAGGGTTGGTATACCTGCCACCCTTCTAAATGGAAGGGTTCTGGGAAACAGAAGGCCGCCGCCTGTGGGGCTACGCATGTGGGGGCAGGAGCGCATGTGGGGGCAGGGTCCACACGGAAATCTCTGCATCTTCCTCTCAGTATCCCTGGGAGCCTCAAACTACTCTTTAAAGAATTAAATGTTGGGCTCCCGGCTCAGGGGGGAGTCTGCTTCTCTCTCTACCCTGCCTTCCCCTGCCCTCGGATCGTGCTCTCTCTCTCTGTCTCTCTCTCTCTCAAATAAATTTAAAAATCTTAAAAAAAATTAAAAATTAAATGTTAAAAATCAATTAAGGGGAGCCTGAAAAGATTAGTGCTTGCCCAGGAGTTGGGGGAGGTAGAAATGAGTAGGCGGAGCCCAGAGGATTTTTAGGGCAGTGGAACTACTCTGTAGGACCCTTTAACTCCTCTAATGGTGGATGTATGTCCTTGTGCATCAGAACCCTTCGCTGCACAACAGCGAGCCCTGATAAGTGTGGGCTCCGGGTGCTGGTGGTGGGCCGGTGTGGGTTCATCAGTTGTAATAAATGCAGCGCCCTGGCGGGGCTTGTTGATTAAAGGGAAAAAAAAATCTAGAGGCCCCCCCCCACTTTTTTTTAGTCTTCAAGCATGAACCATGGACCCTTGCACATAGTAGGTGTTTAAAGCCCAGTCTGTTTTATAGCTGTTTCTTGCAAAATCCGTATTATCTGCTGCCATCAAAACTTGAAGCAGCCACCGTCAGAGCAAACTCCAGCCCCGGAAGACTAGTTCGCAGGGACGACGTGTGCGCGGGGGAAGTTTGGGAAGGAAAATGCCTGTAAGCTGTGACGTGGACATTCCCCCAGCTGGGTCATCTTTGAACATTAAATTCACCAGAGGAGGAAGTAGAAATTAAAAAGAGAAGCACTGATGGAAATACAGGCTTACCCCCCTCCCCAACCTCTTGAGTGCTGTGCGGGTTGCCCATGGCGACAATCTGCCTCTAGATCCCCCCCTTCCTGGTTAAATTACTAGGAAGGGCCAGAAACACAATCGCAGTGCGAGCTTGGAAGGAGCGGCCACTCCTGGTGGCTCCCTCCCGCCCTGCCTCCCTCCCTGGGCTGTATGAAATCCTACAACCACACCACCCTAATTAGCCCGAGAATGGAAGGGGTTGTCATGGCAACCGAGCACTTTTTAAAGCACAGGAATGGTGTTCATTATTGTTCAGTGTCTTTAGCTGTGGCAGAAAGGTCAGTGTGGCAGGCGTTTTCCATATGAATTTTGGCCCCAGAGCCAAGCCGAAGGTGGAATGTTCCTTGGAGAGGCTGAGGATGGTGAGTGCAGCTGAACTTTTTTTGGATGGAGTGGGGGTCCCTTTTGTAAATATTTTTTAGGACGTTCTAGGAACTGGTGCCAAACTAAGGAATCGTGGTGACGTTGTTAAATAGGGATTGGAAGAAAAGACGCACGGAAAAACTGGGTGGTTCAGGTATGGGGAGAGATTAAGAAAAGTCTTTGAGCGTCCGGTGATGGAATATTAAATTAGTTGGTGTCTGATGATGAAATTAACAAGTCGAGTAAGTCGGATGCTTTATTCTCTGTGTGTTTCACGTTCGCTCTGTGATAGTCTTTGTGGATGGCTGCTGCCCAGATTAGAGTCCAGATAATAGAATGGAAGCATGTTAACCGAATACCTCTAGAACCGTTGCCTCTCTCCATTTTTTATAACATAAAGATAAGGCATAAGAGTAACCGAGGCTGATTTTTCTTATTTTTATGTTTTTCTTACTTTTCCAGGGATATTTAAATAATCAAAACTAAAAACCAGGGAGCCACACTTTTTTGGACATTTGCCCTAATGTATTGGCTGTCCTTGGGTAGAATACTGCTGAGTAAAGACAAGTTGACCACATTGTTTGTAGAAGGAATTAAATTAAATATAAGAGAGGTCAGCCTGCAGGAGATGATATTCAGGCTGTTCCATCACAAGCTGTAGGAGAGATTGGCAGAACATTCTTCAAATTTATTCTTTGCTAGTTTGGGGAGCCTGCGGGAGAACGTGGCTTTAAGCCTAAATTTGTGTTAATGACCGCGCTTTTAAGGACTGCAAATTTAAGGCATTTTTTTCCCCCACTGTTTAACGGTGACCTTCCATTCTCTTCTGCTCCTTTTCAGTCATTTTATTCACAGTTGTGTAGGATAAAGTACAAATTAGTTCAAGGGAATGGCTCTTTGGATTGAAAAACAAATCATTGCCCAAAAAGCCGCAAGTGGTAAGCGGCCTACTTTTGGGCTTTCCCCTGAAAGACCATTGTCCTGTTCACACTGCCAGATTGTTTGGCAATGGCGTGGATAAGAGAACGCATTTCAGGACATGAAGTTTGGGTTTAATAATTTTTTTTTTTTTTTTTTTTGGTGTGTCTTTGGTTTGGATTTTCTGGGATTCATTTACCTAGGGTTCACCGTGTAGAGCTTTCAGCACACAGAAGATTTGACTAGATACTGAGAAAACGAGACCTCTATTTTTGTCCCTTTTCCTCCACTGGTGTGCTTTCTCTCCCCCCCCACTCCCCACCCCGCCCTCCACCCCTCACTGGGTCCCTCTATTCTTTGACTAGAAACATGCCTTTCAGTTCCTGGAAATGGAAGTTCAAAAAAGGAAATAAAGTGACCTCAGATGACACTTGTTAGGTTCTTTGAAACACTGTTAAAAATGGCAGTATGTTTATTAAAACAGTCAGAAATGGGAACATGGAGATTAATACTAGGAATTATTGGTCTTTTTTTAAGATCTGACAATGGCGTTGTGGTTGTATCAAGAAATGGTATCGATAGTATTTACCGATGAGATGTTGTGAAGTCTGCGACTGCAGGAAAATGGAAGGGCTCAGGGGTGGCTGCTGAAGCCCAGGGGGCGAATCGGGGCGCGGGGGGTGCGGGGTGACCTTGTTCCCTTTATCTTTTCCCCATTTCTCACGTTCCAGATGCCAGAGCAGTTCGACCAGGCAGTCGTGCTGAATCAGCTGCGGTATTCCGGGATGCTGGAGACGGTGAGGATCCGGAAGGCAGGCTACGCGGTCCGGAGACCCTTCCAGGATTTCTACAAAAGGCAAGGCGGGGCTGCATAGGTCCGCTTTCTTTTCAGAGCAGCTGGGGAAAAGGGATTGTAGCGAAAGGTGACGTGTGGCGTCTTTCCGCGGCAGGTATAAGGTGCTGATGCGGAACGCAGCTGTGCCCGAGGACATCAGGGGCAAGTGCACGGCCCTGCTGCAGCTCTACGACGCCTCTCACAGCGAGTGGCAGCTGGGCAAGACCAAGGTAAGGTTACGGACAGGGCGTTCGCCTGGTGGGGGCACCTGGGGGCTAGGTGGTAGAGCGTCTGCCTTCTGCTCAGGTCACAATCCTGGGGCCCTAGGATGGAGCCCCAATGGCAGGACCCCTGCTCAGTGGGGAGCCTGCTTCTCCCTCTCCCCCTGCCTGCCCCTCCCCACCCACTCATTCTCTGTCTCTCTCAAATAAATAAATAAAATCTTAAAGGAAAAAAAAAATATTCGTCCCATCAAGCTCCTGGGCGATGTTGGGACAGGTGTCCTGTGTGACTGCTAACAAATGATTTTTATGACTTTTGAACGTGGGGGACGATACGGTGCCGTGCCCACCATAGTCTTTTGTCCTCAAGACAGTTAGTGTTATATCTGAAGTCCTTGACTTGTCAGGAACTCGCTTTTCTGAAACCTGGGGCCCGGAGTGTGCGTGCGTGCGTGCGTGCGTGTGTGTGCGTGTGTGTGTGTGTGTGTGTGTGTGTGTTTTCCTTCAGGCAGTCGGCACATTTGGGCTGATGGGCAGTTCAGTTCCAGGAAGTGCCGGGCAGCCTCCGACTTCAGAGAAGCGAGAGCCCAGACCCTTCTGACTGTTGGTACTCTGAATGCTGCCTGCTGTCCCTGCCCCGCTGGGAGCTGTCATGCAAGGAACTGGCCAACACTCAGAGATCTCGTAGGCTGACAAAAAGCCAGTCTAGTAGACCAAGCGAAGGTCATGTTTGGAACATGCTGGTGTGGCTGAGATGAGGCCTGGATCCTGTTTATTCCAGACAGGAGCGGGGGGGGGGGCAGTTTGGCCTCAACAGCAAAAGTTAGCCGTCACATTGGTCGTGTGAGCTGTCCTCCTTGTATCAAGGAACTGCCAGAATCTTCCTTTGCCGTTCACTCGTTTTCTTCCCTCCACTCTGGGCCTCGTCACACAGGAAGACAGAAATGGCACTTGTCACGGAAAGGCAGGCAGCTGAGGGGTTGACTGTTGAGTGTTTGGAGGGACTCGAAAGTAAGAGGCATTCCTTATGCCTCATCCTCCTGGTCTTCCCAGTAGCAGTGCAGCACCCAAAAAGTATTTTCGTTTCCACTCCTATTACATTGTTTTTAACCAGAGAATTTCTTTCTTTAAAACATGAGGGAGGGACGCCTGGGTGGCTCAATGGGTTGAAGCCTCTGCCTCCAGCTCAGGTCATGGTCCCGGGGTCCTGGAATCAAGCCCTATATCGGGCTCCCTCCTCTGCAGGGAGCCTGCTTCTCCTCTCTCTCCCTCTGCCTGCCTCTCTGCCTACTTGTGATCTCTCTCTGTCAAGTAAATAAATAAAATCTAAAAAAAAAATTGTTTAAAAAATGGGGGACAAAGGGAATCCCTGGGTGGCTTAGACAGTTGA
This sequence comes from Mustela nivalis, assembly GCF_964662115.1. Classification (NCBI taxonomy): domain Eukaryota; kingdom Metazoa; phylum Chordata; class Mammalia; order Carnivora; family Mustelidae; genus Mustela; species Mustela nivalis. The sequence continues at coordinate 167,340,063 of NC_139022.1, forward strand.
CTGTCCAGCTCTTGATTTTGGCTCAGGTCATCATCTCAGGGTCATGCTTGAGCCCCGTGTTGGGCTCAGCCCTGAGTGTGGAGGCTATTTAATGTCTCCTGATCCCGGGGTCCTGGGATTGAGCCCCGCATCGGGCTCCCCGCCCTGTGGGAGGCCTGCTTCTCCCTGTCCCACTCCCCCACTTGTGTTCTCTCTCTTGCTGTCTCTCTCTGGCAAATAAATTCTTTAAAAAAAAAAAAAATTTTTTTTCTCCCTTTGTCCCTCCCTACTCCAGTTCACTCTCTTGCTCTCAAAAAAGGGGGGGAGGGGAGGGCGAGGAAGGAGACTCGCTGACTGGCTCAGTCCGTTCGCACTGCTCTAACAGCACAGCACCGACTGGGTGACTAAAGAACTGGATGTTCATTCCTCAGAGTTCGGGAGGCTGCAAGTCTGCAAGCAGGGTCCTCACACGGTGGTGAGCTCTGGCTCCTCTCCCTCCTCTTAGAGGGCATGAATCCCATCAGGGAGCCCAACCCTCCCGACATCATCCAAACCTAATTACTTCCTAGAGGCTCTGCGTCCGAATCGGGCATGGAGAGGGCACAGACATTCCGTCCATCACATCAGTGACGAGGATGCGGGGTCGCGTGGGGACCCTCAGCAAAGGAAAGTGTAGAATGGACCTATTCTTCTACTCTTAACTTTTATTTATTTTTTTTTTTTAAGATTTCTTTACTTTAGAGAGAAAGAGTTGGAAGGAGGGGCAGAGAAAAGAGAGAGAGAGAGAGACTCCCTCAAGCAGACTCCCTACTGACGTGGAGCTCAATCTTGATCTCAGGACCCTGAGATCATGACCTGAGCTGAAATCGAGAGCCGCGTGCTCCTCCGTCTGAGCCACCCGGGCAGCCCAGGCTCTTCTCCTCTTGAGCAGTTTCACCCTGGCAGGGATTTAAGATCCAAATATCCAACAGGGTAACGACAGCATGCAAAGGGGTTGGGTTAGTTACCTGTTGCGGTGTAAGAAGCTACCACGGACGTACCTGCTCTAACAGCACACGTTTTAATCCCCCCACGCTATCATGGGTCAGGGCTCCGGGCACGGCCTCACCAGCGCCTCTGTCAGGGTCTCCCAAACTGCAGTCAGGGTCAGCTGCAGTTGCGTTCCCTTTTGGAGCTTGGGGTCGTCTTCCAGGCTTATGCGGTGCCAGCAGCTGGTTCTTTGCAGCTGTAGGACTGAGGTCCCTGTTCTCTTGCTGGCTGCCACCCAGGCTGCTCTGAGTTCCCAGAGGCCCCAGCAGTTTCTGACCACGGGATCCGTCCGACAACATGGCGGCTCACGTCGTTAAGGCCGGCAGGAGAGTCTGGCTGTGGTCTCCTCAGCCGGAGTCTTTATAATTCATGTGTTCCCAGAAGCGAGATCCCATCACTTTCTCGTATCCTGTTTGCTAGAAGGAAGTCCGTTTCCACCCACATTAAACCGGGGTGTAAGTTATTGGGGGTCACCTCAGGATGTGTCCTCACAGGTGTATAGGTCTTTCTGCCTGGAATTCTCCTCCCTCCGGTGCCCACTTAACCCCCTGTTTATCTGACTCATCCTTCCAGTCTCCGCTTAGACATGGACTTGGGCCGGAATCTCTTTTGACATTCTCCATTGCACCCTGCACGAGAAGTACACCCCCAAACTGAGCCAAGCCCCCCTCTGTCCTCTACATCAGTCCCGTTGTGACATTCGGCCATTGTCTTGTGCCATCTTGGTGTTGCCTGTTGACTTTCTACATCACCCAGGGGACAGAATAAATTGTTCATTCTTCTACACCGTGTACAGAGTAGGAGCTCAGGCAATGTCTGGTGAGTGCTGGAAAATTGTAAGGGATGGAACGAGGGTATCACCCATTTAGTCCCTCGGGGAAACTTTCTAAAGACAGTTCAAATGGAACACTTGACAATACAATGTCACCTGCTCTGACTTTGTAATCAAAAAGATACTGCATTCTTTCTCAGTGGATACCCTCCTCCTATCCCGCTGCCTTATACAGTGGAGTAACACCAAATATCGTGATGTCTCAGACAGTACTGGTCTCTTCTTTGAGCTCTCAGGAACCAATCCAACTTCACATACAATTACAGTTACATTATGGAAATGAGGTCCAAGCAAGGCTTGAACCCAGGCATAGCACAGGGGACACAGAGACATGATGACATTGCCCTTCAGTTTACTATGTTCCTGGGAGAGAAGACCTCCACGTGCCACCAGTAAATCATATGGTGTCATCTCTAGGAATAAAAACACTGCTTCTCTAAGAGAGACCTCACTGTGGACTGAAATTTCAGGGAAGCATTCAAGATGAGGACATCTTTAAAGAGGAATTAAACTTTAATTGGTGACCAGTTGGAGATAGAAGTAGGACGGAAACTTGAGAGTTGACAGAAACATTGGGAAGAAAATGTAAACATCAGAGCGTTAGAGTCGTGTCCACTAAATAGCTTTGACCTTGACCACTGTTTGACTTAATCATACACGAGTGTGTGTTTTGGTCAGTGTTGCTGCCAGAAGGTCTTTGCATTTAAAGCCTTGACAACTAATGAACATCCGAATCTCTTGGTAGAGAAATTCCCACCACACACGACAAGGAAACGTCGACAGTGTTGTAGTCGATGAGTTAAACGCATCTGAATTAGTTGGCTCACATAAAAATACATTTAGTTCTTGGAAGGCAAGAACTCGTATCTTCTGGGGAAGCATTCCTAAAGAAGCCAGAAATCCTGGCTGAACCTCCGGTGAACAGCCCGTCCAGAACATTCCCCTGTGTGTCCCCGCTGTGAGGTTGAGTTGAGGGTGACCTGGTTTTGACTCTTCCCACTTCTCTGTGACTCTGATACATTTCATTTTTCTGACCAAGTGGACTCTGTTGCCAGACCTTTTTCCCTCTATTCTGTGGCCACAAAGCCTGCAAGAGGTACTGCTTATAAAGATATCTTCCTGGAATAATCCTTGGGCTCTTGAGCTATTGGGATAAAGATAAAAAAAGGCCAGATGAAATTGTTCATACTGTATGTTGAGTTGAGTTCCCCAGGGCAGTCCCTTGAGTGGGCACTGCCCTTTGCTGAGCCACTCGAAGCCACCCACTCAGGGCAGCACTTGCCATCACAGTCAGTCGCTGGGTCGCGCTGGCTCCATCTTGGCCACGTCCCAGGAAGATGGGTTATGGCCACTGCTCACTGCTCGGCTGGGAGAACTGACATGGCTTTCCGTGTGTCCTTGCATGAATTCAGGGTGGATGTTCTTAAGCAAGATGGGTCTCTAAGAGTATTCTCTATTTGTTTGCCCCTTGGGTTAGTGGAAGAATATCTAGAGGATGATGAGGCAGTAAATTTACTAGGCAGGGCAGAGAACTCTTTGGGATGGGCATGAAACTTAATACTAAAGCAGGTATTTCTCTGATTCCAATTCAAATGGAGACATTCTGTAGACTTCTAGAAAGGTGAGTCACGTTCTTCCCTTCATAAAGCTATTTGCTTGTGAGAACTGGTATTTTGTTTTGTGAAAGCCCCACCACCATCATGCTTCCCCAAGATGTGACTTTTGTCCTTTTAAATACTCACCAGAGCTACAGCATTAGAATAAGATCTTTAATGCTGAAAAAAACCTCAAAGAAGTTTAAATACTTCTTGTAAGTCTAATCTTGATGAAAACTGCTTCAGAGATTCCTAGTTCTGAAACTTTTTATTATTTTCAAATAAATAAGCTTTATACTTGCCTTTTAAAAAACTATTTATTTATTTTGGCCAAAGAGGCATCATGCATCAATAGAGCCTGTAATTGCAACTATAGGAAAAGGGTTGTATGAGAAACTTTTCTAGGGGAATTATTTGTGGTAGAGTTTGCAAGTGCTCAGGAACCCAGAGCACAAGGAGGTAAACCTTCTGTGAGTCACCTGCTGGTAGGATCCTTTATTTGCTTTTTTTGCCCAAATGTCTTGGAAGAGACAGAGCAGAGTGTTTGGGAAACTGTGCTACTAAGAAAACAGAACGCATCATGATTGGCCAGAATGACTGACAGAAGCATAAATCAGAGCATCATGAGTGAGCGAGAGCGTCCGTTAGCTTCCCACCCACAACCTCCGAAATGCATCCAGGCTGACCGTTCATGGAAAAGCACGAAAATATTTTGGCACTAGTTTTTCTAGGAAATCATTCAGAATTTCTCATGCAGGCAGTAAATCTGAAATTATAAAATTAAAAGCTGGCTTGATTGAGGGAAGGTCTTAATGTTTTCACATCCTTTCAAATACTAGGAATTCTGATACAGAGTGCCAATTAGCAAAGACAGTTTCCTTATTTAGTAAGCCTAGGATTGAGGCGCCTGGTACCAGAAATAGGCCAGCAAATGGCTATGATCTGTTTTGTCCCAATTCTGGCATTCTTGTGAGGGTCAAACTGAGATGAAGCAAAAATGGTTCAATTCTCATTTTAAACTTGGTTTTCAGAGATACTTTTTTTTTTTTTTTTTTTTAAGATTTCTTTATCTATTAGAGAGCATGAGCTGGGGAGGGGTGCGGGGGCTGGGGTGGTAAGAGACAGAGGAAGAGGGAAAAGCAGACTCCCCTCTGAGCAGGAAAGCCTGCCACATCTGCTGAGCTCCATCCCAGGGATCGCGACCTCAGCCGGAGGCAGACACTTCACTGACTGAGTCACAGGTGCCCTCAGGATTACATTCTGAATGTCAATTTTTTTTTTAATGTGCATTAAAGTTTTTGAGGCCAAGACACCGTGATCGTAATGACTTCTCAGTCATGCAGAGAGAGTTTCCATGCGCTATTAAAGTAACATAAAATCCAAAGTTCCTGAATATGTTTCCTCCTCCTTCCCTTTCCTTCTTTCCTTCCGTAACATAGGGCATCTCTCTGTTCCTTGTGACTCACACTTTATGTGAGACTGGTGCTGGTCCATAAACTATTTGTCCCACTTAAGTGACTATAAACTTTGATGGCAACTTCATGGTCCTCTGTGCCTGTTGGAGCTAATATCCCCCCCCCCCCAAGAAAAGGCAGGGGGAACTTGTATTTTCTATATCTTTGCTTTTTATTCCTAGCAATATATTTTTACTGTATTTTTCAAATATCTTAGGACATGACAGCTGGAAAGTTTAAAAAAAACAAAGCAGCCCTCCCCCACAGGGAGCTGGAGAACCACTGTTGTCCTTGGAAATGTGTTTGGAGCACATTTGCGGAGAGAGAGGCATGGCCTCCAGAAGCTGTCTCGGACTCAGAGAACCTCCTGTTACCAGCCACGTTCTTGGCTTCTGATGCCTCCTTTTCCCCCGGCCAGGTCTTCCTTCGAGAGTCCCTGGAGCAGAAACTGGAGAAGCAGCGGGAGGAGGAAGTTACGAGGGCGGCCATGGTGATCCGGGCCCACATCTTGGGCTACTTGGCACGGTAAGAAGCACACCGAGGGGAGACCTCCATCAGACCTGGACGGAGGTCAGGACCAGGCTGTGGAGAGTCTCAGGGCAGCGCTCCTAACTAGCGATGCCAGATGCCCAGTGGGCTTGACCCGGGAGGAATGTAGGCAAGGGTCTCCTGATGTCTCCAGTAGACCAGTGACAGGAGGGGACAGGGCAGAGATACTTAAGTTGTTGACCCAGTTCCTCTGTGTCATGTATTGAAGCCGGGCAGCCTGGCTGTTGACTTGGCTCTTGGCCTGTTGGGTCCACAGAGGGCTCCCCTCTCCCGTGTTTGCTCAGCGAGGTGGCTTCTCGCCTTGTGAGCTGGAGCTCTGTCCATCTCTGCGGACCCACCTGCTGCAAGAAATTGTTCCATTTTCTGAAGTACAGGACCATGGTGCTGTGGCCTTTTTTTCTTCCCCCTCATGAGGACGGGAGACTGCAACAAATCTTTTTTGGTGCTGTTTACAGTCCAGCCCCTCCCAGGACTCTTCCAAGTCAGCATTAAGGGTTATGGACTTACTTAGTTTCAGCCAAGATAATGATAAGGTTCTTGCTTTAGTTTTGTGTGTTCTTATGCTTTTGTTTTCCTTCCGTTTTGTTTTGTCCACAGGGACCTCCTGTCCGCTCCTGCCGCTATAATGAGACGTTCAAAACCTGGCCCTTTTCTTTTGTCTTACAGCATTAATGGAAACTCATTGAAGAGCTCAGAGCCTCATTCCCTCAAAAACTATCCTGTTCTGCTTTTGTTTTCATTTTCAGAAAGCAATACAGAAAGGTCCTGGACTGCGTGGTGATCATACAGAAGAACTACAGAGCATTCCTTCTGAGGAGGAGATTTCTGCACCTGAAGAAAGCCGCCGTGGTTTTCCAGAAGCGACTCCGAGGTCAGATTGCTCGGAGAATTTACAGACAGCTGCTGGCGGAGAAACGGGAAGAGGAAGAAAAGAGGAAACGGGAGGAAGAGGAGAGGTACACTAGCTTTCCTGCTCGGATGAGGCAGAAGGACACCTTGTGAGTTACAAGGTCAATTTCCATTCTTGCAGCAAGAATCCCCAGTGGATGCTGCAGAACCTGCTGTTTGAAACATTACCTCTTGGTGGCTTGGACATAAAATTCCTGGGATATAAAATTCCGAGTTCTGTGCATTTAATGCATGCACAGAATGCATAATTGACCAGAAGTCTCTAACCTTGTTGTGTTTAGCAAAGTTTTCTTTAAAAAGGTAGCTCTCCCTTGGAAATGTGCTTTCGCGGTTTTGTGTGTGTGTGTGTGTCATTGCTTATGGTTATTTTCACCTCCTTTTTCCTTTACACTTTTAGAGAAAGAGAGAGGGCACGAAGAGAGGCTGAGCTCCGGGCCCAACAGGTAAGCATGCCCTTGACCCCGTGCTATCTCGTGTGCCCCTTCCCTTCCCACTTCAAACACCCGACACCCGGGTGAAAGGATTCAAAGGGAAAACAAAGTGTAAAGATACAAGAAGAAAGATTTTAAAGGCGATGTTGCTGATGCAGCTCGTTACCATTGAGTAAAACTTTGTGAATGTGTAAGGTTTAAATGTGAACCCGGACAGCAGCATCTCTGTGAAGCCGCCTGACCGCTGTGTTAGTTCGCCTGCCCTAACATAGTACCACTCAGCCTGCGGGGATTAAACAAAAAAGTGTTGTTTCACGATTCTGGAGGCTAGAGACCCCCCACCACCACCCCCCCCCCTCACCCCCGCCGCCCTGCTCCAGGGTGAAGGTGTCAGCTGATTCACTTTCTCTCCAGGCCTCTCTCCTTAGCTTGGACGTGGCCACCTTCTTACTGTGTACTCCTGTGGTCTTGCCTTTGTGTGCGTGCCTCCCTGGTGTGTCTGTGTGTGTCCGGATCTCCTCCATCTGCCAGGACTCCGGGCAGATGGGGTTAGAGCCCACCTCGTGGTCTTACTCTAACATAATCCCTTCTTTAAGAGCCCTGTCTCCAAATAACACATTCAGTGTTCTGGGACACCGGGGCTTCAGTATCGGTTCGGAGGACGGGGCACACCGTTCAGCCCATAGAGAGCCCATCTCCGCGCAATTCTTCATTGCGAAGAAGCAGCGATGCTCGTCCTGGTGCTGGCGACCCTTGCTGACCCCTCCCTTCCTCTCCTGCCCAGGAGGAAGCCGCCAGGAAGCAGCAAGAGCTGGAAGCCTTGCAGAAGAGTCAGCGGGAAGCGGAACTGCGCCGGGACCTGGAGAAGCAGAAGGAAAACAAGCAGGTGGAGGAGATCCTCCGCCTGGAGAAGGAGATCGAGGACCTGCAGCGCATGAAGGAGCGGCAGGAGCTGTCCCTGACCGAGGCGTCGCTGCAGAAGCTGCAGCGGCTGCGGGACGAGGAGCTCAGGAGGCTGGAGGACGAGGCGTGCCGGGCGGCGCAGGAGTTCCTGGAGTCGCTCAACTTCGACGAGATCGACGAGTGCGTCCGCAACATCGAGCGCGCGCTGTCGGTGGGCAGCGGGGAGCGCGCGCTGTCGGTGGGCAGCGGGGTGTCGGCCGAGCTCGAGGAGCCGGCGGAGGGCGCGGGCGCCGAGAAGCCCAGCTTCAACTTCAGCCAGCCCTACCCGGAGGAGGAGGTAGACGAGGGCTTCGAGGCCGACGACGACGCCTTCAAGGATTCGCCCAACCCCAGCGAGCACGGCCACTCGGACCAGCGAACGAGCGGCATCCGCACGAGCGACGAGTCGTCGGAGGAGGACCCCTACATGAACGACACGGTGGTGCCCACGAGCCCCAGCGCGGACAGCACGGTGCTGCTGGCCCCGTCGGAGCACGGCTCGTCCCCCGGGGAGCCCACCTACTGCATGCCCCAGGGCGGCGGCGGCGCCGGTGGCCTCCCCTCCCCGGACGGCGACTACGACTACGACCAGGACGACTACGAGGACGGCGCCATCACCTCGGGCAGCAGCGTGACCTTCTCCAACTCGTACGGCAGCCAGTGGTCGCCGGACTACCGCTGCTCCGTGGGGACCTACAACAGCTCCGGGGCGTACCGCTTCAGCTCGGAAGGGGCGCAGTCCTCCGTGAGTGCGCCCCGCGCGGGGCGGGGTGGGGGGGGGGGGGGGCAGAGGGTGGAGGGGCAGGGGGGACGGACCTTGTCTGTGATCTGTGCCCCGGGGCCGCCGAGATTTCAGAGTTCGGTCTTGAAGAGGATCTGACACCCATTTTCTGGCCAAAAGCAATCGCGTTAGTAAATGGAGCCTTGATATGCACACAGAGCCCAGAATCACCCAAGAAAACAGGCACTATAAATGGAAACTCAAGCCCTGTCTGTCATAGCTTCCCAGCAGGTGGGGAATTAAGGCCCGCCCTAAATTAGAACTGGAAGGGCCAAGGGCACACCGGAGAAGGAGAACCAGCGTTCCGGAGGCCTCACGGTCTGCTCCCCAGCCTCTTCTACCTGCGTCTGCTCTCCCTGATGCCTTACCAGACACGCTCTCCGGTCCATGGGCTTATTTATAGTTGACTTTGATTTTTCCCATTGGCTGTGCATTAAATATCCCCTTGATTTTCTGAAGGTATTTTTTATCATAGTGACTTAAAGGGAATTAACTCTTGTATGGTTTGATTAAAATTCTACCCTTGAACAGTCATGTTTTTAGCACAGCCTTTGGATAAATAAGTGTGTCTCACGGGGTATCCATTCAATGGGTCATTTGACCTTACGGGTCAGTATTTTGTAATTCTTGACCACCCTGTGTTGTGAATGGTGTGAATTCTCGTGTTGCTTCTGTCAGATTTATTTTTTTCAATGTTGACAGATGCTGGGCATTGTTTTTGCTTTTTCTGTTTGGCTCACGGTTGGCTCTCTCCTTCTTGTCCAGTTTGAAGACAGCGAAGAGGACTTTGATTCTAGGTTTGATACAGACGATGAACTTTCTTACCGGCGGGACTCCGTGTACAGCTGTGTCACCCTGCCTTACTTCCACAGCTTTCTCTACATGAAAGGTAGGACCCGTGCCCCCAGGGCCCCTGGCGGGGGGAGGTAGAGTAATGGACCGCTGAGGTTTGGTGTTCACTGAAGCTGACTGAGGGAGACCAGGAAGGACCCTCCCCATGGCTCACCTGGTGTTAGTTCCTCTGCGGTGAATGAGGGACGCCATGGCTGAGAAGATCATACCAGGCAGAACGCTGCTCAGACTCTCAGCATTAGGGCAGAGGATGTAGCCCCTGTCAACATCTTCAGGCCCTGTCGCTTCTCGGGCCACCCCGTCTCATTTCTGTGCTCTTTTCCTTCTTCCTACACCTCCTCCTCCCCTCCCCCAAGCACACTTTTCCTTTCCTTTCTCTCTCTCACACACATGCTTCTGCTACAGTCGCTGTAGCCCATAATGATGGTCAGCTGCACCGTTCCCTCCCACAGGAGCGTTAGAGAACCTAGAAGGTTTCCTCTACACGGGAGAAAAGTAAAGATCGGAGACAGGGGTGCACCTTGCCTTGGCTGCTTCTGACACCTGCTGTCTACCCCGCGCTTCCTGACGAGGATTTTGGTTGTGTATTTCGACAGCTGTGAACCTTTGTCTTTTATTGGCTCTTAATATTTAAGGGCTTCAAAGCATGCTCCTTTTAGAAAGGAACTTAATTAAGACCTTTTGGTCCTGCCTCATTTGTGTCCTCAATTCTGACTTCTATTTTATTTTTTAAGGTTTTTTATTTGGCTGGGTGGGGGTGGGAGGAGCAGAGCGAAAGGTTCTTAAGCAGGCTCAACACTCAGCACAGAGCCCCATGCGGGGCTCCATCTCACGACCCCGAGATCATGACCTGAGCCCAAATCAAGAGTTGGACACTTTAACTGACTCAGCCTCCCAGGCGCCCCTCAACTCTGACTTCTAAATCGGTAACAAGGACCATGGAAAGCCACTGTCGTCACCAGGTTTTGGTAGGAGTTTCCCATGGATCTCTGAAAGAAAGGTCTGCCTCGTTTCTCGCACGGCTCCAGGCCACCTGAGGGAGAGGGTCCAGGTCTGCGGGACGGGCAGGGATAACCAGAACCGTCACCCTGCCGATGAGGCCCTCCACTCTGCCACTCCCGCTTTCCTTGCCCTTCCATGGCTCTGCCGGCTGGTTTGTCTTCCTGACTCTTCCTCACTCTCTTTTCCGCTGCCATCTCTCCTCAATGGCTTTGCCTTCTCTTCTGTTTCCCTCCATGAAAACGTTTTCATTCTGTGTTCCCTTTCCCTGTGTCTTCCGTTCTTTGCCCTTGCTTCTCTCTCCTACTTGCATATTGATCTTTTCTCACAGCACTTGTCCTCCCTAATTGTCTTCCTGTTCTTCTTTGCTTACATTTTTCTTTTCATTTTTATTTGATTTTTTTTCTTTCTTTCTTTCTTTTTTCTTTTTTGGCTGCTGCCCCAGCGCCTACCCCCTATATTCAACATCAGGATAGCTACAAGTAGCCGGTCACTGGTTTGTCAAAGGTCTGCTGTTCTCAATTCCAGATCCCCAAGGTACTCAGGGAAACCCTGCCAGGTTTCAGGGAAGATCTTCCTATTACTTGAAGTCATTGGTTGGTGGAAATTCTTATAGGAATGCTAGAATGAAAAAGACTGAAAAATTCGAACTGAGTAATCAAGGGTCCACTAGACTACTCAATAAAAGCAAAAATTTAGTCACAAATCATAACTTGACCTAAGAACCATCCAATCAAAGCACTTAAAAATTTTTGTCATGCATGTCTCAGAATAAATATATAAGATTTTTTTTTAAGATTTTATTTATTTATTTGACAGAGATCACAGGTAGGCAGCGAGGCAGGCATAGAGAGAGAGAGGAGGAAGCAGGCTCCCTGCGGAGCAGAGAGCCCAATGTGGGGCTCGATCCCAGGACCCTGAGATCATGACCTGAGCCGAAGGCAGAGGCTTTAACCCACTGAGCCACCCAGGCACCCCTAAGCTTTTTATTAGTAGTATTTCCCCCACCCCAAACTTAATTCTAGTTCCCTCAGTTAGCTTTAGAAGTCCCTATAAGTCACTCCGATAATGGCATTGATTTATTACATAATTGTCTGATTAAAACAAGTAAGATTAGAAAAAAATACATATTCAAAGCATTAAAATCTTAAGACTGAAGCATGCGGAGCCCAAGGAGGTAAACAGGTGAGTTTTGGGCAAACTCCTCTGAATGAAACAAGTGGCTGTATGCATGTATCACCTTCAAATCTTTGACACATCATCATTTACTCTTTAATAAAGTATTTATAAAGTTGTGACCAAACATGCCAGAGAAACCAATTATAAAATATAACCACCAGATTATATTCTATGAGCATAAATGCATTTTCAGCAGCTTAATAGTTTCCTTAAAGGGTTTGCAGTTAGGAAATTAATAGCTTTGATCAAATTCTCTAAATGATGATGTATGAAGGGAGCACGCAGAACTGGAGACGGATAGCGGGGTGAGTCTTATTCTTAACTTAAGAGCAACAGTGAAAAATCTCCAGGTGATGACTATGGCGATGACGGGTATAATCTGTATCTTCAAAACAACCGTGAATAGCCTTGATCATTTAAAACCGTGTTTTTAATCAACACAGAACTAACATGCAGTGTTATCTTAGTTTCAAGTGTACGACATCATGAATTAGTACTTGCGCACGGCGCTCGGTGCCCACCACCAGAAGCCTCATACAATGGCATTAACCTTTATTACCTGAGACAGTAAGATCATAAATGACTTTGTACTGCAGTTTCCTCTGGGCTTGTTTTTGAGAAACCCAGATTAATAAGGGTAGCCGTTGGCAAGTTTGTAGTTTGTTAGGAAACCTCCCTGGAGTGTGGCGTGGTCCCGGACTTCTCAGCCAAGAGAGCAAACAGTGCTTTATTTAGGTTTAAGAAGGGGCAAGGCGGGGGTTGGGGGACAGACAGCATCTGGATGGCTCAGTCAGTTAGATGTCTGCCTTCATGATCCCAGGTCCTAGGCTCAAGCCCCCATCTGGCTCCCTGCTCAGTGGGGAATCGGTTTTCTCCCTCGCCCTCTCCCCCTGCACTCTCTCTCCCTCCCAGAGAAAGAAAGGGCATCGGTGTGTCCAATGAAAGCAAGTGCCTTTGCACGCCAGACCCCAAATAGTGTTGTCATTGCTTCATGTGTTTCAGTGTGAGGTTTAGCTCTACTCACTGAAGCAGTCATTGAAGAAATTAATCCGAGAAGGTCTGTCTTCAAGTTATCTCTAGTCTGGGAAAGAGAGCGTTTTCTTTATTCTTTCAGGATCCATGTTCACCTGTGCCTTATTTTTAGGACTGGCTGATCAAAAAAAGTAACTCATCTCTTTATAATAAGTTACTGAAGTAGATTCCTTGTGCTTTAGTGGATTCGTTAAGAGATTTTTTGATTGATGGTGGTTATAATGACCTCTTTGACCGACCTTGGGAAATCTAGAATCCTAAGATAAAGTTATCTGCCAGAAAAATGTTAGAAGAATTTTAAAAGATTTTGTTTTGAAGTAATCTGTACACCCAACATGGGACCTCTACACCCAACCCCGAGATCAGGAGTCACATGCTGTACTAACTGAGCCAGCCAGGTGCCCACTTAGAAATATTTTTTATCTTATAAAAGATATATGTATATCCTTGTTTTCCCTCTCTTTCTAAAAAAGTTTTCTACTAAATAAATTACAGTTAATTCTCATTTTTAAGGCCCAGTCACAATTTAGTTGTTTCATGTTCTAAATATTACACTTTTGACATAAACAATTTTCAGATGATACTTTTTGGGGGGGGGGGAATGTATTTACCCCCCAAAAGCTCTATTTTATCTTCTTATGGAAGTTTTAGGTCTTGTAACCTCCCCCACCCCCACGCCACCCATTAACCAAATAAGGAAGAAGGAATGTGTATAAACTTTGACACCGTGGTCAACTAATGTCTCCTCTCGGGGGCATTTGGAGATAAGCAGGATCCCTTCCTGCCGAAATGGTCACACCCTGTGGCTCTCGAATCATCCCAGGTCTATAGTGTCGGCTCGGGATTTGTGTTTCTGTCAGGGCTTCCCCGGGATTTCTCAGCTGAGTAGGAGCTGCTTTGGAGATCAGGAAGGGACAGCATTGCTGTGTAATCAAACCAAGCCTGGGTGGCATCTCCCCACCACCCCCCTGAACACAAGCCAGCAGGCGCCATGCTTTGTCGAGGGGTCTCTGGGGCTGGGGCCGGGGTGGGACAAAGTAAAGACGACAGGCTGAACCTTAAGACCCTCGAGTGATGGGGTCCCGCCGCGTGACTGACTTCTCAAACCCGTCCCTCCCCGATCTCGGGGCACAGGTGGCTTAATGAACTCCTGGAAGCGCCGCTGGTGCGTCCTCAAGGATGAGACCTTCCTGTGGTTCCGCTCCAAGCAGGAGGCCCTCAAGCAAGGCTGGCTGCACAAAAAAGGCGGCGGCTCCTCCACGCTGTCCCGGAGGAACTGGAAGAAGCGCTGGTTCGTCCTCCGCCAGTCCAAGCTCATATATTTTGAAAACGACAGCGAGGACAAGCTGAAAGGCACCTTGGAAATCCGGACGGCCAAGTATGTTGACAGACCCTGGAGGTGGCCCATTGGGTGGTGCTCTGGGGCTGCTCGGTCGTTCATCTCGACGCCTCCAAAGCCACCTGGCCTGCGGTCTTCAAAGCAGTGGCTTGTAGTAGGTGTTGAGTGCGTCCCAATCATTCACTCGAGCCAATCGAATTGTTATGGGACCTGGGAAGGGTCTTTGAACCATTTGCTTCTCGAGGTCGCGTTCAGACCCTTGGCTCTCAGTAAGGTGCCCGCTGGTCCTGGTGGGGGTGCGATTGGTTGTGTGCAGGGACCGTGCAAATCTTCAACAGTGGGTTAAGAACCTATTTCTCCTCTTATTGGTCAGCACACCACAGCAGATGGCTAAGGTGGAACCAGACTGCCCATCTGGAGGTGTTGGGTTTTTCGCTTTAGCTTTTGAGGTATTACTGACATACAGCACGTGAGTTTCAGATGGACGGAGGAGTGACTCTGCCTTTGGGTGCGTCGCAGAATGATCACCTCGGGGAGTCTAGTTAACATCTGACCCCACAGACGTTAACACATGTGTTTTCTGGTGATGAGAGCCTTAAAGATCTACTCTCAGCACCTTCCAAATCGGTGATGCTATATTCTTTTTTTTTTTTTTATAATTTTTTATTTTTTATAAACATATATTTTTATCCCCAGGGGTACAGGTCTGTGAATCACCAGGTTTACACACTTCATAGCACTCACCAAAGCACAGTATATTCTTAACTGATTCTCTCATGCAGTACATGGTGGCTCCAGGACTTATTTTGTAACTGGAAGGTTGTAACTTTAGACCACCTTCATTTTGTTTTTTAACTTTTTGAGTACCCTACACCTTAGAGATGGTTTTTGAAAGGAATCCTTTACTTTTTACCCACGTGGGATATTCGAGCCATTGTTGTTTTCAGCAGTGAGAGGAACAGAACCGGGCTTTGAATTCAACACACCCCTTTTTTCTGACCCCCTTTTATACAATCAAAGCACTGGACTACTTAGGACCTTTATTTGAGTTAAACATTTAAGGTTTGCAGGAAATTGTTGGACTTAGTGGCAGCAGGGTAACTTGATACTACGCATTAAAAGTTTGGGGATAACCTGTGGCCATGACTCCACTCAAAATCAAGCAATCACCATATTTAGAAAATGGGTAAAATAAACTTTGAAACAGAAGAACTCCTGAAGTCATGAGACCTGAAAATGGAGTGTTGTTTCTAATCAGCGTCGGCAACTGTAGAACATGATTTATTAGAAAATGTGGGAGGTTAAATAAGGAAGGTGTTCTAGGCATTTAATTTTTAAGGGCAAATAATGAGATGCAGACAGCAGAGTATCGGGCTCCTCCGGGCTGCCGCTTGGGTTTCTCAGGAGCCCATGCTCCATCCTGCCCGGGTGTGAGTGGGGGGGGCCGTGAGATTAAATCCTATAAGAAATCTGCACAGCTTGACACAGCTTCAGCCTCTCGCTCCGTAGAAGGCTCCCCCACAACTGCCAGGAAGCTGGTAGGAGTAGGGCAGAGACGGAATTTCACTGGTGGAAATTAGTATATAATCCTCGTGCACCTTGCTCTGTGCTGCTTAATATAAAGCCCTATTCTCCAGGTGCTTTGTGAAAATTACGGTTTTAAGGAGACCTTAGCTCTGACTTGGCCATTTCTGTCTTGTTCTGCAGAGGGAGGGCCAGGAGTTGTAAGGGTTTCACCACATTAAGATTTCTTACTGACATTAATTAAAAGCATCCACTCTATTTTGAAATGTTTTGTTATGGAAAATTTCAGTCCTATGCAGAAGTAGGCAGAAGAATACAATGAAATCCATGTACTCATTCTGCCGCTTTCAATTTAACCCCTCCCCATAGCGGGTGTTTCAACTCTAATCCCACCCACATGCTCCCCCTACAGGCCGTATTTTGTAAAGCAAGGTCCTGACAGAATTTTGTCTCTAAATATTTTAGTATACACTTAGCGCTTAAGACTCTTAATATATAATCACATTATGGTGACAGCATTTACAGAAGTAACATGAACTTCTCAATCATCCAAACTCCAGCCATTGCTCAAATTTCCCCAGTTGTCTTGTGATGGTGCTCTTGTTAAGGCTTATAATTTCTCATCCAGCAACAGATCTCCCGAATCTCTCGTAATTTATACAATACACAACCCCATCATTTTCTTCACGCACTTGCTGTCATTGAAGATGCCGCCGCATTTATCCTACAGAGTTTCCAGATTCTGTGCATCGTGATCCTGACAATACCATTACTGCCTCTCCAGGGAGGCCTTTTACAAGTGCAAGTCCCTGGCCCCCACCCCGGAGGAAGCAGCCTCCACCCCCCACCCCGCGTCCATCTAGATCACCGTCTCACCTCTCATTTTACACACAAGGTCGCCGAGTGGCAGAGTGGCCGGTCCAGGGTAACATGGTCCAAACGGTTTCCCTGGAGTCCTGCTCAGGGAACACCATGACCCGAAGCTTGGCTGATTCCTGCCCATCTGTCAGCTCTTGCTTCCTGCTCAGAAAGGGTGTCCTGGACTACTCTAGGAATTCTCACCATCTTGAGTTTTAAAAATATTTTATCTCGTCTTAGTGATTCTAGCTCTAAGATATTTATTTCTCTAACTAGTTAGGCTGTTTAGTTGTATAGATATAAAAGGCATATTGAAGTGTGAAGAGTTACAGTACTTTAGTTGGCAAAAAGCAAGCTGGCTTTTTCCCAAGACCCTTCTTCGTCAACCATTTGACCCCTCTCTGGTTCCATGCCAACATCTACTTGTGTTTTACCCTTATCTTATTAATCTGGGCCTCCGATTTTACACGTCTAGTGTTGTTTAGGGTATGTTGAGATGAGAGCAAAATGGTGTTGAGATCCAGAAACACCCAAACCCTGCCTCACCCCAGTGAGAATCATGTGTCCGTACGAGGTGGAGAATGTCACAGGTGTCAGCCGAGGCCTTAAGCTGTAGTGAGAAGCCATGAGGAACCGGGAAGAGCTCAAGCCACGCTCGTCATCTTGTAGGGGTTCTGCCATTGTAGCGCACCGAGGAGCTGAGGGTGGGGGCCGGGTGGGAGGCGGCTGCCCCAAGCCTTCTAGGGCCCCAGCGCGGGCGGGCATCGGGTGGGCGGAGTGCGGAGAGAGACTTCTCCCTCGAGTAGTCTGGAAACACCTATCCCGGCCTGAGCCTTCCTCTGTCTGAAAGCAGAGAGGAGCCCAGCCGCCTCCCTCCGCCGCCAACCCCCAGCTTGAGGCCACAGGGATCTTTATCATTAAAAAACAAAAAGCAAGGCCAAAGTTGGTGTTTGATCATTTGGTTACAGTTTTTGACCCTGCCGTCAGTTGGGTGAAGTGGCTTTTCCTGCTTACTCGTAAGGATTCTGTGGTCCTGATCTGTCTTCGCTGCTGTTGCTACTTTGCAGAGAGATCATCGATAACACCAGCAAGGAGAACGGGATCGACATCATCATGGCCGACAGGACCTTCCACCTGATCGCCGAGTCCCCAGAAGATGCCAGGTGAGGCACGGCTGTCGGCTGCCCGCACACGACATCCTCGCTTCCGCTGAGGCCTGCCTGCTGCCTGACCGGCTCTGAAGAGACTGCACCGGATTGTCTAGTTGGGCTTTTCTGTTAGGACGGGTGAAGAACCGAGTCATGAGATGGACGGACTTGTCCCCCGGGGAACCTGTCACTGGGCTCAGGTGTCCAAGAAACACACAAGGGCCAGGATTTCCAGCTTTGAATGCCACTAGACAGACTCCCTGTTATCTTAACTTAGGCTTTTGTTGTCCCCAGCAGTGTATGTAAATCATGCAACAGCACAGAGCCGAAAGCCCACCCTCTGGAAGCTTCTGAGCATAGCTTGTGTTTGCTTCCCGTAGAGTAGCCCATTTAATTCTCACGGCTGCCCTACAAGGTTAATAGCGTTGTTACCATTATTACTGTGACCCGCATTTTACAGAATAGGAGACTCAGATGTGACAAAGGGGAGTATCATTGGTAAAGTCACAAAAGCTCAGTTTCACTGAACGGAGGCATTACGATTCTTACATTTCTTAAAGAGCTTTATTTTTTGACTGAGCTCAAAGGACAGTGGGGTCAGTGTCCGTTGGCTGGATCGAATGGTCTCACGTTTCTAGACCCCAGGCGGGGTCCCATCCTTGTGGGAGATGTGGACAAACGGGAGAGCTGCTGTCTGCCCCCCGGTGTGATGGATCACACGGCCACACACTGGATGAGACAGAGCAAAGCATCTGTTTTCTCCTGCTGCTTTAGGAGCCACAGGACTGTGTTGGAGGTATCTGTCCTCTCCTCTGAGCAAGGCCGGAAAGCATCTTTGGCCTAGATCCTTTATTTTTGACCTCTGAAATCATTCAGATCTTGTAATGAATTCTCAGTGCCTTTCACAGCGACCCCTTTGCCCTTTGGATGTCTCAGTCCATAGAGCACCATGGGAGCAGCTTTCAGGGCAAAGAAAATAATTCTTCCCATGGGAACAAACTAAAACCATGCTCGGATCCATAAATTATGACGCAGACTGGAAAAACAAGCAAACCTGGAATTACAGCCCCTTCATTCCATCTGGGACTCCTAGAGACCGCCCGTGGGTGTTTGTGGTCTGTGGAATGCCCACGGCTTTCCAGCTGAATTACAGGCCCAGCGTTCCAGAGCCATCCTCTCTGTTTTAGGCCATAATGAACTTGCTAAATTTAACATTGAAGACTTTTTTTTTTTTTTTTTTCCCCAAGTAGGCTTCACGCTAGGCCAGTACGGGGTTTGGACTCCTGACCCTGAGATTAAGACCTGAGCTGATATCAAGTATTGGATGCTTAACCGACTGAGTCATCCAGGGACCCCAACATTTGTAGTAGTTTAACGGAGAACTTCTTCCCTTGGCCAGTAAAACATGTCTTTAAAAATTCCTTTTCAGATCGAGTTAAATCTGACTCAGGAGGAGAAATCTGTCAATTTAAGGGTGTCACCTGAATAGAATGAAAGCCCAGCAAATTTTATTTGTGTGCGTGTCTGTGGGTGTGTGTGATCCCATGTGGCCTACGTCTTGAATATGTGTTTTTCAGTGTTGGATTCGGGAAACATTTTTGAGCTTCATAAAGCAGTGACTTAAGTCTTGACTTTGAGTCAATCAGAATTGATGAAGCAAATTTATATTGAGATGTTTCCCCTGTTTCCCTGGGACTCTGTACACACTGTGTGTTTTCAAGCTCTTGGTCACATTTTTCTCCTTTAGGAAACACTGGAGACAGATTTTAGGAATATCTGAAAAGATATTCCTTAGATCCTTAGATCCTTAGATCCTTTGCTATAGATACATGACTTGGGCTTCTATATAGTTATACATTTTTGGCTTAAGTATCCCATCATAGACACCAAGTACTTGACCTGTGCCATACTTAGTAGGAGCGTATCTGTATGTCTTATTAGCCCTTGCAGGAGAGGGTTGTCCCTAGCATCTCACATTTGGCACCTCCTACGTTTTATGGTTGGTTGATCAATGTTGGATTGGATGGATGGATGGATGGACAGACGGACACATGGATATGTGACTATTTGTGGTCATTTTGCTCAAGCCTGTATTGTGTTTCTAGTTCCATCATGACTTTTGTTCAGCTTGACTTTTCTGGGGTTGATCTGTTTTCCTTTGTTGTCTGATTCTAATGAGGCTGCAAATGAGAAAACTCTTTTTGGGTGAGAATAGAAGAGTTCTCCAGTCAAAATAGCGTTCCACTTTCTACTTCCAGCGATCGTTTTCTGTGTGCAGTTCTCCTTTGGTTTTATTCTTACTTAGGTAGAAATGCTATCAGGTGGTCAGAAACCCCATCCTGGGAGTGAGTAGGGAAGACTGACCTCAGTGGACATCCTGAGGTGGCATTCTACCATCATCAGCCTTCTTACCTTGGAATTTACTTTTTTTTTTTTTAAGATTTTATTTATTTATTTGAGAGAAATTGAAAATGGGGGAGATCACAGAGCTTTGGAGAGGGAGACGGAGACTCGCCACTGAGCAGAGAGCCAGATGTCGGACTCCATCTCAGGATCCTGGGCTCATGACCCCAGCCAGAGCCAGTCCCTTAACCGACTGAGCCATGGAGGCACCCCTGTTTTTAAAGAAAAGGCACTTGAATATTTCGTAGGTTATAGATAATACCTTCAATGAAGATCCTTGGTGTATAAGTGTTTGGGGTGGAACTGAGGATTTCATTATCCTCATTATTCAGTGTCCGGAAGTCTGGGGTAGCTGGAGGAGAGGGTCTCCCCTTGATCCGAAACTGCAGCAGCCGTAGCGACAGGCATTGCCCGTTTCTTCAACCTTTGCCTGTTGGTAGCATGAAACCCACATTTACCCCATGAGTAGGGTCGGCAGATTAAAAACGAAATTGCTAGAGGAAATGTCACTTTCGCAGAGAATGCAGAGAAGGGCATCGGTCACCCCGGTGCCTGTCCAGCAGCTAGCCCCTCTTTGACAGTCTCTCTGTCCTTCGCACAGCCAGTGGTTCAGTGTGCTGAGTCAGGTCCACGCGTCCACCGACCAGGAGATCCGGGAGATGCACGACGAGCAGGCGAACCCGCAAAACGCCGTGGTGCGTGAACATCATGGGGTGGAGGGAGGCGTCCCAGGGAGGCGAGGGGCCCTGGAATTCCTAGACAACCTTAAGCAAAAGTGTAACAAGGAAAGGAATGTTTTAAAAATCATGCAGAAATACAGAATTAGTAGAAGACGATCACAAGTAGTAATAGATTCCAGTCCTCCCGCTTTAAACCATTACAAGGACCAAAAAGAAAATCCCGAATTACATGAAATCCTAGAAGCGTATCATACCTCCCTCCAAAGGACTTCAGAATTCTGACTCGTGTTCTTCCGGTCTTCACTCTATCCTGGACGCATACAGACCCATACGGTCGTATTTTAGAAATCAAGTTTTCTTTTCTCCTAAGAAGACCGTAAGATCCAAGTCTCTTAGCGGGGTCTGAGTCTAAATTTAGGGACGGATCCTAGTGTGAGTCAGAAGATGTGTACTGTAGAGAGAAGTCTGAAATACTTTCTAATGTATTCTAAATGTATTCTAAGACAACATTAATTTATAATTTTTTTTTTTTTTTAAATGAGAGAACTGTAGATTCTGCCCTGTCTAGAGGCGGTACTCACCACCAGAAGGGGGACCTTTCTTAGATAACTATTGTTTTATAGTTAACATAGAAAGGAGAAGTGTTTCTTTGGTTCTTTAGAGAGCCATAGCCTAAAGGATGTCATGGTCACGTGCGCTGTACTGATAGATTCTCTTCCCCCGATTTTGCTCCTTTTCAGGGCACTTTGGATGTGGGGCTGATTGACTCCGTCTGCGCCTCTGACAGCCCCGATCGGTAAGTTGGGATGCGCCTCTCAGCAGAAGGAATGAGCACTCGGCAGGCTCCCCCAGCCCTCTCTGCTTCTGGGCCACTGTCCTCTTTCCTGGGCCCTGAAATGATTCAGGGCTGCGTGTTGCACCTGCTCAGTCCCAGGCTGCCTTCTTCGTGGCCAGGTTTATATCCAGAAGTCTTGCTCTCTGGGTATCTTTGGGATGCTGGAGGAGACCATGGAAGCTAATTTAAACACTCAGTTAAACACACACACACACACGAGGAATATTCTTCATTCAGATACAGAGGTTGACCCAGGATTCCCAGAGGAAGAAAATGCCTGCTGAGCAAGCCAGTATTCCAGCACAGAGAAGGGTGTCTTCCCCTTTCTAAACTTAATAATGAACTCAAGTAGGACTTTGATTGCAGTTTATGTGTAGAGCATTAATAAATTAAACCACAAAGATTTTTCCTTGACATTTCCACCTTATCTGTGCCCTTAAGATAGCATGTTTTGGTTTTGTTTTCTGAAGGCACATCGTCTTTGTGGACGCCCCTGGGAGTCTGTACCATTGACCTTTGTCTGTATTTATCTATTTTTCTTTGCTGCTGTTTGAATCCTGAGTAGGAATCAAAAACGGCTTCTGCGTCTAGGAACAAAGCTTTAGAAAGTGAACAGAAATGTACTCCAGTTGACGACAAAAATGCTGCCCACTGGGCAGCATTCTCTGCAGTCTCCATCTGCCCCTTGACAGAGGCTCTTCTGAACCACAGACCCATTGTCTCTAGGACCGCCCTACACCATCCTACACCTGGCTCGGGGACTTTACCAAGTATGTCCCGTCAGTAGCCCAGATTTTATTCTGATGGTCAAGTTCCCACCTTGTCTCCATCTGTCTCCTTCTGAAGGAGGCTCCAGCAGTCAGGGCATGTGAAGATCTGTGCGTAGAACTTTCCATTGCTGTGGGCCCTTCTCTCCATCAAGTTCCCTCCTTTCTCCCTTCCCAACTATAGAAAAATCTTTTGTTTTTAAAGAGCTACTGTAAACATTTGAAAACTTGCAAGAAATTTTTCAGTCCCTAGCATAAGCGGTTAGGTGCAGGAATTAGTAGGAGCAAGGGCCTCGGAGAGGCGTGGGCCATTGCCAGGCAGAGATGAGGCAGAAAGTAAATTTCCATTATTATGTTATCCCTGACAGAAATGAGGCTTAGTTCAATTGCTTTGAACACATGGACCCAGGTGGCTTTTTGTAGCCAGCATAATGGAAGATGTTCTGTTTACACCTATTTACTGATCTTCTTTTATTACTGGTGTCTGACATTTCATTACCGACCCACAGAAATATCATCCAAGGCAATACCCAGGGGCAGAAAGAAATTTACTTTGGAGAAGCATCAAAAAAAAAAAAATTTCCCCCACCGTCACCTCATTTAGCTTTTTCCGAACCGAGTGTCATCTGGAAAGTTTTGCATGAAGCAATTTTTCCCTTTCCCCGGACCTTCAGAATGTGTGGCTCCAAGTTTAAAGGTTAATGAGGCATAAATAAATCCTGCAGAAGTGAGCAAGAGTTACCTTAGCCTAAAGGACGAACGGCGCTGCGGTTTCCGATCCTGTGACCGTCCGCCAGGAAAAAGGCATTTGGTCTTGGTTCAAACAGGTGATGCTGCCGGTGGGGCTAAGTCTCTGCTTCCTTCCTGCCCTGTCGCTCAGACCCAATTCGTTTGTGATCATCACGGCCAACCGGGTGCTCCACTGTAACGCGGATACCCCAGAGGAGATGCACCACTGGATCACGCTGCTGCAGAGATCCAAGGGGGACACCAGAGTGGAGGGCCAGGAGTTCATTGTGAGAGGTGACTGCTACCGCCGCTCTGCTTGGTCGGGGGGCCTCGGTCTCCCTTTGCCTAGGTACTGCCGCGTTTCCCACGGGGGCGGCTTTTCTGAGGAATTTTGACTCTGAAGTTGCTTTAAAAAAAATCACGTAAGAGGGGCGCTTGGGTGGTTCAGTCGTGAAGCATCTGCCTTCAGTTCAGACCATGATCCCAGGATCCTGGGATCGAGCCCCGCATTGGGCTCCCTGCTTAGCAGGAAGCCTGCTTCTCCCTCTCCCACTCCCCCTGCTCGTGTTCCCACTCTTGCTGTCTCTATCGAATAAATAAATAAAAATCTTTATAGGGGCGCCTGGGTGGCTCAGTGGGTTAAAGCCTCTGCCTTCGGCTTGGGGCATGGTCCTAGGGTTTGGGATTGAGCCCTGCATCCGGCTCTCTGCTCAGCAGGGAGCCTGCTTCCCTTCCTCTTTCTCTGCCTCCGAATGCCACTCTGCCTACTTGAGATCTCTGTCTGTCAAATAAATAAATAAAATCTTTAAAAAAAAAAATCTTTATAAGGAAAATGACTAAAAAAAAAAAAAAAATCTCGTAAGTCATGGTCGTGACCCTTTCCAACCCATAAGTAGAAATGGGACCCATCTGGAATCATCCTGCAGATTAGGACCCAGTATTAGGGGTTTCTTTTGATAGTTTTTAATTGACATTTTCATCTTTTCAGGGTGGTTGCACAAAGAAGTAAAAAACAGTCCGAAGATGTCTTCACTGAAACTCAAAAAACGGTGGTTTGTGCTCACCCACAATTCCTTGGATTACTACAAGAGCTCCGAGAAGAATGCTCTCAAATTGGGCACATTGGTCCTTAACAGCCTCTGCTCGGTGGTGCCTCCCGACGAGAAGATCTTCAAAGAGACAGGTAACGCAGCCACGTGCCCGCGGCGAGCCTGGCTTTGCTCAGACCGAGGGAGTTGATCTGCTGAAGCCGGCTGGGCTTAGCTCCATGGACACCTAGTATTGAAACCATAGTAAAGGGATGCCTGGGTGGCTCAGTCAGTAAGCGTCTGCCTTCAGCTCAGGCCATGATCCCAGTGTCCTGGGATCAAGTCCCACATCGGGCTCCCTGCTCAGTGGGAAGCCTGCTTCTCCCTCTCCCACTCCCCCTGCTTGTGTTTCCTCTCTCTCTGTCTCTTTCAGGTGAATAAATAAAAACTTAAAAACAAAACAAACAAACAAAAAAACATAGTAAAGAGGTCCTGCTTACTTGAGTTACACAAATGTTCTTAGGACAATTGCACAAAAACAAAGATTGCCCTGTGGTGAGCTCTCTTTTCCTGTGCTGTGTTTTTCATCTTTTCTATCTCTGTGTCATGAGACTCCTAACGCAGCCCAGGAAGGCTAAATCCTAACTCTCCCTGAGCCCATTAACCTCGTAGATTAAAAAGCAGCCATGTTAGCTTAGTTTTGTTCTCATCAGTATTATGAAAATTTTTCTCGATTGGGTTCTATTGCCAGTTGTGATTTTATGCTTTTTTAAGATTTTTAAAATTTGATAGAAAAAGAGAGCACATAAGTAAGGGGGAGGCACAGCGGGAGAGACAGAAGCAGGTTTCCCGTGGAGCGAGAGCCCAGTGCGGGACTCGATCCCAGCACCCTGAGATCATGCCTGAGCTCAAGGCAGACTCTTAACCGACTGCACCACCCAGGCGCCCCAATTTTTGTTTTTAATACAGTTCCTCTGTTGCAAAGGATCGCTTGTTTCTGGACACACAGACGCCTTGCTTAGCAAAAGTGCTTTCTTCTCAAGGCAGAGTCTAAGGAAAGGAAACAAAGAGGAAGGGATAAGGAGTGTCAGAAAGGGAAGGAAGCGTTTTCACTCTGGTTCCAGAGCCTTGAAAGCAACTTAGTTTATGCTTGTTTTGTTTTTGTTTTTGTTTTCCGGAGCACATGTTACCACTTATTTATTTATATTTTAATTTATTTGAGACAGAGAGCGAGTGCACAAGCAGGGGGGCGGCAGGGGGAGGGAGAAGCAGGCTCCTTGCTGAGCAGAGAGCCTGACATGGGGCTGGATCCCAGGACCTGAGCCCAAGGCAGAGGCTTCACCCACGGAGCCGTCGGGCACCTCTGTTACCACTGATGTATTTAATCCTGGGTTTTACTGGTTTGTGTTTGTCTTCCCCTCCACCGTAAGCTCCTCCAGGCAGTGGGCGGATACACGGGTTGCCTGGCACACTGGGGAACTCGGCGGGCGCTGCTGAATTGCTGCTGGGTTGCTGGGCCGTGGGGGAAGGGCCCTCCGTTGGGGGCGAGGGTGGGGGGCAGTGAAGTCACTGCGCTCCTGCTCGGCCGCAGGCTACTGGAACGTCACCGTGTACGGACGCAAGCACTGCTACCGGCTCTACACCAAGCTGCTCAACGAGGCCACCAGGTGGTCCAGCGCCATCCAGAATGTGACGGACACCAAGGCCCCGATTGACACGCCCACCCAGCAGCTGATCCAGGACATCAAGGTAAGGGGCCACCGAGCTTGCCGGGGTGGGTCACCGTCGCTCGCAGACACCCCCCCATCTCTTGGAACATCAAGATGTCGGTCAAGCTCCATTTTCATTCCATCATCAGAACTAACTTGCAATTAATTTTCTTTTGGAAGATCGTGGCTTTTAGAAATCTAAATACGAGCACTTAAGTGAAATTTGACCCTAAAAGTACTTTGTGTCCAGGGGTGTGGCAGGTGTGGCTGCCCAGGCAAACCCGGGTGCTGGGCTGTGCATACCGAGGGAGGATGGTCTGTGGTTTGGGGTGTAGGGTTCCCCATCTGAGGGACCTGGCGTGATCTGTGTGGGGATGTCCTGCTGCCACAGGTCACCCTTCAGCCCCGGGATAGGGACCTTGTAGGAGCAACACAGTAATTCTCTTACTGAGAGTTCCTGGAGCCCACGGGGGATTCACCAGCAGCCTGGATGGGTCTAGAAAACCTCTGGAACCTTTATTAAGCACCTCCAAACTCACGGGAAGCTTCCAAGTCTCTGGACCAACACTGACCTTGTTAAATTGTAATTTCATTTTTATGAAGATGAACCGCTCAGGGAGGATACACTGAACGAGTAATTACATGGGAGCCATGCACAGAAATTGCTGTGCTCATTTTTCAGGAATGGAAACAGAGACATGGAATATTCTGGCTGCATTGTTCACGCAGATGGTCAGTCCCTGATGCAGAACCAGGTTGAGGGGATTGTTCTTACTGCTCTTTCTCTACGTTATCCATCAAATAGATTTCTGATACCAAAGAAAGAGCCGGAACAGTGACAGAAAAGATTTGAGAATGATAAGACAGGTGTTTGTTGATCTGCATCACAAGAAATGAGCTCCTCAAATCCAGGAGGCAAGCTCAGACTTTGTAGAGGTGGGATAGGGTCTAATATGTCTGTAAGATATCATTTCCCACTGAATTCAAGTCACAGCACTCACAAGGTACTGTTCTGGGTGTTTGGAGCTGAATTCCACCAAGTCCGTTACTCTCCAAGACTCTGCAAATTCCATGACACCCAGGATGCTAAATGGTAGCGATTTCATTTCTGGCATTTAAAAAAATTATTTCTGAAGTTTTTGTTTTGTGTTTTGTTTTTGTTTTTTTTGAGAAAGGAGTGAAAAACTCATCAACTGAACGTTCTCTTCAAAGCTATGACTTACCTATTCTTATATCTCTAATTTGAAAGTTGTCATTAAAAAGAGTAATAGAATTTTCCAAATATGAAACAACCCTCTTTTAAAAATTAGGTTGCCCTAATTAAGTCCATACAAAATTGTTGAAATAATTAAAGTTTTTTTTCCCCTTGGCTTTCAGTTGGGTGTTATTAAAAAAGTTTCATAGTGGAAATTACTGCGATAGAATGATTCATTGCCTGTCCTCCCAACTTTTCTGTTTATCTAACGTTCTTAAAGGAACTTTGCCTTCTTAAAATCCCAAATTAACATTTAAGGAACCTTAAGTACAGGATGAATTTCTATGAAAAGATCTCTTAAATTTCAAGAAAGAGAAGGCAGGCATGTTGAAGAATCATCTGTCTAATAACATATCAACATGTGTCATTTTCAAGGTATAGAAAAAATACAAAAGACCAATTACAGAACAAAGTAATGTTTTTCTTTTTTTTTTAAACAGTTTATTTATTTGACAGGCAGACATCACAAGTAGGCAGAGAGGCAGGCAGAGAGAGAGGAAGGGCAGCAGGCTCCCCGCCGAGCAGAGAGCCCAGTTATGGGCTCGATCCCAGGACCGTGGGATCATGACCTGAGCTGAAGGCAGAGGCTTTAACCCACTGAGCCACCCAGGTGCCCCAAAACAATGTATTCTTTAAGCGAATTGTAGATAAAAATGCATGCTTTGGCTAAGTGTCTGATGGCTAAATAGCAAAAGAACTTTACTTTTTGGAAGTATGCATAATCTCTGGGGAAAATATTTTCAGTAATATGGGAAAATATATACACTTGAAGAGAATGAGTTGTGACAAAAATGCATACTTGTGATTTGTCTTCAAATGCAGATTGTGGGTATCTTCATGCTTGATATATTTTTTTTTTTTAAGATTTATTTGAGGGGTGCCTGGGTGGCTCAGTGGGTTAAAGCCTCTGCCTTCGGCTCAGGTCATGATCCCAGGGTCCCGGGATTGAGCCCCGCATCGGGCTCTCTGCTCACCTCCTCTCTCTCTGCCTGCCTCTCTGCCTACTTGTGATCTCTGTCTGTCAAATAAATAAATAAATAAATCTTTTTAAAAATAAATAAATAAATAAATATTATTTGAGCCAGAGAGTGCCCAGGCAGAGGGAGTAGGAGAAGCAAACTCCCCACTGAATATGGAGCCATACTCTGGGGTCAGGCTCACAACCCTGAGATCATGACCTGAGCTGAAACCAAGAGATGGATGCTTAACTGACCGATCACTCCGGGCGTTCTAAAACTATTTCTGTTTTTTCAAGTAGGCTCCTTGCCCAGCATTGAACCCAATGTGAAGCTTGAACTCAGGTCCCCGAGATCGAGACCTGAGCTGAGATCAAGAGTAGGATGCTTAACCAACCACCTCGGTGCCCCCGTGCTTGAAATTAGTAATGCTAGATTGTCTAGCATCTCCTGGATGCTTTAGACTCTGGAAAATGTTCACATGTGGGAGAACACAGATTGCTAGGACACCTGGGTAGACGTTCACATGTGGGAGAACACAGATTGCTAGGACACCTGGGTAGACGTTCACATGTGGGAGGATTGCTAGGACACCTGGGTAGCTCAGTCGGTTAAGCTCCTGCCCTCGTGATCTCAGGTCAGATCATGATCTCAGGGCCGTGAGATCGAGCCCCAATGTTGGCCCCTCTCTGGGCATGGAGTCAGCTTGAGAGTCTCTCCCTCTGACCCTCCCCACCTGCCTGTGTTCTCTCTAAAAAATATTTTAATTAAAAAAAAAAAAGAAAAGAATACAGAGGCTTTTGTTCTTGCACACACGTGTGTTTTGGGTAAGCTTGCTGGCTTTAGCGGGTTCTCTGTTTTCAAGGAGAACTGCCTGAACTCCGACGTGGTGGAGCAGATTTACAAGCGGAACCCCATCCTCCGCCACACGCACCACCCCCTGCACTCGCCGCTGCTGCCCCTGCCCTACGGAGACATCAACCTGAACCGTGAGTGCCGGGGCCCACCGCGCTCTGCGGCCCGACACCGTTCTGTCCTCCATGGCCGCTCCTTGGCTCTTTCCCATCAGCACGTGTTGTTTGTGGTGACGTAAGCATTGTTGAACTAGAACAGTGGTCAAGGGGGTCAGGAAAGGCCCGCCCTCCCTGTGGACTCAGAGTTGCCTGAATTTACTAGAGAACCAGATCCTGAAAGTCTTGCGTTACAAAGCGGGAACCTGTTTGGCAATAGGCCAACTTTTTAAGCGAGCGTTTTGTTGAGGGAAGGAGTTCGGTTATAGAACAAAACAGCATAACTTGCCCACCTCTGTGTTCAGCATTGTTTGTCTGATTCGAAGGTGTAGGGTCGTGGCGAGCACCATGTCCCAAAGCCGCCGTCTGTCCCCATCCCTTCCCCGTGTGTGTGTGTGTGTGTGTGTGTGTGTGTGTGTTTGCTGCTCTGATTCCAGCGTGTCCAGACCCCCTGTGTAAAAACTTGTGTGTGTTCTGCTTCTCCTAGTGCTCAAAGACAAAGGCTACACCACCCTTCAGGACGAAGCCATCAAGATCTTCAATTCCCTGCAGCAGCTGGAGTCCATGTCTGACCCCATCCCCATAATCCAGGGCATCCTGCAGACCGGGCACGACCTGCGCCCGCTGCGGGACGAGCTCTACTGCCAGCTCATCAAGCAGACCACCAAAGTGCCCCACCCGGGCAGCGTGGGCAACCTGTGCAGCTGGCAGATCCTGACGTGTCTGAGCTGCACCTTCTTGCCCAGCCGGGGGATCCTCAAGTACCTCCGCTTCCATCTGAGGAGGTAGGCGACGGCTGGGCCGTGCGGTTGCGCGGGGGGCTGCGCCAGGTTGTGGCTCGGAGGAGGACGCCTGGTGTGGTCCTGTGCTCGGGTCCCTTGAACAAGCCACACAAGGCTGTGGCAGGGACCGGGTCCCTTTCAGCGTGGTGTCCTAACGTCCGAGGCGTGGAGTCCATTTAATTACTGCCATCTGAGTAAATGGAGGGGGCAGGCCTGGGTCCTGGGATCCGGATCAAACAGGTAGAGAGATTCTGACTCGGACTCTGATGAACCTCGGAAAAACGGTTTTCATCCCACAGTAGGAGACAGAACTCTGGGCAGCGCGGCAGAGGTGAGCTGGCAGCAGAGCTGCTCCCCGCCCAGTGCTGGCTCTCTGGGACTTTTTATTATTATCATTACTTGAATTTAAACAAAACCTGCACAGAAAGTGGCCCGTGTTTGCTCTGCACCACATGGGGTTCCCTCGGGGGGGGTCCTTTGCCCTCCGAGTGCTGAAAGCAGCCCGGCGCCCAGACGCCAGCCAGCCTCAGTCTAGCAATTAACAGTGAAGTGTTTGTCTCCTAGGATACGGGAACAGTTTCCAGGAACTGAGATGGAAAAATACTCCCTCTTCATTTATGAATCTCTCAAGAAAACCAAATGCAGGGAGTTCGTGCCTTCGCGGGATGAAATCGACGCCCTGATCCATAGGCAGGAAATGACGTCCACGGTGTACTGCCACGGGGGAGGCTCCTGCAAGATCACCATCAACTCCCACACCACGGCCGGGGAGGTGAGGGAGAAGCCCCTGCCTGGCGCCTCACCGCCAGGGCACAGAGGTCAGGAGGGCTGATCACAGTTAGGCAGGCTCCCGCGTGGCTGTGTTGTGCACAGCGCAGCAGGTGTAACCTACAACCAAACGCACGTATGAAGAGCGAAAAACACGTTATCAAACATGAGTAGAAACACAAAAATGAGGCAGGTGCATATCTGGTAGAGCGTGTGTGGCTGACTCAGGGGTGCCGGCCGGGACGTGGGCTGACCGCAGCATCTCCGTGAGGAGGGGTCTCTGTCTGTTGTACCGAGTATCTACAGTGATGAGTCAGATGAGCATATTGTCTTTTTTTTTTCCCCCTTTTTTAAAATTGAAATTTAGCGTTCTAAAACCATGGGCTAAAAGAAGTAGGGGATAATATCCAGAAAAAGTTCTGGCGTGGAAAGGAGAAACATCAGTGGAACCCATTGTTTCTTGGAAGTTGATGAATGTATCAGACAAAAGAGAGGGCTTGAGTTTTTGCGGGCCTCTCCTGCTAGTGGGCGTTTGCAGGAACTTTGTCCGGCATCTGTCTCTACCAGTGGGCAAAATGCTCTGTGTTCTTTTTTTTTTTTTTTACAAAGACAAGAGAAACCTGATACGTGGAGAACAGTGGGAAAAGAGCACTTCGGAAATTCTGGGTGACCACACATGACAGTGTTAGTGGGGGAGCTCCTTGGACCCTCACATGCCAGTGGCTCACTCAGGGCTCCGGTGAAGGGCTCCAGGGAATGTGAAACCACATTCCAGAACCAGATGCTGGAAGCTGAAGACTTTGGGGTGTATCTTGCAGGTGGTGGAGAAGCTGATCAGAGGCCTGGCCATGGAGGACAGCAGGAACATGTTTGCCTTGTTTGAGTACAACGGAAGCGTCGATAAAGCCATTGAAAGCCGAACCATCGTCGCAGATGTGTTAGCAAAGTTCGAGAAGTAAGTTCCGTCTCCCTGGGATGCCAGCAGATGGAATAAATTAAGAGCAAAGTTGAGGATTGCTTTTGGCTTCAGTTTTTAGCTCTCAGTGTGCCTTTGAATTCCTGTTCTTTTACTTGTGTTGAAGCACATTGAATTTCTCATCTCTCCCTGCTGCCTGTTTTTCTTGATTCCTAGATAAAGCCCCTGTCTCAAATAAGGTTCAGCTCACCATTGTTTTTTTACCCCATTTTCTCAGTCCCCTGTTCTACACACTGTCTTGGAATTTCCAGATTGTAGGCCTTTCACTTGTCACTGGCTTCAAAACAGGCCAGCAGCCACAGGCAAACTCGGACACTTTTCAGACTGCATTTTATGTCTCTCAGACCTGTAATGTTCGATCTAGGATTTTCTTAACCCTTAAGTAGCTCAAAAGGTACTATGGAGGCTGTGTTTATACTGAACAGGAATATTTGTGTCAATTTTTGTAAATATTGTCCTTTATTTGAGGGGTAGTAAAGGGAACGAAGATAGAACCTTTGTTTCTTTTCTATGGATTGAGCATAATGTTGAACCGGTACTAATTTGGGGCCCGCAGAAAATCCTTGTTAGCACAGTGTAATTGAAGGCTGCCCGTTTGTTGTCTTAAAGTGAGACCAAAATGAAAGCATGATTTTCACTTCTGGCTAAATACAGTTGTTAGGGAATGAGTCATCTAAAGTCAACCCCTCGTGGCACCAAAGGGCCATTTGTCCTTTTGCTTTCTGAACCTCCCCTGCCTTCTGTCTGTAGGCTGGCTGCCACATCAGAGGTGGGGGACCTGCCCTGGAAATTCTACTTCAAACTTTACTGCTTCCTGGACACAGACAACGTGCCGAAAGACAGTGTGGAATTCGCATTTATGTTTGAACAGGTAGAAGGAACTTTCAGAAACAGGTTCCTCTGCGGGGGGGGAGTGGGGAGCAGACCTGAAAGCCAGTCACACTCTTCCTAAGTCTGCGGTTGGTCTGGAGGGGCGTGAGGCCTGGCGGTTTCCCAGCATGCCCAGGGCGGCCGCTCCTTCCTGCGTCTCTAGAATGAGACCACGACGCGTGCTGTGTGAGGTCCTGTGCTAAGATCTGTTCTAGCTGGGAGGAGAGAGACATTCGGGGATGAAATACATGTTAGATGCCGCCTGTGCTAGGGAGAGATTTTAAGCAGCAGAAGGGGGGGTGGGTATAGTTGTCTGGGAAGGTGACATTGGAGGGAAATGGTGACAGATTTCAGGTCACGCACCCCTAACACTGCCGCCTGCCTCCTTTAGGCGCACGAAGCGGTTCTCCGTGGCCACTACCCAGCCCCCGAAGAGAACCTGCAGGTTCTCGCTGCCCTGCGGCTCCAGTACCTGCAGGGGGACTACTCGCTGCACGCGCCCGTGCCCCCCCTCGAGGACGTCTACTCCCTGCAGAGGCTGAAGGCCCGCATCAGCCAGTCCACCAGAAGCTTCACCCCGTGCGAGCGGCTGGAGAAGAGGCGGACGAGCTTCCTGGAGGGGACGCTGAGGCGCAGCTTCCGGACAGGGGCCGTCGTCCGGCAGAAGGTGGAGGAGGAACAGATGCTGGACATGTGGGTCAAGGAGGAGGTGTCCTCGGCGCGGGCCAATATCATTGACAAATGGAAGAAACTGCAGGGAATGAGCCAGGAGCAGGCCATGGCCAAGTACATGGCCTTGATCAAGGAGTGGCCAGGCTACGGGTCGACGCTCTTCGACGTGGAGGTGAGGACTGACGGCTGCTTCTCTGATTGCCTGGCCCGAAAGCACACACGAGTGTGGCTGTGGCCGAGTACGTGGGACTGGGGGCCTTTGCTGGCTCCCAGCATGGCTGGGTGGAGCCTCTGCTTTCTCGCCCCCTGTTGTTAGAGCAACTCTCCCCTACACTTCACCATTAACACACCGTCTCATTCACCCGTTTTCCTCCCTTGTAGTAAATGCTTTCACAGTGTGAGCAGGGAATGGAAAATTAAGGGGTCACCTCTTCTTAAATACCTTATGTTCTTTCTTACAGAAGCTACAGATAGATTAAATCAAAAAGCGCTGGTAAAAACCAGCATTTAATATTTTTTTAAAAATGTTTAGAATTATGTACATGAAATTAGAAACTTTGGATACAGTTGACCCTTGAACAATACGTTTGACAATCTGTGAATAACTTTTGACTTCCTAAAATGTAACTACGAATAGTCTGCTATTGACTGAAAGCCTGACCAGTAACAGAGTCGATTAACACATATTTTGCACGTTAGATATTACATACATACATACATACTGTATTCTCACACTAAAGCTAGAGAAAAAAAATATTGAGAAAATCCTAAAAAAAATACATTACAGCCACTACTGTATTTAAAAAAAAAAATGCACATGTAAGTGGACCGTGCAGTTCAAACTCATGTTGTCAGGGGTCAGCTAGGATTTTACATTTGGTTTTTTTCCACATGAATATCTGTTTGCAGGGAAGAATTTGTTTCGCAAATGCAATTTAGCCATTAGCGGTAACCCGTACTGATTCATACCCTTTTTTTTTTTTAAGTATATTTATTTATTTGTTTATTGTTGAACATTTTATTTAGTCACCTATCAGAACAGCAGGGGGAGCAATAGGCAGAGGGAGAAGCAGACCCCCACTGAGCAGGCATCCCAATGCGGAACTCGATTCCAGGACCCTAGGACTGGGACTATGACCTGAGCTGAAGGCAGACACTGAACAGACTGAGCTGCCCAGGTGCCCCTTAAGTGACCCATTTACTGAAAGGAAATCCTTCCAGTGCTGTAGATCAAGGCCTGGCAATCTCTGTGCCACTTCTTTTACACAATGTACGGGAACACGGCAATATTCCTTCCTGCCTCTGCCCCTGGCTGCTTCCACACTAACGTGGCCACACTGGGTAGCTGTGACAGAGACCCTGTGGCTCGCAGCACCTAAAATATTGACTCCCTGTCCTTTCACGGGTAAGTTTGCCAGCCCCCTGGTCTAGGTAAACTTACAGTTTTCTACTCACAATCCCATTCAGCATATTTGGTATCTGATGACTTTTAAGCGAGGCTGTATAAAAAAATCTAAGTATTGATTATGTATTCCAAGATCTCCTCATGGCTTTTCATTGCGCGCTGTGTTTGCTTGCTTGGTTGGTCCAGTGGGGTTTGTCTTCAGGTGTAAATCAGATGTTTCGTACGACACCTCCTCTTCGCGGTGTCACTCGTGTACATCCCTCCTGTCCCTACCGGCTTCTTATGCCCGACTCGGGGTTCTTGTTCCCGCTACACCAATCCATGCAGGGAAGCCTGTCACCAAGCCAGTGACATTCCTTTTAGCTCCAGGTACACTGCAGGTCGCTGCTGCTGCCTCTTGTCTAAAAGCCAGTTTTTCAAGAGTTTACAACTGCTCAGCACAGAGTGATTTGGAAAACTTCCCTCTGATCTTAGATTTTGCATTGGAGGAAGAGTGATCTGAAAAAGGATTGCAGGCAGAGCTAGGGATAGGAGACTGGCTCCAGGCTGCTGGGTTTGCTGGGGGAGCCACTGTCGGCTCCCCGCAGAGTCAGGTTATCAATGTGGGGGGGGGGGCAGAGCACAACGTCAGGATTCACGGAGTGGTTTTCTGAACACCCAGCATGGGTCTTCTGGTCAGAAACCAGTCAGGCCTCCAAGGAGAGACCACATGTCCTCTTTCAGTTGCCCGGGCACAGACTGGTCTTGGATGCCTACCATGTTCTGCCCAGAATGCTTGACTCAGCCTCTCCCACGTCCTCGGTTTTTGCTACTTGATGATCTCTTGTCCACAGTGCAAGGAAGGCGGCTTCCCCCAGGACCTGTGGTTGGGCGTCAGTGCCGATGCCGTGTCGGTCTACAAGCGCGGGGAGGGAAGACCGCTGGAAGTGTTCCAGTACGAGCACATCCTCTCTTTCGGAGCGCCGCTGGCAAACACGTACAAAATCGTGGTCGACGAGAGGGAGCTGCTCTTTGAAACCAGTGAGGTAAGAGGCAAGCCAAGGATATCATTTGTGACCTTGACGAGAGAAACGATGCCCCATTTCCTGATGCCTTTGAATAATTTCAACTCTTTTGCTTTAAAATATATGAAAATACAGCATGGCTGTCCCTCCCCAGCTGTAGGTTCTCTGAGGGCCAAAATCGAACCCTCCCGTATTTCTTCTGTACCTTTGCAGCCGAGAGATATGGTTCCATTCTACCGGCGGGTCTTACCCGTGGAGGAAAGGAAATGATGTAGATGTCCAAAATATATATAGTTGAGCGAGGAAGCCTTGTGCCCATCAGCAGATGATGACGGCAAGATTCACAGCTGGAGGGAGCCAGGGCCACGGCTGCCCTGGGCGTAGCTAATTCTGGCTCCCCAAATCACCCCCCCAAAAAAGCCTCTAAATGTGTGTGCCATCTGCTCCAAAGCTTAAAATGTCATCCTCGTCGTGATAAATGGAGAAGCCTGCTGAGGCCACCATGTAGGACGCTGCTAGCGCACAAGGGTGGAAAATGGAAATGAATGACCCACCGGCTTAGCTGTTGGTGTGGTCACGGCCGGGGGGGGGGGGGGGGGGGGAGGCTCTGGGGCAGGAGGTGGACTAGGCTAAGGGGAGGGGAGCAGGGACACGGAAGAGGCAGGACCTTTGACCGGAGGGTTCCAGGTCCCCCGCTGCCGGGTTTGGGTGACTCTGGTAGAGAGAGTGATGGTACCAGCCGAGGGGAGGGACAATGAGGTAACAAGGCAGCGGGGACGCCGTGTGGGGGTGCAGGCCAGCCTGAGGGACAGGCCCAGGGGGGCGGCCGTGCCTGCGTCCCAGGAAGGGGCTAATGCGAGGTCACGGCCAGCCACCACGCCTCGCTCCGTGTCCGGGGGCGGCGACGGCGAGCCGGGGTTTACTAGCCGGCTGCGGGCGCGGTCGATCGCCAGTGTTTTCATCGGGGGGGTGGGGGGGGTCATCCCAGCCCTCAGGACACCCACAGTGTCCTTGAGTGGCGTTTTTTGTTTTGAATGTGTGAACTCTGCCAAGTGTCCATCAGGCAGAATTGTGGTTTTCGTGGGAAAGAACCACGCGGTGCGACCCACCGTGTTCAGAAAAGCCAGGCTTCCCCTGCCCGCCGGCCGCGGGGACGAGGGGAAAGCCGCGGAAGGTCCGGCTGGGGACCGGACCCGAGGCTGGGGACCAGACCCGAGCCAAGACCGGCGCGGGGGCCCCGGGGGGAATGAGCCGGCGGCCCTCCGCGCGCCCCCGCTGAGCGCGTCCCCTGTGCCTCGGCCGCAGGTGGTGGACGTGGCCAAGCTCATGAAGGCCTACATCAGCATGATCGTGAAGAAGCGCTACAGCACGTCGCGCTCCGTGAGCAGCCAGGGCAGCTCCAGGTGAAGGCGCCAGGGACCCGACGTGTCTTGAGCAGCCGCGCGTGAGACCCTCTGGCCTTGACCGAGCCCGTGCCGCGCAGAGCCCCGGCGGAGCTGCCCCCGCCTTCTGGAAGCCCCTGGCCGGAGGGAGGCGTCTCCGAGGGGCCGTCCGCCCTCTCCACTTCCGTGACCCTGTACTAAGCTGTCAACCGTAGCAGTGGGCCCCGTTTGGAAAGCTTTACTACTCTTAGAGGACACATGCCTTAAAAAAGAGAGGACAGACCCCCACCCCCACCCCGGCCCCCACCAAAGCAGCCAGAAGTGCCTTAACGCGTGGACCCAACACTAACTGACCTTAACTGTGCTACTGAAGGGAGCTGCCCCCGCCCCCTCGGGGAGACTCACAGAGCTTGGGGGAGGGGGCGTTCATTCATCAATTCTGCACTAACCTCCCAGCCTGATTTCCCTACTTGGAGGGAAGGTGAGGGAGCCGGGAGGGGGTCGGAGGGAGCCCAAGGGGACAGGATATTTTAGCTGGAGTGCTGCTGGCAGCCTTCTTCGCGGACATGGATTAACTTCTTTGTTTCATCTTTCAAGTGTCTGAGCTTGCCTGTGCATGCCTGTGTTCATAAACTCATCACTTTAATCACTGTCTCATGAGCATTAAAAGCAAAGGGAAAAAAGGATGTGCAATGGTGTAAACAGTCTGTCTGTATATTTTAATAGTTTAGAGTTCTAGTCTTCAGTCGTTACTTTATGAGGTGGTTTTATTAACAGACCAGAATCCTGGACTCTCCTGTCTTTGCTGTATTTCAGAAACCATGTGTTGACTCCGTTTCGTTTTATGACTTGTAGCAAAGTCTGCACTCTGTGTCTGCTGTGTTATAAACAGATATGCAGCCCATACAGATAATGGTTTTTATAAACCAGTCTGACTCCGATGCTGTTTTTAGAACTATATGAAGGCATTTTGGAGTCTTTAGTTTCTAAAAGATTTAAGTTAAAAAGAAATTTTCTTTGAGGGCGAGTTCGTATCGCTGCAGGTAGTGACCGTATGACCATGTTGGGTGTGGCGGAAAGAAGTTTCATTCCCCAGGGGTGTGATGCGAGAGCAAATCTTGAAAGGACCGTGACTGACGCTTTAAGAAAATACACTTTATCCCAGATTATAATGGTAGTCTGACAAGGTGCCTGTAAATAAATCAGTGTTTATGACCAGAAGAAAAATAATCTGGTCCTGGACTTTTATTTTTATATGGAAAAGTTGTAAAGACTTAGGCCAACTAAGTCTGCCCACAAAGAAAAAAAAAATGCCTTACCTCTCCGGGACAACCCTGCGAAATTGTTTGTTGGCTCAAAGAAGGTCTGACAATAAAAGATATTAGCTATCCTGAGTGTGTTTTCTTGAGCAGGGGGACCTGAAATACATTGTGGGATCGGGGTTTTCTTGTTGGTTTGGTTTTAATGCTTTTGGTCTCAGTGCCTAAGCTGCGCGTTCCTAAGTTGACCAACAGGTCTTAAAGTGGACGTGGAGACCTCTGGACTGCTCTTCTAGACACGCAGCACGACTCCAAGGAAGCGGAGAAGGTAAAAGCAAGGATTCCGTGAAATCCAAAAATCTAAGGCCTGGAAATATGCATTTATTTCAAATGGTCTTGTAGCCCCAAACCCTGCTTACTCGTGAAATCATGATGCTACAGCCACCTGCTTGCCAACGTGCTCACTGGGGAGGATCCACAGGTAGGCTGTCCAGCCACTGACTTACCCAGAGAACCAGCTTGGGACACGGGGTCTCAACTGGTCCCCTCAGCCAGACCTGCGACATGAGTAGCACCAGTCCCCCAGGTGTCCCTTTCTCTTCCCACTGAATCCCACCACTGCTTGTGACCAGAGGGCTGCCCTCCGCCACCTCCAAAGGGACTGGAAGTACCCTAAAGGTAGCTGAGCACCTGTGGCCAGAGGTGCTCAGAGGGAAGCTGGCAGAAGGGCCTCTTCCACTGCCCACCTCTCAGGATGCCCTCTGACTTGCTGTACCCCAGAAGGCCGCCTCTCTCCCCCAGTTACAGAAGAAGCAGCAGGTCAAGTGAGGCGCAGGGCTTCACCTGAAGCGTTACAACAGCACCAAAGCCAGAACCTTGGTCTCTACGCAATGACCTTTACGTGCCCACAACTGTGTTCCCTTTTAATGTTTTATTTAGAAATAGGTTCAGAGGAAGGAGCAATAGTATGTACAAGGAGACCCCCATACCCTTCACCTGGTTTCCCCTACAGTAACATTTTGCAAAACCATAGAACAGCACAAATTGTCTATTGCAATTACGATTTTGCTTCCCCATGTTAGAGTCCCAAGTTTCGAGATCATTGCTTTAAGCATTTCTTGTCTGCTATTTTGAAATAGCTCTTGGATTTCCTTCCCTCCCCGCATTTCCTCATCAACGCAGATTGGCTCAGCATCACCTCTCACTTCTCTTGACCAGTCAGCATGTTGACGAAAGCCTCTCCAGGTCAGAAACACCGTCTTCCCTTTACACGCCCCCCGGCAATGCAGCCTCGTGCCTGTCCGAAGCAGCAGCAATGGGACTGGGATGGCCGGGAGGTGACTGGGTGGCTCTCGAGCTGGTCTTGCAATATGGCAGAGGGGAACAGATTTTTTTCCTTGGGAGGGTAGGAGCACAGGTGTTAGGGCAAAGGTCAGAGTTCACTCTACGGCTCCCCTGTCCTAGCCTCTTTGGCCTCTGCTTCACCACGTCTGGTGCCCCCCCCCCCACCCGTATATGCTGTTGACAAGCCAGACACGTGGAAGGATCTTTATAAAATCTAAACCCAGCAATATCCTCCTGCAGAAAGCTCTCCTCTTTGTTCAACCAAAACAACGACCTATACCACAGCACCGGTTCCTCCACCCCGCGCCCCTCTAACCTTGTCTCCTGCCACTCTGCCCCACTCAGCCCAGATCCTGGCTGTCGTTCCGTCCCCCATTTTACCAGCACCCAACTTAGGGTGTTCTGCCCAGCAGTGAGAAAACAGACTCTGATGTTTTCCTGGGGAGACCTAGAGTCTGTCCTCAAGAAGACACGAAATCTAATTCCCAGTACCTGGAGCTCTGGCGGGGATGTGCTGATGAATGTTTATCAGTGGCCTCTCCGGGGGCGCCCAGACAGGCCACTGCAGTGTAGTCCTGCTGTGTAGTAGTGTTGGCTGATTTTCATGGTGTCCGTGTTTCCACCAGGGCTAATTTCGAGCTCCAAGGTGACATCACTGAATGTGGAGTTGAATGGAAAACATGGTTGGCTCCCGAAAGTTTGGTCCTGCACACCACACATAAAGAACATACCCATAAACAATTTCTCAATAAGAAATTGGTATCCTATTCATAGAAAACGTCTGAAGGAAGTAAAAGAGATTCTTAGAAAGCTTTAAGCACTTGTGTGGGGGAGTTACTGTGGGAAAAGTAAAGACGTTTGCAAAGTATATAATCTCCTATCTTTAGTTTTCCCAGAGATTTCTTTTCTAAGTAATATCAGTATTACAGTTGATTAAAAGTTTGAGACATTAACAGGGTCTCCTACTCTTGAGGCATCCAGACATTTGCTTGGTGGGAATTAGCTGCCAGGTCAGGGTTGTCACCATTGCCTCATGACCTACCACAAAAGAAAATGAGTTATTCCGGTAACTGATCTCTCGGGGGAGCTGTTCTCCATCATAAGTTTACTTACTGAGTTGACATTGAGGAAATGTAATAGGCCTCTTGATTAGAAATAAGATAGCCCCAATGATCAATATCAACCATGACGTAATTTAGTTGACTTTAATTTACTAAATTCTTGTTTGGATTGAAAACACACACACACACACACACACACTATCTCAGTGGGATTTGCAAATGAAATAGAATCGTCTTAAATTGCTTAGAGCCTAGTTGGGGTAAAAGAGAGAAATATATGAAATCAGTTCACTGCAACAGCAATAGGAATTGGGCCATCTGCAAATGTGTTGAAGGGGTCCAGAAAACAAGAGGGCAAGGGCAAGGGCAAGAGTTTTCAAAGGTGAATGTGGTAGGGTTGCTAGAGGGGAGTTGGGTGGAGGATGACCATTAAGGAGGGCACTTGACACAATGAGCACGGGTATTATATGCAACTGATGAATCACTCTTCTCCTTGACCATCTCTCAGATGTGACCAGTGGTGTTACTTACCACTTGCTCAGAACATATGTTTCAGGCTTAGTGCAAGGTGTCCTTGTGTCCTCCCAGTAGCTAAGGAGTAGGTGCTAGCAAACCCATTTTTACATTAGGGATATTGAGATTTAGAAAGCAAATTATTTAACTTGCTCTAATAGCTTTGCTGTATAACAAGTAACTCCAGAATTCAGTGGCTAAAACAGCCAAGTATTTACTTAGGTCATGAACCTATAGGTGATCTGTTGGAGCTGGGCATCTCATTCACGACTAAGTTCAGCTGTATCCAGGTCAACTTTGTTGATCTTGCCTTGGCTTTCTCATCTGTCTGGAGCCTCAGATGAGACAGCTGAGCTCTGCTCCATGTGATTTCTTGTTCTCCAGTTAACTAGCCTTGGTTGATTCATAGCATTTGGCAAGGTCTTGCAAAAACTAGTAGGTACAGGCAAGGCCTCTCAAGGCTCAGGTTCAAAACTGTCACATTGGTAAGTCCGCCATATTCTACTGGCCAAAGCCAGACCAATGCCAGACCAGAGCCAAGAGGTGGTGGCGGGGGGGGGGGGGGAGAGACTCCATGTCTTGATGGAAGTTGCTGCAAAGTGACTCAAGAGGTTGGAGAATTGTGGCCTTTTTGTGATTCACCATGCTTGGCTGAAAAATGACAAAACTACAGTGGACAGAGAATTCAGACCCGCGTTTGAGTGAGACTGTGCTCGTCTCATAAAGCTATCCTAGAATCCAACCACTTCCTCTATTTTCCTTTACATGGCCACACCCCTGGCTTACCACCGCCCCATCGCCAGCCTCCTCTGATGGCACACTCCTAACGCCAACAGACTCAGATGCCCAGCTTTGTCCCTTTCCCAGGTGTCCCCTCAGAATCTATCTTTGCCAGAAGTGATCTTTCTCCCCATTCATCTCTCTTCGTCTCTGACAACCTGGTTTCGATTTTAATCTCTGCAAAGCTGCCTGTGGCAGAGACTTCTACCCGTCCCCTAGCGATCTGCCCTTATCGGTTTTGTCCTTTCTTCCCTTTTGCCTTATATCATAGAACTCCCTTCCACCCAAGCTTGCGGTGGATGCTAAGTTACAGAACCCATTCCCTAGCCTCCCCTGCAACTTTGTGTGGTGATTTTAAAAAATGTTACAACTGGGGCGCCTGGGTGGCTCAATTGGTGAAGCGTTACCTTTGGCTCAGGTCGTGATCCTAGGGTCTAGGGGTCAGGCTCCCTACTTGGTGGGGAGCCTGATTCTGCCTCTCCCTCTGCTGCTCCCCCTGCTTGTGCGCTCTCTCAGATAAAATCTTTTTTAAAAGTTACCACTTCTTGATAACCCCTCCGATAAAAAGGTGAAGAAGTCTCATCCTCATGAACGGGGCCAGCCGTAGTGATTCCACTTCTAAGAAAAAGAATGTGGTGGAGGGGATACCCCCAGAGTTTGTAAGGCCAGGTCCTAGAAGGTGACACCTCTTCACCTGCTCTTCCTCTGGGGACACACAGCTTCGGAGCTCTGAGCGGCCATGACACCGAGCTAGCCAAGCCCCACAGGTACAGTCCCCCAACTGGTTTGTCTTCTCAGCATCAACATGTGGGTGTGTCTTCAGATTACTCCAGCCACTGGCATGATGCAAAATCCACTTCCACCCTCTCCAGACCCATCAAAGCCTTGTTCAGGCATCTTGAGGCCCAGGATCTTGTTATGTAGATTAAGTTCTGGTGTGACTGCGGCTCTTGGGTATGGTTCCTCAAGGACAGCTCCTTAACACGGACTGGAAGAGCTGTGTGCTAGGGAGAGAAGTTTCCTGTCCTCCAGAAGCTGACTGCTGCCGAGAAGCTCATTCACAAAGGGGAAAACCTGAGGGGAATGCAGCAGTCACAAGTCTGTGGCATTTGTGGAAAAAGGAGGCGGACTCAGGAACCCAGGGGGAAGGATTCCCTGCTAGTGGAACGGAGTCCCAGCTCAGCTGGAGTTCAGAACTGTGTGAGGGACAGACATAAATCATGTGGGCCAGGGGACCGACTGGCTCAAACATATCCACAAATCTCGTGGACAGTCCTCCCATGAAAAGGTGGAGTCTGATTCTCCTCCCCTCCGAAGAGCTAGAGTGTGACGGGAGGGCGACCATGGGGCTCCCCAAGCTAGGTCATGCAGGGGACACCAGAGCATCTGCGAAGCTCTCGGGACGTGCTTTTGGAGCCCTGTGGCCACTGTGCCCAAGAGACTGTATGGAGAAGCTAGGTAGAGACAGATGCCAGATGGGTCTCAGCTGGGCCAACCCCCAGCTCTTTGAGTCTTTCCAACGTCTACCACGAGACATCGAATGGTGAGCCTACAGCTCATTCCAGCCCACAGCCTGCAAGGCGACTCGCTGACGCCAAAGGGGACAGAGCTCCTGAGCTTCCCGCCCAGCCAGTGAGCCAGAAAAACCAATAAAAGTATGAGGAATGGATGAGATTTAAACCTGTCACTATTGGGGCATCTCGGTGGCTTAGTCACGGACGCATCTGCCTTCTGTTCAGGGGACAGAGGCCCTAATGGCATCAGGCTCCCTGCTCCACAAGGTCGGCTTCTCCTCCTTCCCCTCCCCAGCCCGTGCTTGCTCTCGCTCATGCGCGCTCTCTATAAACTAAATAAAATCTTTAAGAAGAAGAACCATCACTATTTCCAGGTCATGTGATGAAGCACTTAGTTTAACAACTGATCATGTTGGATTTCCTATTAGAATTATTTGATTAGAATCAAGGTCACTAGATAAAAAGCAAATGCATTTCCATATAGCCACAGCAGCCAAAAAATATGTCCTACAATGTTACCAAAAACATTTAATATCTAAGAGAAAAATATCAAGAAATATTGTGTCCTCTGATGCCAAAGCTCGGGACATGTCCTTTACGCTACACTTCGAGTTGAAACGTAAGTTGATCTGCAAAAGCATCTGGAATAAGGTGAAGCAGGAAGCACAAGGATACAAGTATCAGCTAATCATTAAAAACAAAAACATGCTGGCGATACAGGGAAATGGGCTTATGACCCAGTTTATTTTTCATACAGGTGAGGAAGCTAAAAGACTCATAACTTTCAGTTTCACGGTCCTTTCTCTTAAACGAAGCTGAACTTAAAACACAGAAGAAATCTTCTAAAATAAATACGTCCCTCCACGACAAAGTGAAAGTTCCATTTCTTGGTTAGCGGAGAGCTCCTGCTTGCAAGGTTCATTCTGTATTTTAACCATCTGGCCTTTCTGCTGCTTGGGAGAAACACGAATTTTTTAAAAGTAAATTTCTGTGGCCCTTCAACCAGAACATGCTACCTAGAATCACCCATGTGAGAAGCTGATGCCTGCCATTAAGGCCACTTCTCCTTCCGCGGGGTCCGCACAAATGACTCATCCAGGCCTCCGCTTAAATGTCACCTCTCCAGAAAGGCTTTTCCTCACCACCAAATGTAAAATAGCTGGTCTTTGCTGCGTCACCATGTTCTAAGCAGCACTCAATAATATTTCTTGTCTAGTTTCTATTGTAGGTCTTCCTCAATTAGGAGGTAATCTCAGGGGCATCTGGGTGGCT
Source organism: Mustela nivalis (assembly GCF_964662115.1). Taxonomy (NCBI): domain Eukaryota; kingdom Metazoa; phylum Chordata; class Mammalia; order Carnivora; family Mustelidae; genus Mustela; species Mustela nivalis. Next base: position 167,384,469 of record NC_139022.1, read on the forward strand.
CAGTCAGTTAAACATCTGACTCTTGATTTCAGCTCAGATCATGATCTCAGCGTCATAAGATCGAGCTCCATGTCAGGCTCCATGCTGAGCGTGGAGCCTCCTTGGGATTCTCTCTGTCTTCCCCTCCCCCCGCTTGTGTAATAAACAAACAAATAAATAACATAAAATCTAAAAAAAAAAACTAGACTCTGTGAGAACAGATCTTTTTGTATTTGTCACTCTTAACCAGACCATGTCTGAATATGGTGGATAGGTAGTAATTCTTTCTTTTTTAAAGATTTATTTTAGAGAACATGTGTAAGTGCGGGGAGGGGCAGAGAGGTTAGAGCGGGGGTCCTCAAGCAGACTCCCCACAGAGCACGGAGCCCGATGCAAGACTGGATCCCAGGACCCGGAGATCAGGACCTGAACTAAAACCAAGAGTCAGATGCTTAACCGACTGAGCCACCAGACGCCCCTCAGCAATTAATTCTTAATCAGGTGGAAGCATCTAAATTGTAACTTTCAATTTGGGGGCCGCCCCAGGCGAGACTCCCCAGAGACGAGAACCCAGGGCAGAGGTTAACCGCCAGAGCTGTGGGAAGTGCAGCGCCAGGGCAGAGAGGATAGGGAACGAGGCAGAGAAGGATGGGAAGCAAAGTCACGTACTGCCACGCGGGCCACGGCTTCCCACAAGCCACCAGGAGACCCTGCAGCTGCTCAGCAGGCGTGTGGTCACGAGGCATGTCTCTGCACCGGTTGTAGAGGGAAATCCTGCCTCAGAGCAGCCCTCCAAGAGAAGGAAGAAAAGGCATTTCCTGGGTTGGTCCTATCTCCTGTTGCCCCATGTGGGGAGTCCGTCCTCTCCCATTTCCCTGTCATCTGGCGCCTTTCAAAGCCACGAGGAAGCCATACCCGACACTGTGGCAGGCTGAAAGATGGTCACACCCTAATCGCCAGGACCTGTGTTACCTTGTATGGCAAAAGAAACTCTGCAGATTTGATTACACAGAGGGTTTTGAGATTATCCCTGTGGGTCCAGTGTAATCATAAGTCCTTGTAAGATGGGGGCATGAGATCGATCGGAGTCAGTGGTAGAAGATGTGACAGAAGTCAGAGGTTGCAGTGGTCGCAGTGCAGTGAGAAGGGGCCATAGGCCAAGGCATGCAGGCCACCTCCAGGAGCCAGGTGATGCATGGACTGGATTCTCCCTTGGAACCTTCCAGAGCAACCAGCCCTGCTGATGCCTTGGTCTTAGCCCTGTGGGTCTCACTTCAGACTGCTGACCTCCTGAACTGTAAGAAAATAAACTTACACTGTTGTAAACTACTGAGTTAGTGGTAACTTGTTACAGCAGCAACAGGAATGGATACACACACAAACAGATAAACAAGGGGAACATTTCCTTAAACTCTGTAGCGGGAGGGTGGAGAGACGCCCCACGCCACCCAAGATGAGTAAGGCCAGAGAACCTGAGGTACATAAGATGTACCCAATACAAGGACTTCTATGACTACTTATATTAAGAAGCTAAGGACTGAGAAAATGTGCTGATTGAATTAACATTGTCTTTTATTATACTTCATTCTCAGTTGTGAATAACTAGCCAGCTCTGAAAAACATCCCTGCGCCTCACAGATGACTTTTTTTTTTTTTAAGACTTTATTTATTTATTTGAGAGAGACAGAGAGCACACAAATGGTGGGGAGGGGCAGAGGGAGAGGGAGAAGCAGGCTCCCCGCTGAGCATGAAGCCCAAGGCAGGGCTCGATCCCAGGACCCTCAGATCATGACCTGAACCAAAGGCAGATGCTTAACCAACTGAGCCACCCAGGCATCCCCCGGATGACTTTTATATATGCCACATAACCTATACTCCAAATCAGACCACCACACAGCTTCAAATCTGGTAAAAATCCATTCATACAGAAGCTATTTTATATAGATTTGATGTAGAAGGGACAGAGAACACAGCAGGTATTAGGGTAAAAGCTGCCTTAGCAAATACCTACATTTCAAATTACCTACCATTATTTTATTTTATTGTTTTAGAGAGAGAACACGCATGAGTGGTGGGGAGGGGCAGAGGGAGAAAGAGCCTCTCAAGCAGGCGCCACGCTCAGCACAGCCCAGCACAGGACTCAGGCTTACGACCTTGAGATCATGACTGGAGATGAAATCTAGAGTCAGACACTTAACCGACTGAGCCTCAATTGCTCCTCAATTACCCACCATTATCAAAGATGGCTTTTCGCTTCCTGGTGGGTGTAACGTTAGCAGGGTGCCGGATCCGCTCCTATGGGTGTCCTCACAGAGGCTCTGCCTTCTTCAACATTTATCTTCCAAGGTTGCCATACGCCCAAACAAAGTGGCAGACAGGGAGGAGCTGACTGGATAAGAATGTTCACCTTTTAATCTCCTCAGCTGGAAGTGATGTCCCATGGCGTCACTTCTATGGGGGGGTGGGGCACGGGTGCTGGGAAATGCAGCTCCAGGCTGGACAACTACCTTTTCGGTTACACTCTGCACTATGGAAGGGGAGAAGGAAACTCTAGTGGACCGCTGGCTGTCCCTTGGCCAAGAAGTATTCATGTGGACACTTTTCCCCCAGCATGGAAGACTCTTCTCCCAGTCAAAAAAGAACATTTAAGGGAATTAACTCAAAACCGTGTTAGTTACTGCACTTCTGGGGGCAAACCAGATGAGTAGCCAACAATAGACAGTGCAATCTGTACAGCTGAAAGAAGTCAAGGATCAATGACCAGGAGACTGAGGGCTCACCACCTCTAAGTCCTTGCCTGGTGTCCAAGTCCACTGGTTGAAGGCAAGACCGTGTCTCCAGCCCCCTGCAACACCACACAAGTATACGTGGTCTGATCTCCCAGTCCTTCACCAAAGGGTAACTGAATTCTGAGAAATACCCAAGCATTTTGATGACTGTTGAACAGGTCTTAATAGACCTCAACACCTAGGGACACTAATCATCATCAGGGCCCTCTTTTAGGGTCCAGGAATATTGGGGCTAGGTCATAAATGAACGCCTGGTCCAGATCAATTCACAATGGGTCCACTAGGTCTGTAGCCCCATCTGGAGGTCATTTTCCTAGACTGCAAATATATGCTGGAACTAGAAACGCTTGGTAGTTGAACAACCTCACCTTGGTTCCTTGGCTTAGGGTAAGAATACCATAGTGTAGACATCGAGGAGAATGCTCTGAAATGAATCCCCTCAATAAAAAAGATAGTGAATCAAAACTGATATGACATCCCGGGAGGAATGGCAAGTGTCACTCCTGTGTCGGCAAAGTCAACCAAGTAGTTAGTCCCAGTTGCAGCTGCCATGCCAGATCCAATCTTGTTACTGGTTCAGAAGAGCTTGGTCTTAGCACATGCTCTATACCACATCACATTCATTCCTCCTTGGAATCCTATTTTTTTTTCCATTAATTTCAAGTAAACATAAATTAGAATGTTCAATTTTGTCTGAAGATATACGGGATATGTAGAATGAGATTTATTTCTCCAAAGAGAGCTACATAATTAAAGCTTAATAAATATTACCTATAACAATAGGGCTGTCTGGGTGGCTCAGGTGGTTAAGTGTCTGACTCTTGATTTCGGCATAAGTCACGATCTCAGGATCCTGAGATCGAGCCCCACGTTGGGCTCCCCATTCAGCTGGGAGTCTGCTTCTTGTCCCCTTCTCTCCCTCTGTCCCTCCTCCTGCCCCTGCTCGTGCTCATGTTCACACGCATGCGTGCTCTCTCTCTCTCAAATAAATAAATAAATCTTACATAAATATTACCTATAATAATAAATTATTCATTTAGTACTTATTTGGCAAACTCAGTAACTCGGAACACGGCCAAGCATCTGTAGAGAAGCAATACGTGGCTTCGTGTGAGTAAGTAGCAATGGCTAAGTCCACGCGAGGTGTGCGGACTCTGCTTCTGCTTGAAGATGCTCTGAGGAGCTTCCCTTCCCTTTCACCGCCGAGACAGGTGCCTTCCTCTCCCCCAGCCCCAGCCTGTGCTCTCTGCAGCTCATAGTCCGTCATCTGCAAACCACCCATAATCCGTCTCTTCTTTACGTTCCACCGTCCAGCTCTAACTCAGAGCTGAGTGTCCCCTGCAACCCTCTCAAGTGAGGACTGTTTGGTCCCCAGCTCTGTACCACTGGACCTACTACGCAGTAACTCTGACCTTGGTACTGGTCTCGAAATGGTCTGGAAAGACCATTTCTCTTCCTTCCTTGACGACATCCTCAGGATCTTTAGGGCGATGCTATCGGACCGTACCATCCACACTCCCTAACTCCTCCAAGTGTCCGACTGATTTTCTCAGCACCATTATTCTGCAGACTTCCTCCACATAAACAATCCATCCAGGGCCCTGGCTTCTTGCTTCTTTGACCTCATGTTCTCTTTCCCTTCTATACTCTAGCCTCCACTGACTCCTTTCTACCTCTTTTCAGCATTCTCCTGCGAGGAGCACTTACTTCTCCAATGGTTACCTCATTGGGCCCTCCCAACCATGAGGCCACCATTTCTTTCAATACTGTCACTACACTCGTGCCTTCAGCATCTCTGGTCCATCACTCAAATCATTCACTTACAGACACCTTCATATCTCCCTCTTCTCCACCTGTCCTGAAAAACCTCATCCACGATAACCCCGATTCTCTAAGTCTGTGTTTGAGCAGCTGAATGTTGCTGGAGAAACTCCCAAACATGCTGACTCTCACTTTAAGCTTAGGAGGCTTTTTCAGAGGCCAGCCTCTCACATCCTCCCTTCCCTGGCGAACTGTCTCCCATGTTCCAAGGCCACTATCTCAAAATTCCTCTCTTTTTAAACTTCCTATCACTATTCTTCCCATCCCCCAACTTCTTATTTCATTGTGAAAACCCAAGGAGAAGCAGAAAACACTGCAGCTTCTACCATATCTTCCAATTGATCCCATGGGTTCCTTTGGTTTTTGTGTCATTTAGATGCTGACCTTCTCTCCCTGCTCATGGTTTTTATATCTGGTTTCCTCCTTGTCTGCTCATGGACCTGTATTAGGCATATAAAGGACAGTATGTCCAAGAAACGAGTCCTCTCCCTAGAGAGAATTTTCTCTCGCAAAAGCTTCCCTATCTCTACAGGGGTTAGATGCCATCTATAATTCTTCTCTGTCCCAACAGCTTACATCTGATCAATTAGCAATCCCTGTGGGCTGGACGTCCCAGATGTATTCCAAATCCAATCATTTCTCACCAAGTCCACCGCCGTCAATATCTCTGTGACAAGGGCAGTAATCGCTAATAGATCTCCTAGCTCCATGCTTGTCTCTTCACCAGTGACCGATCTTTACAAGATGAAAACCGAACATCACACAACATCTTCATTGATTTTCTACCACCTTTTAGAACAAAATCTCAACCATGCACGGCCTGCTGGGCCCTTCGTGATGCCTCCCTGCCTTCCTCTCCTCTCTCACCTGATCTCCCTCACTCTGCTCTTCTCATCTTAGCCTTCTTGTACTGTGGGTGGGTCCAGCTACTTCTGGCTTCATGGTCCTCATGAGCACATGCCATCCCCTTTGTCTGGCGTGTCCTTGCCTCCAGAAATCCACATGACTGGCAGCCTTCCTTCATTTAAGTCTGCTCAAAAGTCGCTTCTCTTACCTCCCCGTCTCTTGCAAAGCACTTCCCCTTTTCATTCTGTTCCCTTTTTCTGTGCTGTGCCCTGTGTTAGATTATTATGTTAATGGTCTTCATGCTCTCATGCTGTTGCCTCTTCTGTGACTCTGGGCTTAGCCATGTGACTTGCTTTGGCCACCAGGACATTTGAAAATGTGATCCAAACAGAGGCTTGCTAAGGGTTTGCACGTCAAGGGATGCCTTCATGGAACTCCAGCTCCCAAGAGGCCACATGGAGGACAACTGAGACACATCTGCTGACAGCCCCAGCCAATGGCCATCCAGCATCTTCTAACTGGTGGCAAATGCATTAAGTGAAGCCAGCAGCGCCATGTGGATCTGAGACGCGCGGTTCCAGCTGATCTTTCCCCAACTGCCCGCCCGTGGAACATGAGCAGATCAAAGTTGTTTTAGGCCAGCAAGCTTGGGATGGTTTCTTATCTACAGCAGGCAATGATACATATCCTAACCTAGAATGTTATGTATATAAGCCTATTTGCTCACTGTCTGCCAAGCCTTCCAAAATGTAAGCTCTATGATAGGAACATTACCTTGAGCCTAGAACAGTCTAGTCACAGAGACACACAGAGGACAAGTGTTGTTGAATGAGCAGTCTCTTGAGGAGGAGCCGCATCTGGTCCTCTGGCTTCCACTAACATCTCCAAATATGGCCCATGAGAAAGATCTGTTTCCATGGGGCACCTGGCTGGCTCCACTGGAAGACCATATGACTCTTGATCTCAGGGTTGTAAATTCAAACCCAGTGTGGGGTGTGAGATTATTAAAAAATAACATCTTAAAAAAAAAAGATTGATCTCCTGTCTTCAAATTGACCACTAGCCCTCACCAATGGAAATTCAGCATCTTCTAAATTCATGGAGGGTTTTTCCTCTCCAAATTTGTCCCCAGCTTTTCCCTTCTATTTCATAATTCAGTAATGGCACAATGGTGATGACAATTTTAGTGTCAAGTTGGCTACAGCATGGTGCCCATTTATTTATTTATTTGTCAAACACCTGTCTAGATGTTGCTGTAAAGTTATTTTTTAGATGTGATTCACATTTAATCAGTAGACTGAGAAAAGCACATTACTCTCCATAATATGGGTGAGCCTCACCCAATCAGTTGAAGGGTTTAACAGAAAAGACCAAAGTCCCTTGACCCGAAAAAGTTCTGTCTCCAGACTGTCTGCAGACTCCAGACTACAACATAAACTACTGTCAGAATTTCCAGCCTCAAGCCTAGCGGGGAGGTTTGGGACTTGCCTGTACACACAATTGTGGGAGCCAATTCTTTAAATCCCTCCTCCCCATCTACACAACACACACGCGCACCTACACACACACACACACACACACATCATTGGTTCTATTTCTCTGGAGAGCCCTTATACTGGGCTTATCTTTGACAATCTCTTCTCCCTCATTTCCCAACAACCATTTGGTCACCTAAGCCTGACTGGTACAGTGTATGGAGTGCCTCCTGTGGCTACCCTATCTCTGCCCCCATGTCCCTTGTCTTGGTTTAGACTCTCAGCACCTCTCACCCAGACTATTATAAAAGCCTGCTAACTGGTCTATCTGCCTCATCTCCTTCCCATCAGCATGCTGTTTGCCTGCCAGAGTTACCTGTCTTAGAATCTAATCATGACATCACCTCCAGAGCCTCCAGTCACCTACAGAATACGGTGCAAACTCCTCAATGTAACACGAAAGCTTTTAATCAACAAGCTCAAGTTCTGCTCCCAGCTCCGTAGCTCTCACTCATCTCTAAAGCTACTAAATTCCAGTTATATTTAGCACCTGTAGATCCTCAAACGTGTCATGTTCATATTTTCATTCTTTTGCACATTTTAAGTTTTCTTTTCATTTGGGGGGAGAGAGAGAGAGAGAGAATGTGTGTGTGTGTGTGTGTGTGTGTGTGTGTGTGTGTGTGAAGGGGCAGAGGGAGAAGGAGAGAGAGCGTCTTAAGCAGGCCTTCTGCTGAGTGGAGCTTGATCTCCTGGGGCTTGTAAGATCTTGTGGGGCTTGATCTCATGACCCTGAGATCATGACCGGAGCTGAAAGCAAGAATTAGATGCTTAACTGACTGAACCACCCAGGTGCCCTGTATTTGCGCACGGAATTCTATCTACTTGGAATGCCTACCAATTTGTTTTGAAAACATTCCAACCTGCTCTTTAAGTTCTAACTTAGATACACTGTTTGTCCTTAAGCTGCCCCTGGATGCTTGTCATAATATTCAGACAATGATAATGATTTTTTCATTAGTCTTATTGTCTTGAAATTAATGTATGTGTTTGTATTTCTCAAAGACAAGAAGGCCTTTGATGGGAGGGACTGTGTATAATAATGGACACTATCGATAGTAATAGTAACAGTAATAATTAGAATTCTTGTCCTGGTCTTCCATTTAGTTCATAAGAGCCACTCAAAAGATGTTTGCTGCGTCGATTTTTGTGTGTTAGATTTTAAGCCCTTTGAAGGCAGAAACCGTATTGTTCATCTTTCTATTATTCTTGGTGCTTCTCATAGGATCCTGTACACAGTACAAGGACCAAGTACACAGTACGGTGTACATAGTATACAGACTTAGTACCTAGTACACAGGCTTTTGTGCAATATGAAACTGAATTAAAGAAAAGCTTCAGTTCTCTGGAGACAACAAACACTTCATTTCCTGTTGCTACACTATGTCCCTCAGCCCTGGATTCCCGCACTTGGGCTCATCACAGAGATTTTAAGTCAAGCAAGACTTTGTGGAAAGGAGAAATCACTGAAGGTCACAGTCTTGGGGAAAAAGAAAGAGAAGGGGACTGTCCTTTATAAAAATAACTATAAGAACTTTCTCTATTTCTTGTTTTCTCAGTCTTCTAAAAAAACATTTTTTTTTCTTTTGACAATTTTCAAAGCCACAAGTTGAAAGAGCAGTACGACGAACAGCCGGATCCCCCTTACACAGACTCACCAACATCTTGCCACACCTGTTTCCCCCTCTCTCTATATATATACACACAACACTTCCTTTTGCTGAAACCAAATGGCCGCTGTCATGGTATGTCACCCCTAAACACTGCATGTGGCATCACTCAGAAGGAAGACCTTCTCTTACATCGTCCTAACACCAGTATCATAGCTAAGAAGAACAGTATTAATTCAACCAATCATCTAGCATAGACTCTGGACTCAAATTACCCTAATTTTCCCTCCAAATGTCCTTGATAGTGTTTTGTTTTGTTTTGTTTTTTTGACCCAGAATCCCATCAAATTTCACGCATTGCTTTGGCTGTTATTCTCTCTCCTCCTCAAAGTGTTCCTGTCTTTTTTTTGTTTTTAATATTTTCTTTATTTATTTGACAGACAGCGATCACAAGTAGGTGGAGAGGCAGGCAGAGAGAGAGGAGGAAGCAGGCTGCCCGCTGAGCAGAGAGCCCGATGCAGGGCTTGATCCCAGGACCTGGGATCATGACCGGAGCCGAAGGCAGAGGCTTTAACCCACTGAGCCACCCAGGCGCCCCTCCTGTCTTCTTGATATCAAACACTTTAAGATCCAGGGCAACTGACCTATAGAATGTAAGACACAGTTTTGTTAGGATTTGATTTGGGCCAAATCTTTCCGGCAAGTTCTGTTGTGTTCCTCCCACAGCATCAGGCCAGGGGAACCCATAAAGTCAAACGGTCCCACTCCTGGAGATGCCAAGTGTGAGGAGATGCCGATACGGTGGTGATGTCTCCAAGTCAAAGACCTACTTTATAATTAATAACTAAACTGTAGATCATGTACGTACTTCTCCCTTAGTTTTTTCCCAGTGGGCCAATGATGACCATTGCTTTAACCACTGATTGAGAGTTAACAAAATGGTACTTAACTAGATCTAGAGTCTATACTTATTAACTCATCTCTTGCAAAGCAGAGCTTCCCACCCACCCTTTTTGAGTATCTTTACAGAGTCATGAATTTTTTTTTTAACTCAATATAATCATTTAGCAGGATTTATTTTTTGTTCCTCAGTTTCCCAGATTTGGTAAGAGGGATCCCATTCAAAGCAGCCTTCTGTGTCCTTTTAACATAGATTTTTCAATTAGCAATAATCGCGCCTCGGATAAACCTCATTGGCTACGATACTGCCACTGCGCAAAGCTTAACATAGATTTTTAAATAGCCTTTGAATACGTCTTGCTTTCTGGCACACAGTAGTTCCTAACTCAGACCTAGTATCAGCCCATTCTCTAAGGAGCCTCAGCTCTTTTCTGACAGGAAGTACAAAACAACACCTAGTCTGTAAGTGAGCTCACTGCCATGGGGTGTCATGGATTCTAGGCTCTTTCTGTGGAATAGCTAGAAAATCACATCATCAACTCATATTTATCGATAGATCCAATTCAGGTCTTCCCCTTCTCTGTTCTTTGGCTTTCACTGAAAAGCCTCATCAGTTTCTAATACGAGTAACACAGCTCTAGGTGATCTGGATTTGAAAGAGAAGGGTGGACAAGGCTGCTCTGGTCCAGACAGGCACCAAGTGATGGAGCTTGAGCAGGCGTGGCAGCCCTGAGACCGGAGAACGAGGTATATGGACATGGGAGCATTTAAGAAGAAGCGTTCTCAGCCAACTGTTGAAAGACTGGAGATGGATGGGGAGTCCATACAATTATTCAGCCAAATCAAGACACTTTTTGAGAAAGAAAGCAAAGTGATATCAATAACCTTGCTAGTCAGCAGGCATAAACCAGCCTGGTCGTGAGCTAACCTGACATATGGTTATTTCAACAGAGGGAATAAAGGAAAAGACCGGAATCAAAACTTACTCTAGGATTTCCTGCCTTAGGGGCTGGCTGTGGCTTACTGCAGTTAACAAGGCATTTGTAAGTGCTATTTCCAGTTCCAGAGTGGTGGTAGGTGGGTGGTGGGCCCGTCTTTGTGAGCTCTACTTGTCCTTCCCAACAAGGCTTATGAGGAATCAGACACAGTGAAGGTACAGACTTAAGTTACAAGGCGTGGGCCCAGGGTGCTCTCTGGAACCCACTGGGGTGGACATTACTTGTTTTTGTTTTTGTTTTTAATTTGAGAGAGAGAGAGCAAGACAGCACAAGCTGGGGGAAGCAGCAGAGGGAGAAGCAGACTCCCCTCTGAACAGAAAGCCCGACATGGGCTCAGTTCCAGGACCCTGGGATCATGAGCCAAAGACAGATGCTTAACTGACTGAGCCATGCAGGCACCCCTGGGGTGAACATTCCTGAAAAAAGAGCCTCTCCCCTCCAATTCTGTCACCTTTCTTCCTTTTAGGGCAGGACCACGAACCACTTCATCCATGGGAGAGCAAACAGTCTATAGGTACATTGGATGCTAGCAGGAACAGAGGTTCTTTGAGAAATCCAGCTGCCCAGCACCAGGGGAATTTGAGGGTCCATAGGAAGCTGGCTTTGGAAGCAGAGGCCAGTGAGTCTGTGGGACCCTGAGTTGACATGTATCTTTTCCCTGGAGAAAGGAGAAATGCCTTTGGTCCCAGCCAGACCCTTGTCCAGGCAATTCGGAGTATGCCTCCAAAGCTATTTTGGGGGTAGTGCTGGTTTAGGGCAAGGAAAGGGGGCAGGAGAGTGCAAATGGGATACGGGGAAACCATCAAGTTTCAATGAACTGGTCTGCAAGCAAATATACTAAACTCCGAACTGTATTAAATATAATCTTAGACTCCTTTGATGGTTCCGAAAGCACATGAGTCTTGTAAAGCTTCAGGGTCCCCAGAAACACCCCTGGCTGTGCAGTAAATGCCCAGCTGTGCCCACTTCTCCATGGACTAAAGGATACAGGTGACACGGGCCTCCTGTGTATTCTCAGTGCAGCCTGGGCCACTGTCCCAGCCTCCAGGTTTTGTGCCCAATTTCTAATGAACTAAAATTAGTAACAGGTGACAAGCCAAAAACACATTTTGAAGGGATGTCTGTAAGATGTGACTCTCCTAGCTCTTTCATTACATTCCACGAATCTAATTTTAGCTTACAGAATACCCCTGGGGACTGCAGGCCTGATTTGCAGACCTGGGTTTAAAGTCAATCACTCCTCAGGTTTGCTTTGATAATGGACCTTGAGCTGGTGTGCTGGGACCTCAGGGGACTGGGGTTTTGAGTCTACCATTTTCTTGGTAAGAACAACAGAAAGAAACCCACGATCTTCCAGAACTCTCCATTGCTCACAGGACTTCCCATAAACTTGGAGAACTGGTCCTCAAAGCTCCCCTCCATCTGATCCATTTATCCAAAAGTCTCAACATATCCTCTGTCCCATGCAGGTGACCCGCTCTGGGCAGGTGCCTCTGAACTCCTCTTGGACTTTATTTTCCCGCTGATCATTCCCTCTGCCTGGCTCTACCTCTTGGTCAGGACCCCTGCTGCTCCCTGAGTTATAGACCTCTGTAGCTGGCGCCCTACCTGGCCCAGATGAACCTCCTCCTCTTTTTCCTCCTCCTCCTCTGCTCCTCACCTTAGTGAATGATAAGGAAGAAGTTTCTTCCAGTGGTTCTGCCAGGATTTATTTAATCCACTGTCCAGAGACAGCTTTTTAAAGGGGGAGGAGCAAGATGGTGGAGGAGTAGGAGACCTAAATATCACCAGGTCCAGGAGTTCGACTAGACAGCTATCAAACCCTTCTGAGCACCTGCAAACTCGACAGGAGACAGAAGAGCAGCAATTCTAGGAAAAGAAAAGTGACCACTTTCTGGAAGGTAGAATGTGCAGAGACATGAATCCAAGGCGAAGGGAAGATAGAACTGGCGGGGGGGTGGGGCGGGCTCCTGGCAAGCCGTGGAGCAGCAGAGCACAAAATCGGAACTTTTAAAAGTCTGCTCCACTGAGGGACGTCGCTCCAGAGGCTAGGCGGGGGGTCAAGCCCTCCTGGGGACAGTGTGGTCTCAGCACCCATGGGGTCACAGGAAGACCGGGGTGTCTGAGTGTGGCAGAGCTCCCAAGCATCGGAGAGGGGAGACTGGCTGCAGAGATAGAGCCAAGGAGGGGGCTCTCAGCTCAGGCTTACCTTAAACCATGATCCAAGGCACAGCAGGGCCACTGCTTTTAGGGTCGGGACCCCACAAGTGGCAGGTCCAGGGAGACCCCTTCCTTCCTCCTCCAGGAGGAGTGGCATGGGTGTGGACTGCAGGAATCTGCTGAGGTTGGAGACTCCAATTGGGCCCATGTGCCAGAGATAGAAACGTTTGGTCACAGGTGGGGGGAGCACGGCCAGAGACCAGGAAGATGGGAGTGACTGACTGCTTTTCTCTGAGGGTGCACTGAGGATTGGGGCCTTGAGCTCTTGGCTCCTCCAGGCCAGAGATTGGGAGGCCGCCATCTTCATTCCCGTCCTCCAAAGCTCTACAGAAAGCATTCAGGGAACAAAAGCTCCCGAGAATGAACCTGAGCAGCTTACTTAGCCCAGCCCCTGGCAAGGGCGGTACAATCCCGACTCATGCAAAGACATTTGTGAATCACTACAACAGCCCCCCTCCCCCGAAAATCAGCAAGAACATCCAGCCAAGACCAAGTTTACCAATCAATAAGAACTGTGGAACTCCAGAGCTAGGGGAAAGCAACACATAGAATTCATGGCTTTTTCCCCACAATTCTTGGTCTTCCAAAGTTAAATTTAAAAAAATTTTTTTTCTTACTCTATTTTTAAAATTTTTCCTGTGATCAATGTGATACATTAATAAAAGAAAGCACAATAACCATATGATTCTCTCAATAGATGCTAAAAAAGCATTTGACAAAGTACAGCATCCTTTCTTGATCAAAACTCTTCACAGTGTAGGAATAGAGGGCACATACCTCAATATCATCAAAACCATCTATGGTCAACTAATCTTTGAGAAAGCAGGAATGTCCAATGGAAAAAGACAGTCTCTTCAACAAATGGTATTGGGAAAATTGGACAGCCATATGCAGAAGAATGAAACTGGACCGTTTCCCTATACCAATAGACTCAAAATGGATGAAAGACCTCAATGTGAGACAGGAATCCATCAAAATCCTTGAGGAGAACACAGGCAGCAACCTCTTTGACCTCAGCCACAGCAACTTCTTCCTAGAAACATCACCAAAGGCAAGGGAAGCAAGGGCAAAAATGAACTATTAGGACTTCCTCAAGGTAAAATGCTTTTGCACAGTTAAGGAAACAGTCAACAAAACCAAAAGACAACCGAAAGAATGAGAGAAGACATTTGCAGATGACATAACAGATAAAGAGTTAGTATCTAAAACCTATAAAGAACTTATAAAACTCAATTTCCAAAGAACAAATAATCCAATCAAGAAATGGGCAGAAGACATGAACGGACATTTCTGCAAAGAAGACATCCAAATGGCCAACAGACACATGAAAAAGTGCTCCACATCACTCGGCATCAGGGAGATACCAGTTAAAACCACAGTGAGATACCACCTCACACCAGTCAGAATGGCTAAAATTAACTGGTCAGGAAACAACAGGTGTTGGCAAGGATGCGGAGAAAGGAGAACCCTCCTACACTGTTGGTGGGAATGCAAGCTGGTGCAGCTACTCTGGAAAACAGCATGGAGGTTCCTCAAAAAGCTGAAAATAGAGCTGCCCTATGACCCAGGAATTGCAGTACAGGGTATTTACCCTAAAGATACAAACGTAGTGATCCTAAGGGGCACGGTACCCGAATGTTTATAGCAGCAATGTCCACAATAGTCAAACAATGGAAAGAACCTAGATGTCCATCAACAGATGAATGGATAAAGATGTGGTGTGTATATATACAAAGGAATACTATGCAGACATCACAAAAACCAAAATCTTGACATTTGCAACAATGTGGCTAGAACTAAAATTAGCATAATACTAAAACTAGTATTATGCTAAGCAAAATAAGTCAATCAGAAAAAGACAATTATCATATGATCTCACTGATATCATTTGAGAAGCAGCGTTGGGGGATGGGACCAGGGAGGGAGACAAACCATGAGAGACTCTTAATCTCAGGAAACAAACTGAGGGTTGCTGGAGGGGTGGAAGGGAGGGAGCGGGTGGCTGGGCGAGGGACACGGGCAGGGTATGTGCTATGGTGAGTGCTGTGACGTGTGTAAGCCTGATGATTCACGGACCTGTACTCCTGAAGCAAATAATACATTATATGTTAATAAAGAAATAAAAATAAATAAAACTACAAACCAAGCCATTTCACCTTCCTGCTGAAAGCCCACCAATGACCCCAAACCACAGACTCCTTAGCAGCACCCAGGAGGAGGCCCTTTTGAGCAACTACCAGCTCATCCCACTCTGGGCTCAAGCTCAGAGCAGCTCATGGCTACCCGACCGGGGCAGGCTGGCTACTCTTCTGCCTTCAGGCTGTGCATATACCACACCCCCCACACTCCTTCACCTGATCACCTTCTTCAGGTTCCCTTGCCCATGACCTAGAGCCAGGAGGGAAATAAGCAGCCTTGTTTGTCTTACTGTAAGCCCACAACCAGCCTTTAATGAATGTTTAATGATCAATAAATGAAGAAACAAGGAACGCATGATACAAAATTGCAACAAGGTAGAATCAGGACCATGGTGGGTGGGGGAGGAGGGTGGGGCGGGGGATATAAGAAGAGGTTGCAGACCAGGATGAGGGTTTGCAACTTTGGCAGCTTCCCAGGTAAAATCTGAACACCTCTCAAGACTGTATTCTTGAAACTGCTCCCTCTGTGGGAACCACAGCTACAAAACAGACATTCCAAGAACAGGGGAAGGGGTAAGGAGCCTCCAGTTGTCCAGGTCCCTCTTAAGGGTCAACCGGCAGTCATGTGCTCTCGATGATTTCCCCCAACATAGGACCAGAGCTGGTGTGTGGACTTGGGTGTGACCGCCAGCCTAGTGGGAAGGGGCTGGAAGATAATCTCCTGCAGTCATCCTTGCTGATTGTGTGTCATGAAAAGTCAATAGTAACTTTTCAGGATATACTCTTGTCATATGACTTCAGTTCTCTTTAACCATTCTGAAGCCTTAAAAACCTCTTGTGTAATATCAGGGCTGATCCCTAAACTAGGTGCCCCAACTGGTGTATGGACGGCCACCATCTTGGTGCGAGGTTGTTCATCTTGGAAAAGCACCACCCTGACAGGATGTTTGTCAAATGGAGATGATTCTAGTTTGGACATTCCAATTCTTAAAAGCACAACAGTTGGCCCAAAGGAGAGATACCCAATTCCTTCTACAAGTTGGGCCTTGGAAACTGGGTCTGAGCTTCTTTTCCATTTCCTGCATGATGCTACTGTGGTGTGATGTTCCCGTTTATCTGGGCTTAGAGATAACGATCTAGTTCTCTTGGCTCAGCAGTAAGGAGATGCAAGAAAATTAGAAATATGGGATAGAGGATATGGTGAGAATGAGAAGGTAAAATGGCTCCGACAAAATTATCAGCACTAAAACATTACGTGCGGGACTAATAATCGAACGTGTGTATACGGCTCTCTCATGTGGGAGTCACGGACCTACCGTAGGCTTCTAACAGAAAACCTTTTAAGGAAAATAAAAGCACTACTGGGCATTTCCATCTCATTCTAAAGCTTAGCTCAATGTTGTCTGTGTTGCCTTCTGGAGTGAGATTTAATTATTTGCCATTTTTCTCTCCTATTACAAGCTTACTAGCTACTGTTGGAAGAGAAAGGTGAGTGGACTCACATAGCTATGGGTAGGGATAAAGACAAGAGATAATCTCTCTTAAGTAGAGATATAACGTGTTACAAACCGTATTTGGCAACTGAAGTTTAGCTTTTATGGTTCTTCTTGTCTATACACTTTCCTACTTCCATAGACACTGACGATAATAATTAGAATTCAGGGGGAGAGGAAGGAACATGAAGAATCTTGCAAACATGTCACTAGAAGCACATTCACGCTGCTGTGGACAATGGGAATGACCTGGTTCCTCACCGCCTCTGCCCGCATTCTCCAGTCCAGCTGCAGAATCTAGTGAAAAGGGTAGACTTTCGCACCGCTAGGGGCTGTCTCCTCCAAACCTAAACCAAGTCCAGATGACACAGTAAAGCCCCTTAGATCTTTCAGAAGCTTCTGCAGTAGGGCCATGGGAAGGAACCAACACCTGGGAAAAGAGTCTTTATTTTACAGAAACAAAACAAAACAAAACAAACGTGTATTGTTTCCACGTGCTTTTCCGATGCCTCCCTGGCCACTTTCTATGAGGTGGTCAGATTCTCCTCAGGGGAACATCGCACACGCTAGAGACCCAGCTCTGCCTCCAGGATCCCCCGACCCCCCGCCCTGCAAACCCCAAACTTACTACCACTAGTGGGTCATTCAGGGCCTTGGAAGTCTGCGGCAAATACCCACAAGGAGCTGCGCATGCCCGTGTGTAACTCCACACCCCTCCCGTTGCTCTCCCAACAGAAATAATTGGCGGCTCCTCCAAACCACCACTTTACTTCCCTCCTCAAAATTCATGCCAGATGCCATCATTACCAAACGCCTTCTGAAACCTGACGCTTCCACTCTTTCCCTAATTTGGGTGATTTAAGTTAAGACTCTTGGAACAGACCAATTATTTCCATGACAGCGGTGATCACGTTGTAATCAGCCCCTCCTTGGACTGTGAGCTTCCTGTGGGTGGAAGCCGTATCCACTGGGCTTAGCAAAGCATTTGGGCGCGTAGTAGGTGTGCAGGAAACCTTCCAGTGAACTCTAGGAACATAGTCCATACGGCCAAGTGCACACGTCTGCAATGCCCACATCAATGAATTTTCAAATGTGTGTACACAGAGGCATAAACCCATAATGACCACCCAGGTGAGCATTACAGCGCATTCCCCAGAGGCTCCCTTGAAACAACAGGCTTTAATTGCTCTGGGAATGAGCCCCATCCAGCTCGTGAAAGACGAAAGCAGGCCGGTTGCCAGTACGAAATCCAAGAGGCTTGCAGGAGCCCGAATTCATTGCAGGTAGAATGCTCGGGGTGGGGGCAGGGGCATTTTGTTCTAGAGAAAAGTTAAGAACAGGATTAAAGGCTAGAACATTTTTTTTTTTTTAATGCAAATAGTGAAAAGTGAGCACAGCAATTATCCTTCTTCCCTCCCCCTCACGCTCATCCAGAAAAACGAGGGCCGGGGAGGCCCGGTGTGGGCGGGCTCAGGATTCCCTGCCACCCCCACACGGTCGCCTTACCCACGTCCTGATGGCTGTTGGGACTCGGAGACCAGAGTGACTCAGAAGTAACCACGGTCAAGGCTTGCCAACGCTTCCTCGCCACGCGCAGCGCGTCGGGTCTCCGCAGGGATCGGGCTCCTGGGCTCGCGCTCACCTGCACCTCCCGCAACCCAGCGCGCACGGGCGAGCGGCCGCCTCTGCCCGCGGGTCGGCGAGGGGAAGCGCCCTCCCCAGCGCAGCGGCCTGACGCTCCTTAATTGACCCATGCGTTTTTTCCCTTCGTTTCTCAATCCAGCGTTTAGAGCATCACGTTACTCGCAGAGGACGGAAGACCTCTGCTGCGGTGGCCCATGCGGCCCCCGAAATCCGCTGCTACTGGCGGACGCGCGAGCGGGGCCCCCGGCCGCGGAAAGTGAAGATGCGCGGTTGACCCGGCCCGGGCCGGGGCGAGGCCATCGAGGGGGCGCGCGCTCCCCGGGACGCCGCCCAGCCCCTCGGCGCCCGGCGCCCCGCCCCTGCGCGAACTTGGCCGCACCCACTTCCCCCGGGAGGCGCCCCCGCCGCCGCCGCTGCCGCCGCCGCCGCCGGGGCTGACGTCACAAGGCACCCAGCCGCCAGCGCCCCGCGGTGCGCGCCCCGCGCGAGGACCCGCCGCCCTCTCGGCGCCGACACCCAGGCGCGCCGCGCGCGTGCCCGTCTCCGCCTGCAAGCGCGGCTGAAGATGGCGAGCCCAGCGCCTCCCGAGCACGCCGCGGAGGGATGCCCGGCTCCGGCGGTCGCGGAGCAGCAGCCGCGGCCGCGGCCGCCGCCCCGGACTCCCCCCGAGGAGCAGGGCGAGGAAGCGCAGGAGGAAGGGGCGGTGGCGACCGGCGCGGGGCCGCAGGTGGAGGAGGAGGCCGCCGGCGGGGTGGCCGCCGCCGTGACCTGGCTGCTGGGGGAGCCCGTGCTGTGGCTGGGCTGCCGCGCGGACGAGCTCCTGAGCTGGAAGAGGCCGCTGCGCAGCCTGCTCGGCTTCGTCGCGGCCAACCTGCTGTTCTGGTGAGAGCTCGGGGTGGGTGGGGACGCCCAGGAGGGCGGGTGACCTTGGGGCGCTCAGGAGCGGGCGGAGGGCGCGCCCCGGGCCGGCTGTGGGGGGGTGCATCCTGAACCCCGCAGAGGAAGGGTCTGCCCTGCCCCACTTTCTGGGCCACCTTTCTCGAACAGGTAGACGCACACTTCAACTTTCCTCCAGAAGCACTTCCTAGTAAACAGTTGTCATCCTCCGTGTGCGTCTCCAGCGAGGCATGGGAGGTGGTCGGCTGACCCGCATGCACCTGTACATACAGGTGTGCCCAGCGTGGTTGGAAGCTTCGGCTTTTGCTTTCGAAAACTCACAGGTCTTGTCCTGCTGGCCCAAATCATGCCAGTGCAAACGTGCTTGTACTTGTGATCGCTCTTGCACCCCGAGCAGGCATCTGGACCAGCTTGGGTACATGCTCAAGACTGCACCGCCTTCATCAGCCACCTGAGATGGGCACTGAATGATTTGTTTTTCCATTCCCTGGAGGGCTGGGTTTATAGTCTTTACTCCCTGATGAGAAAACAAGAGGCAAACAGGTGGATAAGTGTACATGGCCCCGCTGCCCCGCCTCCCCTCCCCCAGGTGTGTGCACGGTGTTGTAAACAGTCACACTTTCAAGTGAAGTACAAAATAGAATCTACAGGAATGTTCTCTGAGAAGCCCCTGATCAACAGGTTTGTCTCTCCAAAAGACGCCCTTCACCAGTAAGGGCAGGGAAGGTGTCTGGCTCCTTCACCGAAGGGAAGTTCGAGTGCCCTGTCTTCTGTTGGAGGATGGAGAAAAGCCTTCTTTGTTTGCAACTGTGTCCTGGTAATAAGCGTGATCAGCACAGTGCAGAATAAGTAGGGGACAGGCAGGAGTTACCTTTTTACAGGACATAGACTTATTAACCTTAAAGTTAGGAATTAAGAAAGTTCACAGAACATACACAGAATGCCATTTTCTAGGCTACCTAGAGCAACTTGAAAATTCTTCTGCTGATCTGTGCTTGTCGTGATTTCTCTTAAAGTGAGCTGTATCTTATCAGGGTCACTGAATGTGAATTTATTTTGGATATTTCAGCTGTACTTGTTTCTCGTGTTTATTCCAAATTTCTTTATCCTGTTCTGAAGTTACATGAGCCCTCAAATAAGGAGGATATACTGCATTGTGCTAGATCAAGCCACAGTCCAATAATCTTAGGACTGTGTTTCCCTCATTTTATTGATGAGGGACATGTTTTTAAGATTCTCTTAATTTTAAATTGTATTTATTTACTTAAAAAACAGTTAATAGCCTTAGAGTTCAAACATTTAAAGGTTTAAAAAAAAATGATACAATTTCAGAGATCTACCTCCATGCCTGTCTCTGGCCACCCAGTTTTCTCCCAAAGGCAACCAATTTTACCAGTTTCCTCTGTATCATTCCAAACTGTGCATATTTTTTAAAATAGGGAATATTCTGTACAAACTGTGGGATACTATTTGAGCTATTCCTCTTTTTGTATGTTTTGGCAATCACTTATTTTTCACCTGCATAGAATTCTATCATAAAGATGTCACAAATTATTTAACCTTTTCCCTACTGATGGATTAAGATAGTTTCCAAACTTCTGCTCTTTCAGTGTTCTAGCTGATGGCCTTGGACATGCATTATTTTGCATATATGCAAGCATGTCTATAGGATAGGTTCCCAGAAGTGGAATTATTGGCTCCAAAAGAATGGGTATTTTTTTTTTTAAGATTTATTTATTTGAGAGAGAGATGGAGCTCATGTGAGCAGGGGGAGGGGCAGAGGAAGAGGGAGAGAAAGAATCCCCAAGCAGACTTCCCACTGAGCAGGGAGCTTTCATCCAGAGCTCAATCCCAAGACCCTGAGATCATGACCTGAGCTGAAATCAAGAGTTGGATGCTTAACCGACTGAGCCACCCATGTATCCCTGTACACATGTAGTTTTGATGAATATCATTATAGAATTTCTGTGGAGTTCTATAAGTTTATACTCCAGCCAGAGCCGGCAATGTGTGTGACTGCCTATTTCTCTATACCCTTGCCAACAGTGTTTTACCAAACTTTCTGATCTTGCATGTCAGGTAGGTGAAAAAAGGCATCCCAATTTGGTTTTAATTTGCATTTCTCTAGGTTTGGGCATTTTTTTCTTATGTTCAAGAACCATTGTAATTATCTTTTCTTTGCATTATCTGTTTATAAATAACTTTGTCCATATTTTTAGTTGTGCCAGTGGGCTTTTTTCCTGTTTATTTGTAGGAACTCTATATTAACAATGTTAGTCTAATTTCTATTATGTAAATTACAAATCATTTTTCTATGATACATATTAAATAGCATCAATTAAAAAGAATGATTTTTGCATAAAGCAATTGAAAGGCATATTTGGTATTATTTTGGGGTGATGTCTTCCATCCACTTTATAAAACTGTTTTCTTTTTATTTTAAGTAAGCTCTGTTCCCCATGTAGGGCTTGAACTCATGACCCTGAGATCAAGAGTCACACCCTCTACTGACTGAGCCAGGAGGGCACCCCCATCCTCTTTTTTTTTTTTGGTCTGATGGAGAGGCAAACAATGATCAGGCATTCAGTCCAGTTATAGCTTTCTGCTTGTCTGTTTTATTTCTTCTCCTCTTTGCAGTATCTATATTCCATGCAGGTATTTTCTTTGACAGAAAGATGAGGCCCAGTTTTAAAATTCTGAAATACTTATTAGTTGTAATTTCTGATCCATTTATTAATTTCATTAAAATGTTGGTGTTCTATCTCCTTCTCTTGCTTTTGGGGTTAAAATGATTTTCAAGGTCATCATTTTCTTTAAATAGTGTGCTTCTTATCAAGTGATCTTAAATTATGTGATACTCTAGCAGTCCACGTCCTAGGGACTCTAAAACCGTATTTTTTATGAGAAAAAAAGATCAGTGTTAGAAATATGAGAAACCCAAATTTTGTCTTGGGCAAAAATGATTTTTTTTCTTTAATTGGCATTATTGCATTTTTGTGGAAATTAATTTTCTAAACCTTTTTTGAATGATTTAGTACCCGATCCTGGCAGTAGCTTTCAAGATTTTGAGTTGGGGTTCAAAAGTTCTAACATTTTTCAGCTGTCTTTTATCTGCAAGATTTTAGGGCCATGCACTAGAAGCCCCAAATCTGAGACACGGTCATTACAAATGGGATAACCCAAGGCTGCATGAAGCAGGTGTGGTGGAAGAAACAGAGAAAGCATCATTCGATGATGGAGTTTTGGGGGAGTGACAGCATAGTGGCTGGAGGAGATTGTGGGGTCTTCCTGAGATAACTGACTGAATAAGACCCAGAGGGACAGGAATGGTTTGGGTAGATTTCATATAAGGTCAACGGCATTCCAGCCCTAAGACATTGCTCTTATATTTTGACTGATACACTGAACAGGTGCAATTAGGTGATGGTTGGTAGAGAAAAGTGAGGAGGTGAGACTGGCCAGGTATTTTAGACACATCTTTGGGGGGCATTGTGGTCATCTTGAATGTCAGACCGTGTGTTTGGGTTTGTTCTTTTTATAGGCAATGGAAACAAAAAAATGTCAGTGTCCATGAATCTTTTAACGGATAAGTAAATTATAATACATGCATCCCTACCTTAAAATACTGTATCACAGTGAGGGCACCTGGGTGGCTCAGTCGCGAGTGTCTGCCTTTGGCTCAGGTCACAATCTCAGGGTCCTGGGATTGAGCCGCTCATGTGGCTGTCTGCTAAGTGGGGAGCCTGCTTCTCTCTGTCTCTCTCCCTCTGCCCATCCCCTGGCTCGTGCTGTCTCTCCCTCTATCTCAAGTAAATCTTTCAAAAAATACGATATCACAGTGAAAATAAACAGCTATAGGCAATAACGAATTTTACAAATGTAGATGAATTTTACAAACATAACTTTGGACAAAAGAAGCACACAGTATGTGTAGAATTATCCAGTTTTTAAAAAGTTTTCGCATGCATTAAACTAATCAGTATTGATCAGGGCTATACACATAGGAGATTAGAAACACAGTCTTTTCTTTCTCTCTTCTTTTTTCTTTCTTTCTTTTTTTCTTTCTTTCTTTCTTTTTTTTTTTTTTTTAAGAGAGGACAAAATACGCAGGGGGAGGAGTAGAGGGAGAAGGAGAGAGAGAATCCTAAGCAATCTGCATGTTCAGTATATAGCCCCACATGGACCTCAGTCCCAAGACCCTGAGATCATGACCTGATCTCAGCTGAAATCAAGAGTTGAATCCTTAACCAACAGAGCCACCTAGGTGCTCCTAGAAAGACCTTCTTATCCCTAAGGTCAAGGAAGTATTTATCTCTGGGAGGAGTGAGAAAGTATGACCACAGAGAGGCACATAGAAAGTTCTGGGGTGTAAGCAGTGTTCTATTTTTTGGCTCTGGTGGTAGTCACATGACATTCAAGTTCTGATTATTTTAAAACTCTGTGTGTGTGTGTTTTTATCTATGATATATTTTATGAAAAATGCTGGAATACTAAATAATACTTAAAAAAATGGCATTGACTCACAGGTCCAAGGAGTTTGATAAAACACAGACCATAGATAGTGCCTGTCTCAAGAAGCAGGGTTTCTACAACCTGAAATAGATTGAGCAATGACCCAACAGTCTTAGGACTATGTCTTTCTCATCTTACCAACAAAGAACATGTTTTTAAAATTCTTTTTCTTATTTTTAAATTTTGCTTATTTTAAGAAATTGCTAATACCGCCTCACAGTTCAAAAGTTTAAAAGTACAAAAGGGTAAACAGCTTGAAGAACTCTTTCCCACGCCTGTCCCTGGCTACCCTGTTTCCTCTCAGAGGCAATCAGGGACACCACTTTTAAGCACAACATAAAATAGGATGGACCCAATGAAGCAGAAAACACTATTTTTGTTTTTAAGGGATTAACTTGGCGTATACGGTCAACAGAATGCACACACTTCATATGTACTGCCAGATATACAGGCTCGTGTAACCATACAACAGTCAAGATCTAGAACATTCCCATCACTCCTAAAGATTTCTTCAAGTCCCTTCCCTGTCAGTCCCCACCCCTGGGGATTGTCTGCCCTACATCTCTATAGATTTATCTTCCCTAAAGTTTCATGTAAATTACAGCATACACTGTCTTTGGTGTCTGGCTTTGTTCACTCAGCATGAATTTTTTTATTTTTTAAGATTTTTAAAATTTATTTGACAGAGAGATCACAAGTATGGAGAGAGGCCGGCAGAGAGAGAGGGGGAAACAGGCTCCCTACTGAGCAGAGAGCCTGATGCGGGGCTCGATCTCAGGACCCTGAGATCATGACCTGAGCTGAAGGCAGTGGCTTAACTCCCTGAGCCACCCAGGCGCCCCCAGCATGCAGTTTTGAGAGTCTTCCCTGGCTTGTATATCCATTATTTGTTCTTTTTAAAAAATTAACATCTAATGTATTTATTTGTTTTGGGAGTACAAGTCTGTGAATCATCAGTCTTACACACTTCACAGCACTCCCCACAGCACACACCCGCCCCAGTGTCCATCCCCCAGCCACCCCATCTCTCCCAGCCCTCACTCCCGCAGCAACCCTCCGTATGTTTCCTGAGATTGTCCTGAGATTGAGCGTCTATTACAGTTTGTCTCCTCTCGGGTTTCATCTTGTTTCATTTTTCCCTCCCTTCCCCTACGATCCTCTGCCTTGTTTCTCAAATTCCTCATATCCGTGAGAGTATCTGTTCCTTTTCATTGTTGCCTAGTATGCCATTTAAGGGATATGCCGTAATTTATCCATTTGTTAGGTGATGTGCTTCTTATCAAGCGGTGTTGCTTGACCGCATTACCTGCCATTTATGTAAATAGGAAAACCGCAAGAAAGTGGCTTGCTTGGGGTGACGACGCAAGGGTATACCTGGCAAGGGACCCGTGGGATCTGCCTTCCGTGTATTCTCAGGCTGGGCATCTGTGCGGTCTGCCCTGCCCAGGACCTACCATGAGTCCTTGCAGCACTCGGTTTGGAAGGTTGCAAAGTCCAATGCCCATTTGGTTTCAAGAGCCCCCGGTATATGGTCACTGAGGGGTTCTTCCAGCTTGCACTGGAGTAGTGGCCCTCAAAGAGTGGTCTCTGACCAGTATGGTCAAGCGTACGCCCTGGGCACTTGTTAGAGACAAAGATCATGGGCTCCACTCCACACCTTGGAGGTGGGACCAAAGCATCTGAATTTTCTCCAGCTCCCTAGGTGACTTGACCCACAAGTTTGAGAACCACTGTGTTTGATCCCACTTTCTGGGATCACAAGCCCTCTGCTCCATAAGGCAGCATTTCCATTGGTGACAACTAAATAGCAAATATTTTCTTTACAGTGGGTTAAGCCTACCTCTTGATTATTTCTGCAGCTGCCCAAGATCCACACCCCCCTTCCTAGACAACCCTTTGTTTCAAGATGCATTCTCTTCTTCTCCTGCTGAGTCCTTTTCTCCCAGCTGAGAACTCCTGGGCTTCTTCCCTCACTGTTTTCCAGACTCTTTCGGACATGCTTCATTTAATCTGTATTCTTTCTGAATGCAGCATTCCTGAGATGATCTGACCGGTGTTTCCCACCACCCCCCCCGGACAGCATTCACATAACCTGAGATTTGATAATCACTCTCTTTGATAGCCGCGTTTATTGACAGTTGTTAGACTCTTATTTTATAGATATTTAAAGCTCTCTATATGTGTATATGTGTGTGTGTATATATATAGGCCTGGGCCCATATATCTATCTATCTATCTATATATATATATATATATCTGTGTGTATAAAATTATAATCTGTCAAACTATACTAAAATTACTAAGGACATTCATAGTACTGTATATAAATCTTACAGCAACTCGGTAAGGCAGGTATTGTTCCCTTTTTACGCAAGAGGAAACTGAGGCTTGTGGGAGTTTAATTGAATTATCAAATGGTGACTTTGACCTGTACCCTTCACCAGAATATTTGCAGTGATGGAAATACTCTACATTTGTACTGCATGGTAACCTCTGTGACTATTAAGCACATGAAATGTGGTTAGTCTGACTCAGAGACTATATTTTAAATTTTACTTATGGTTAAATTTAAATAACCACATGTGGCTAGCAGCTGCCATATTGAGAAGCACAGTCCTAGACCATAGTCACAGGGCTGGGTCATGAAGCCATGCCCTCTCCCCACAAATTTAGTGTTGCTTTGGTTTTTTTGTTTTACTGTGTCATGTAAAGAGAAGATAGATTACAGAAGCCAATGATTAGGGCTTACATTTTGCAGCATTACAGTATTATACTTAATGATCTGTTGGAAGAATGCTGTTTTTGCGTTAGGAGGGATTTTTTTTTCTTTCTTTAACTTGATAGCCGGTCTAGTCCATATTCCTCACTTATCTCTGCTCCAGCTCGGCAATCTGACGTGGTTGAACGTCTGCTCCAGACCCACGTGGTGCCGGCTTACTGGGTATACCAGAAATCCTAGTCTGTGTTTGTCTCTGAGGACTTCTACTCTGGTTTAGGAGGCATGGCTGGACCAGTGAATTGATTGAAACACTACACCACGATTCTGAATTGTATGCCACAGCCCCCAGAGCCTTACAGTTTTGGAATACTGGAGATCAGGAGAGCTGGAGTGGTTAATGAAAGCTCTGTGTGGATTATTGATCATATAGACCTAAAAGAGAAGATATAATTATAAAAGTAAAGATTAACAAAGAGGGACAAAGCCAGAAATAAATGGGGGGTAAGCACCGGCTGTTGCCAGCATGGGGAGACCTGCCTCACACTGAGGGTACATTCTGGGAAATGTGGAATATACGTTATTATTCTTGGATCTGAAACATTGTAAGATATTCCAGAGGTTTGGTGAACTGAGCCGGACCTGAGGATACTCCCTCAGCCTGAATAGGGTGGGGGAAGTTCAGAAAAGACTTGCCAGACAGAAAGGCTTTAGTTCATTGAAAAGAGTCATGAACTTTTTTTGTACTCAGCATTTAGCAGACATTTCTTGAGCGGTGGTCTCATGTGCCTATTCTTAGACACAATGGCTCTTTCATGAGTTCCCATGGAAGGCTGGTCTTTGAGACCTCAGGATCTTAGCACCAGGAACTTCTAGTTGAGGACCTCAAAGACAAGGCTGTTTTTACTCGAAGAATACTCCTTCTTGAAACCATCAGCTTTTCCTCTCTCGTAACTCCAAAGCTCTTCCTTAGTGATTTTGCACAATTTTATGATTATGCTATTTGGATAATAACTTTACCTCAGCTTCTTTTTTCTACTCCTTTTTTTCCCCTTTTATCCTGTTGTGCATGACTGTTTCTAAATTGCTGGATAGATTCAAATGAGTACAAATAAATGAGGTGTATCATTATTACTAGCAGCTGGGAGTACAGTGATGACTCAGACACGGTCTGACTCCTGGGGAGAGAAAGGGATTAGTAAGCAAATAATTCTAATGCAGGGTTATGCTGTGCACACCAAATGATCACACATGGGCCCAGAAGAAGCAACAGAATTTCCTTAGATAACAAACAGGGTACTTTGGGGACGGGGCAGGAGACAGGAGGATCGGCATGTGAAAAGTCCAAGCGAGCTAATACATGTTGAGTCGTGGTTGTGTACTAGATACTCAGCTAATTCCTGGGAGCTTGAACACTAGCACTCGTGCGTGCTCACTTCTGCAGACGGACGAAGAAACCGAAAGAAAAGAGGAGGGGAGAGGGTGAGACCCGAAAAGAGGGGAGGGGAGAGCTGGTGTATGTGCTCCGGGGAATACAGAAGTGAGGTTGGCAAGAGAAATGCTGGGGCCGGTTTAGGAAGAGCTTACTATCGGGCCATGCCAAGGAAGTGGGACAACATCCACAAAGCAATTGCTACCTATCCCCCTAATATAAATAGCATCATGTTAGACCCTTTCTTCTGAAACCTCCATTCAAAAAATCAACAAGTATTTACAGAGTGTCTACTCTACTGGCGCTGTTTAGGCGCTGGAGATATCACGGGGGACACAGAACGTGTAGGTAGGCTCTCTCTTTTCATGGAGCTCGCATTCCAGTGGTGGAAATGGCCAGAGAAAGACGACAAACAAATACAGAAAAGGCTAGAAGCAGCTGGAGGCTCTGGAGGAAACAAGCAGGGACAGGGGACAGGGCGGGACAAGGAGGCGCTCCTTTGCTGAAGTGGTCGTTGCTGGCGTCTCAGGGAGTGACCTTGAAAACGGATACCCGAAGGACGAACTGGGCAGCGGTCCCGTCCGCTCCTTCTGTGGTGGAATGTGCCCGAGGAGACGGCCTGTGCAGAGGCCCTGAGTGCAGTGGGCATGGCGAGGTGTGTGCGGCCGCAGACTGGGTGAGCCAGGCGGAGACACCGTGGGGTTCGCCCGAAGTCCACACAGCAGCTGGGCCGTATTCTGCTTTTTGCCTTTCCTTGGCTCCCCTGGATGAAGGTGGGGGTGAGAGCCTGGGACCGGAGACCAGGTAGGAGCCTCACAGGGGCACGGGGTGGGGAACAGAGGCAGTGGGGGTGGGGAAGAGGCCATGGCTTCAGGGGGAAGGAAAAATCTGGAGGAAAAACCGCAAGTACCGAGTGACTTGGGGGTGGGAAGAAAGAGGTGGGGGGTCTACAAGGAGGGGCTGCCACTAACCCGCACGAGAGTCCCTGAGGGGCAACAGGTTGAGGCCACGGGGAAGAAGGGTGACCTGTCCAGTCTTGGGAGGTGGAATTGGACGTGCCTGTGGGCCGCGCCGTGAAGCTGTCCGAGTACATCCCTCCAGGCCCAGCTCCATGGGCTGGTGCTCAGGGGACAGATGGCTGCAGTACGGGGTTGGGTATGTGGGGGTGCCGGTGTGGGCAGGCGGGAAATCCTGGGGGAGCACTGACTGGCTAACAACAGGAGCACCTGGAGGACGGTGTTGAGGAAACTCGTCACCAAGATGGGTGCCCCCAAAGAGCCCCGTTCACAGGAACGCTGGAGCACGGTGGGCCCCAGAGGGAGGCGCCGGGAAGAAGCCAGGTCCGCCAACTCTCCAGGGCGTCAGCGAGCCTTCCCCGTGCAAGGGCTCCTTCCTGGCCCTGGTGGGAGCAGTGTCTGCTGGGGCCTGGCCGTCGAGGTGCAGCAGAAGGGACGGCTTCTCACTTCCGTCCTCCTGGCCACTTCATGATTTGGCTGGCTCCCGACTTGGCCCAGAGAATTCGAGCAGTTTCCAAAATTCATACTCTGTAGCCCATTGAGATAACCTACTTGAATGTGAGAAGGTGCGTGTTAAAGCTGTTCCTATTTGCCTTCCGGTAGAGTCCTACCCCGTCCCCTCCATGCCGTCATCCAGGTGCTGTGAGACCTCCGGGTGGGTCCTCCCGAGGACACTGGGGCCTGGGGGGGCTGGAGGCGGTGGGGAGGAAAGGTTGAGGACATGGGGCAGGAGAAGTGACGCAGGGATTCTGGGGCAGGACGCAGGAGGCTGCGCTGAGAAGGACTCTCTCTTCCTCAGATATGTGAGGTCAAGGCAGGGGCAGGTGGGCCTGTCCTGGAGGTGGCCGGGAGCCCTGTGTGGTGGTGGAAGGCGGAGAAGATCTATTTAGGGCACTGATGGCCAGTGAGCCTGGCTACAGCCTTCTTGGAGAAGGAGAGCAGGAAGTTGCAGATACCTGGGGGGGAAGCTCTCAAATACGTTGTTTGCTTGGCTTATTTATGTTTAGCTCTTTCTTCAGTGAATCCATGTTTATCAGGTTCCTGTATTTTCATCTTTGCCCTCACAGACCCATTTTTTTTTTTCAAGGTGCACTTTAGTCTGTGTTAGTTTAACAGTCAGTATTTTGAGGGGCAGTTCCCATTTGCTTAAAGAATCAGCTCCGATGTGTCCATGGTATCCGTATATCATGACAGACAGGCTTTTTAGAAGCATACAATGCTTCACTATTCTCAAAGATCCTTCTAGAACATTCTCTAGCGTGCTTTTTGTTCTCTGCAGATTTCCATGCATTTGGGAAGGAAATCTTTCTGTCTGGGAATGAGGGGGACAGTGCCTGAGTAGAGCACTATGGGCCCACTTGCCTGGTCTAGATGGAAGGAATCTTAAAACCAGGGGAAGAGCAGGAGCCACCCATGGGCCAGCCAGCTGACTGAAGCTTCCCGATGAAAGGTTAAGCAGAAAGCTCACTCTTGCTGTGGCCTCCCAGGTTCACTGGGTTTCTAGATAAACTGATCTGGCTACTGTGTAACAAGGCAGGTTTCACCAGACAGAGCCGGAGGCCTGCTGTTGTAGCCTTGCATGATTTCACATCATGGTGCCTGCAGAGGTCATCAATTTTAACGACCATTTACCGGACGCTGCTGGGCACTGGGTGTACTTACTATCTTACTGAATTCTCCTCTGACCCAGCATGGGACCAGAGTCCCCTGTTGCAAGAGGGATACCGATGCTCAGGGCCTTTAAGTGACTTGCCCCAAGGTGAAAGAAAGCATGTGGCAGAGCCGCCATTCCAGTCAGGCTTCTGGTATGTTCTTCCCTCAATAAGACTCTTCCGCAAGGGAGGATTACTGTATAAAACGAGACATGATTTTATACAGCTTATTGTGTCTGTTTTCTAGGACAAAGTTAATTCTCCAATGAAAATATCAGCTGCCTCCCACATAGCTGGGTATGTCTGCTTTAGGGAAAGAAGTGAATTTATTTTTCCCAGTAAAATTTCAGCACCAACCACCGCCCTCACCCTCAGCTCCACTCTGCCACCTCGGTGTTGCCATTTTAGGCATGAATGACCCAGACTGCGTGTGCACTGGTCCGAGATGTCAAATGGTCCAGCTAGGTCCTCTTTCAGGTGCCCTTTGGGTGGGCCCTCCTGACTCAGGGGTAGCTCTTTCTCCATAGGTCAGTTGTCCAGTGGACTCCTGCCTGTTCTCAGACGGCTG
This sequence comes from Mustela nivalis, assembly GCF_964662115.1. Taxonomy (NCBI): domain Eukaryota; kingdom Metazoa; phylum Chordata; class Mammalia; order Carnivora; family Mustelidae; genus Mustela; species Mustela nivalis. Next base: position 167,415,232 of record NC_139022.1, read on the forward strand.
CAGCCCTGTGTACTCTGGGATGGGACATCTTGCTTAGTGTTTGGGAAATGACATCTTTAAGGAGCACTCTGCTGTATCCCGGCTGGGGTTGGGCTGACACCAGCGGCAGTGCCTTTATGGAAGGGACACAAGCGGAGGTCAGGAGAGCCCAGATCACTCTGCTTCTCCTGTGGCCCATGTGCAAAGCCATCATGCTCTGCAGATGTTCGGGGCCCCAGGGCCACGCCTTCTGGGGCTCGAGGCTGGCCCCTGGAGTCCCCCTGCCCCGGGGCTTCCTTTAATTTCAGTTGTCCATCTGCCTCTGTCTTCCACCGTGCCTTGCTCCATTTGAAGGAATTTTATTTCTCTCTGTGTGGGTTCTGATTCTTAGAAGCTTAGGAGAGCTTTGTTGACTACGACCTGGGTCGAAGAAAAAACCCTACAGTTAGAATATGTAGTAAATGATAATGCGAATCGTGCACGTGAAATGCAATCACTGTCTTTCTTTGTGTACACGGGCTTGCGCTCTCTGTCAGGTCAATTAATTCCACCAGGCTTTTAATAAAAACAGTATCTCTCGCCCTGCCTCTCCCCAGGTCCCAGTCTTGGTTCTCAAAGCAACTGTTGTTATTTATCTGCTTTTTAGGTCCATTTTTAGGCTTTTCTAAATAATATCCTTACAATGCCATTCCTTTTTTTTTTTCTTTTTATGGACAATTATAAACAATTTCTTGAAATTTTTTTGAGGGATAATTGGCGTATGATGTCAAACAATTAGTTTCAGATAATCAACATGAAGATTTTGTATTGGTATATATTTCAAAATAATCACCACAGTATGTCTAATGACCGTCTGTCACCAGACTTAGTTACAAGTTTTGTTTTTGTTTTTTTTTTATGCCATTTCTTGACTTCGCTATCTGAAATACTGTGTTTTCCCTCCCACCCCGGCCCACGTATGCACCGTTCCCCCCTCCATCCACTGTACTGATATCATCACTTGGGGTCCAGTCACTGACTTGTAAGCATTGTTCATACAGGAGGTAAGGAAAATGCCCCGTTGGCAGTTCCTTCCTGGTCTAACTTTATTTTGCTGTCACTCTTAGCATGTTTTTTCTATTTGATCTTTTTAACTCTCCAACATTTCTAGAAAACTCCCTTCGGTAAAGGGCAGACATGTTAGGCTGACCCGTCAGTCTCTGTCCTTTTTACCTCTGCCCTGGAGCCATCCTGCTGGAGCACCACCTGTTCCAGTCTCCTCTCCTCGTCTCCTGGGTCTCCTGTCCCCATACGACATCCACACTGTCGCCCACTCCTCCTTGTCTGCGGTAGAACCTCTGTTACTGGATCCGTGCTGAAAACGGGCTCAGGAGAAATTTAGCAACCTGAATGGGGGAGCTCCCATTTCTTCTTGAGAATTTTCATGGTAACTTAAGATTTTCTTTCTTTCTTTTTTTTTTTTTAAGATTTTATTTATTTATTTGACAGAGAGTGGGAGAAAGAGCATGAGAGCACAAGCAGGGGGAGAGGGAGAGGGAGAAGCAGATTCCCCACTGAGCAACGAGCCCGATGCAGGGCTCCATCCCAGGACCCTGGGATCATGACCTGAGCTGAAGGCAGATGCTTAACAACTGAGCCACCCAGGTGCCCCAATGGTAGCTTAAGATTTTCTGATGTTAATTTGAGTTCTTCATTTGTTTTCATTCTGCTAGTAGACTCTTTCTCAGTGAACTCTTCATCACGGAGAGAGCACATTCCCTAGCTTTGAGAGCACAAAGGAAGCCCGTGTTTTGAGAACTTGCCTGCAGAAGCCATCTTGACCCACCCTTCCAGCTAATTGCCAGTTTGGCTCAGGTTAGAGCTCTGGGTTGGGAATAATTTCCCCTTAAAGTTTGAAGCATGGCCTGCCCTGTCTGCTTGCTTGTGTCCAGTGTTGCTTTTGAGCAGATGAATGACTTTCCAAAGCCTCATCTCTTCTAGATGATCTAGATGATTTCTGGTGTTTAGGTAAGCAGGAACCGGATCACGATGCTGTTATTATTACTCATGCTTTAGGTCTTCAGTGCAAGCTTAAAGCAGTTTTTTCTTTTTCTTTTTTCTTTTGGCTTTCATGCCTTAAGGACCCAGTCTACCCAGTCTTTGCTTGCAGCATAAAAGCTGTGTGTGACTTTCTTAGTCTGTTCTCTAGCTGGGTGGAGTTGAACACAGGGCTTCTGTGTGTATCCCAGGGGTGTTCACTCAGGAAACAGCATGAGTGGGGCTCCCCAGAGTTGTTGAGGGAGGCTTTCCTGGCTGGATGCCGTAGGCTTTGCTGAGTCGAACCTGGGGGGCTGGGTGTCAGGCCTGGCACGTGGCCTGGCTTTGCATGAGCACATGCGCTGAAAGCAATCAAAACGCAGAGCGAATTTGTGCCTTGACCTTGTCAGCACAGTGCTCAAAGCAAATACTTTAACTTGTCACGGACAGGATGCGCTGAGTCGAAGAGAGCACCAGTGCTATCTGTGTTTTTGATTTGGGTTGGAGCTTAATGCTACGTAGGTGCCGATTTCTGCTTGCCAGCTTCCCAGAGGCCACCCTGGCACGTTTTGCTTGTGTTTCGCTGGGCTGTGTAGCCCCGAAAGCAGCGTGCGTTCAGAGAAACAGATTTCAGCCAAAGAATGAGTGGAGCAAATCTGTTGGAATCATCCAGAACCCCGAGTTCCCCGGTTCTTTGGAAGTACTAACCCGTGCTCAGTATTTAAAAGAAGCTGCTTCTGTCTGTGATCATGCTGAGCTAGCTCTGACCTAGGAAACCATGTCATTTATTTTGTTAGCTGCTAAATAGAACCTTTCCAAAGAAGGCACCTGTGTGATGAAAGGTAGAGGATCTCTGCTCTAATTTAATCACCTGGTCGTCCCGGTGAAGAAACTGAGTCCCAAGGCTCCCCAGTGAGCTGGTGGCAGCACGGCCCATATCAGAGCCCCCTGAGCCCTTTGTCTCAAAACCGCATGCCCCTGACTGCTGAAAGGTAAGCATCATGAAACGAGGAAGCCAAAATAAAATGTTCCCAACTGCCGGAATCACCGACAGTAGTTTGCAGGTGGAGATTTTACTCTCTTGATCCAACCACATCTTTGGGGGCTTGTGAATGTGGAATGAGTGAATTGACCAACCTCCCCAAGATCTGCCAGAACCCTCAAAAGCTTGCAGCAGTGCTCCTTGGGCATTGGCTTTAAACTTCACACTGCCTTCCTCCCCACCATCAAGTGAACCAGAGTTAGTGAAAAGTCACTCTTGACCAAAGGAGACTTTCTCCCACTCTCTGTATAATGGCTCGCATTTGACTACCTCTCCTTGAAACTGCCCAGCGTCCAACTCATGCAGTATAGCCTTCTTTCAAATGATGAGGACAAGTCCATCCTGGAGAACTTTTTGTAAGAATTCTTGTCACTTAAAAACTCATTTGCCGTTCAAAGGAGAAACATTTTCATGTGCCTGAATTACAAATGGATACTTGTTTTTACTAGAACAATAGCAAGACCTGTCATAATAGACAAGAGTCGCTTTCATAGTTACCAACATCATAGTTATCAAACACAACTTAAGGGCTTTTGTTGTTGCTAATAAAATCTCTAAAAGAACTACTGACCTTTTCTCCTCAAGCTCTTCTGTTCGTTCACAGAAAGCAGGCACGCACTCAGTGTCTTAAAAAAAACTAAAGGTTTCTTGGGAAATAAAAGCAAAATGTAAAAGTAAAAACCAATGTTGTCCTTTAGAACAGCATGAGGGGAGTGGTGCCTTGGTAGCTCAGTGGGTTAAGTGGCTGCCTTCGGCTCAGGTCATGATCTCAGGATCCTGGGATTGACTCCCTCATGGGGCTCCCTGCTAAGTGGGGAGCCTGCTTCTCTCTCTGCCTGCCCCCCACCCCCACTCATGCATGGGCTCTCTCTCTGACAAATAAATAAATAATATCTTTTTAAAAAATCTCATTAAAGAAGAAAAGAACAGCATGATTTAGGGAGTGTGGGATTCCACCATGAGTCAGAAAGTGATCATTCATCTGGGGCTCTGGGGCTCATACGTGCATAAAATCCAAATCTATCTTTGTGTGCGGAAGGAGGGACGTTATAAGAAACTGTTTCTGCAGTCGAGTTCCTGTACCTTGAATGGACACTATAGGATAGAAGCCCTATTTCATCTACAAATTCATCTTTTTAGGAATGCATTATTTTCTTGGACTGCCTTTTGAATTTAACTTCCATATGCACTCACAGTAAATTCAAAACAACACTGATGTGTGTAACTTCAAAAAGTTTTAGTGGGAGACTTTCAACAGTTTATTACCATAGTTTATGAGAAAATGGTGTAGTAAATTTTCAGCTTTCTTAAAAATGGTATCTTAAGTAGCTATTAAGATACCATTTTTAAGAAAGCTGAAAATTAGGTGAAGATCTTTAACAACAAAGTTCTGCCTTCAGCTCAAGTTTTGTTTATTAGGATAGACATTAAAATATAAACCAATGGTAATGGAAAATATGATTTAAAAATAGCTTTTTTGAAATTCACTAGTATCAGGAACACTAGCTTTCCTGTATCAAAATGGATATTGATCATTTCCACTAAAAATTTTCACTTTAAATAATATCACTAAATATAGCTGAAAAGCTGACATGGTTGTATAATTTTTTTTTAATCTTTTTTTTTTTTAAGATTTTATTTATTTATTTGACAGAGATCACAAGTAGGCAGAGAAGCAGGCAGAGAGAGAAGGGGAAGCAGGCTCCCCGTGGAGCAGAGAGCCCGATGCGGGGCTCGATCCCAGGACTCTAGGATCATGACCTGAGCCGAAGGCAGAGGCTTTAACCCACTGAGCCACCCAGGTGCCCCTGGTTGTATAATTTTTTAAGATTTATTTATTTTAGAGAGAGAGTAAGCACAAGTGGGGAGAGGGGTAGAGGGAGAAAGTCAAGCAGACTCTGTGCTGAACACAGAACCCGATGTGGGTCTTGATCCCAGGACCCTGAGATCATGACCTGAGCTAAAATCAAGAGTCGGACGTTTAACTGACTGAGCCACCCAGATGCCCCCACATTTATATATTAATGTCATGTATGATTAAGACCCTGGGTTCTGTATATGTGCCAGCTCTCAGCTCTGTTGCTGCCCATGAATCTCTGCTATGTCAGGGGTTTACCTGGTGCAGGCAGGTACGTGTCTTATGAGCCCGTGGTTGACACATACCTATGGCATTCAAGAGCATGGCTGTTAGCGAAAGAACCATTCTTGGGCTGTAGTCCCTGGAATGTCAGTGCTGGTCTCTGGCTTCTAGTTGGAACTCCCAGCTGCCTGGTAAGAAGCCCAGATCTATATCGGCATTGGTATGGCTTTCATTGTAAGTATGTCTGCCTGGGCTGGAGGGAGGCACATCTGCCACCAGCCCCACTGTTCTGGAGGTGAGGATGTTGGCTGGGACACCGTTCTCTTTGTCCTCTTTGACCTGACAACCACACCATTGCAACAGGCCTGGGCACAGTGGCGTGTTAGGACTGCCGTACTGACTTCCAGTAGGCTCTGAGAAGTCTGGTTGGTCTTCCCTTAAAGAAATAACAATTCATCTAAGCAGAGATCCAGGGGCCATCCATATGATTGGTTGCTCCCCCCAAAAGTCTTCAAAAACTGTCCAGAAATTTTGATGCTTCCCATACAATATTTTTTTTTTAGTTGTTATTTTCAAGAGAGTGTGCTCTTGGGAATTTAATGATTGCATTAATTACATGCTTGATTGCTTAATTATGATCATTGGCTTATTTATTAAGCAAATATTGGATGAGCAACAATGCAAGAAAAATGCTGAGTACCGGGACACCTGGGTGGCTCAGTTGGTTGAGCAGCTGCCTTCAGCTCAGGTCATGATCCCAGCGTCCTGAGATCGAGTCCCACATTGGGCTCCCTGCTTGGCGGGGAGGCTGCTTCTCTGTCTTCCTGTGCTCACTCTCGATCCTCTCTCTCTGACAAATAAATAAATAAAATCTTTAAAAAAAAAAAAATGCCGAGTACCTGCTGTCAGCCAGGTAATGATCTGGTGCTAGAGCGCCACCAGCTAGAGGAAGAGGCAGGCCCTTCTCTTATGTGACCTACGGGTTGGTGTCAGGAAGAGCAGACGGTAAACAAATGTACAAGCAAGTAAACACACGAGCAGAAATCAAGATGAGTACTACAAACAGAAAAGGCTAGCCTGGAAGAGCCAGGAGTGGACTAACTTGACTGCAGGCTGCCAAGGAGATGACTGACTTTGCAGCATCATTTTGACTGAATGGGACCACGGTCCACATGGTGATGCCTTGATTCATTCTTGTGCCTTTGCCAGCCTTCTGAAAACAAACACCTTTTGCTAAAGAACTTGTGTCCTCCTGTCTCATGGTTGACTCATAGACCGTGCTCTGCTCTGGGTCATGGGCTTGCTGACTCTGTTTGTGGTTGGACGACGGTGTTTCCTGTTACTGCTCATGTTTAACATCAAGTGTTACAGACACAGACACTGAGTTTCTCAGTGCGGGGAGCTTAATGAGAGACTGTCATCTTATCACATATTGTTTTATTCTTTTCCCCTGCATTGTTTTTCACTGGGACCGGCTGTCTTGTTTGGAGAGTTACTATGGCCCTGGGAATCTCAGGTAGAATTATCAGGAGAGACATGTGTTTTCCATTAGAGCTTGGTGAGTGCTGTGCTGAGGGTGTGTCTCTCTTGTTTAATTAGAGAAAGTTGTTAGGGTTGTTTCTACCACTGTGTACTGCCCACGTGTGCACACCAAGGGGCCGGAGAATGGGCAAGTCTGCAAAGGGAGCACCTTCTAGGTCACCCGTGTGAGTTTTTAAACGGAGTGTGTTAGGAGAAATGGCCCCTCGAACCCCACCCATCCCGGTTCCTCTTGCTCTTCCTATTCTATAGCTCCCTTTTGGTAAAGAGTGAAAAGCATTAAAAACAAAGAGACATACCCAAAAGCTCGCTTTTAACCAGTTGGGGGTGGTTCAGTTCATTATTGCTCTTTGGTTCATTATGGTGGCATTTGGGCTCTCAAAGTGGGCTTGGCATGGCCATCTGTGATGTCCACTTACTTTACTCACCTGCTGTGTTGTACTGATTGATTCTTTCCACATTAAGAAGCTATGGAAAGGTTCGCTGTGTTAGTTGTCTTCTCTTATGGGGGTGCCCTAATGATGATGTATTACGTTCTTACAATAGGCTAGTAGGGTCTGATCAAGATTCATTTGCCTCAAAAGGGATTGGTTGGAACCAGGGAGGCAGAGCCCGGCAGGGCTTCCTGTGAGGCCTGGGAGGAGAGGGGACAAGGGACGTGCTGGAGCACGAGGCTAACTTACAGAGCAGAACCAAGGCAGGTGGGGGCCACAGGGAGGCGTGGGGTTGAAGTCCCACTGTTTGCGCCCTTGAGTTTTTGGAGTCAAGGAGATGGAGAAATAAAAGGACCAATTGCACCTGTGGTAATGTCATCAGTCGTAGAACTGCAGAGTGCCTCGATTCCTTCTGGGACTGTGGACAGGCTCAGGTACATTGGGGTGGGTTCTTGAATGGAATGTGGACATGAGCTGATGAGTGGTTGACCATAACTGAATGGACATTTGGTTTTTTTTAAAAAAAGTTATGTATGTATGTATGTATGTATGTAACCTTTATACCCATCATGGGGTTCAAGCTCATGACCCCAAGATCAAGAGTCCTATGTTCTTCCATCTGAGCCAGCCAGGCACCGCTGAATGGAAATTTAAAAAGCAGGAGCTGAAATGATGATTGTTCTTTCATCTCTGCTTTCTGGAACCTTCTGGAGCTTTAGATCAGTTGATTAAAGTGAGACACCAAGGGGCTTTACAAGTAGCTTGTAATAGAATTTGTGAACACGAGTCAGTAAGACCCAATTCCTTCACTTCTGGGCTGCATGGTTTTGCACACATTACTCCAGCCTCCTCTACTTACGAATATATAGCCGTGTATCTTACTTCATCGGGTTGTTGAGAAACATAAAACAATATGCAGAGGTGAAAATATCCAGCACAGATAGGTTCCCGTTACGTATCAGTTCATTTCTTAGGTGCGCCCAGAAAGGTTCACTGAATTCGTTAGTGTGTGACCCACTCACTTAAGAGCTATTCTTAGAAGCATCTTCGGCACCTACGTGCCCTATACTTATACCCAGCATCTGCATTTATTTTTCTAAGGAGGAGGAAGCCCCAGACTTCAGTGTGAGATTTGGATCAGTATGCAGACAGCCTCTATGTTTAGAGTTTGTGGATTCCGGAGTGTTTGAATGGGAAACACCTCCAGAGATCTTCCCTTCTTCCCTTTTAACCCTCCAGTGCTACATTGCAGTGCATAACTTTGGTCGGATCTCTCTTTTCTTCTTCTAGCTCCTTCCCGTGGCTGAATCTGGTAGTTAGTATGTAGCTTGCTGGTAACTCAGCTGGAGTGGGCGGCACAGACTGACTCACCCACCGTGCTTCTGGGGTAGGTGCAAGGCAAGATGCCTTGGCGGGTATTATACACTAGGTGGAGCTAAAGAGCCCATTGCACATCCCCTCCTTCCCCTACACCCCGCCCCCCACCCCCACCCTAGGGATGCTCCTTGTTTGATTTGCTCATGGCTTTTTTCATAATCCCAAAGCCAGAGGAGAGCAGGCCTGATTTCACTTTGCCTTGACCTCACATGAATTTGGTTCCTCTCCAGCCGTGCCTTTGGCTTCTCCCATTCCCTGGGCTCAAGAACACAAACTCCCTGCTGCTCCACGCCACTGCCCTCGTGTTTCATCACCAGGCCTTGCTGACCGGAGCACATTCCTTGAATTCGTGGGATTATCACCGCCCTTTTCTACTAGAGGCAGCCTAGCTCCCTCCTCCACTGCCTGTGCTCCTCTGATGGCCGTGAACCAACATTTCCCTGCCTATGGGTGCCTTCCAGAATGTCTCATCTCCCCGTAGAAAGTCTCTCATGTCTTTTTTTTTTTTTTCCCTTCATTTTTCTCTGGCTTCTAATTCACTTTTTTGGCCATCACAACTAAAGAAATACTTCTCTAGGAGAAAAGGCTTCTGAGTTTTATTTAGTCTTTGATTTGTCATTGATGGAGTCATTACTTCACTTCATGATTACTCTCTTTCTTTCCAAATTATTTAAAACTATATATTTTATTGACTTTGAAGAAACATATCTCCCTCTCCCCAGCATACACGCATGTTTCAACTGATCTGAAGTGGAGATGTATTTTCATCTGACCATTCTGAGAACCATGATTATTTGCCAGCTTTTTCTTTTTCTCTTAATGATGCATACTTTAAGGTCCTAAAGCATCTTCAGACATTGTTTTTCCATGATCTGTATCAAAGGCCAGGAAAAATGAAAGCCAAGTTTCGTTGAGATTCAGAATCTTTGTAATGTTAGGGAAGACGGTTACCAGCATTGCCTCACTCTGGAGAAGAGGACAGAGTTATCTTCCAGCAAGATGGAATGATCTGGACTTTGAATAATGTTGGATAAATCATGCCTCATGAGGCCCTTCTTGGATGATTTGAGCTACAATAATATTGCATAAAGCCAACATACATAAAGGACTCTCTCTAGGCGAAGTCTATGGTTATATATAATTCAGTAAAGGAAAACAGAACTAGCCTTTTGGATCTCTAGCTCAAAAGAGTTTTGAAGCAAATATTACTACAGATTAATTCCCACCTTGTAACCTTGGAGAGTTCCAGTGCTTTTGTCCCTAGATTTCCTTTCCTTGAAGACCAAAAATTTGCATTTTTGCTGTCGACATCATTCGTTTCCTAAGACAAAATGGGTTATGCTGTGCCTGGAAGCGAGGGTTAGAGTTTCACATGAGGGACACACTGAACATTATCCTTTTTGTTCATAACCAGAGAAGTGTTTTTTAGAGCCTTATTTGTTTTAGAGAGGAGAGGACAAAGGGCAAGGGAGAGAGAATCTCCAGCGAGCTCCCCACTGAGCCCAGAGCCCTGGGCGGGGTTCAGTCTCGTGACCCCAGGTCAGTCCTGAGCTGAAACCGCGAGTCGGACACATAACCAGTCTCACCACCCAGGTGGCCCCAGAGCCAGGGAAGACTTGTGTTTGTTTTGTGAGTTTTCCTTTTATTTGCTTTATGACCAATTTAGCTCGTTGAGCCTTTTAATTTGGCCTTGAACACTCATCATGAAGAAATGGAAAATTCAGTTAGCTTTTTCTTGTCAAATGGATACACAACTAGTAAAACAAATTTTTTTTTTTTTTTAAGAGATTTGTAGTTAGCCACGGGTACTGCCCACAGAAGGTAGCTCTGATACTTTTGCCTCCTTTCCCATCACGCTGTCCACAGAGCCCAGGGCCTGTCCTGCCGTCTACCAGCATGGCCGCCGTGCTGGGATTTCCTCCCCTGCCGAGGCTGAGTGGGGTCCTGCGTGCGTGGGGGCTGCTTGCAGGCCATAAAGGGACGAGGGAAAGCGGTGTTCTGGAACGATCCATGCAGAAAGCTAAAATGATGGGCTTCCTGAGAGTCTCAGAGAGCACGACCGTCACCTGGCAAAGAGCAGTGAGTGTGCACTAACTGGACGGCAGTCCAAGCCCATCATTTGATAGGAAATATTCTATTTAAAAATTGCAGGCATAATTTAGAGATCCCACAGCCTCTTCAGCTTTTTTTTTTTTTTTTAACCAGTAGACCCTTACAGTCTTCTAGGCTTTCTCCGGATCTCTAGCTATTACCTTTCCATGCTCCTTGATCTTTGAACATATGGACTGACTCTTATTTCTGAGCTGACCCAGATAGCCAAGTAGAGACCAGTCCTACGAGTAGAACTAGTAAACCACCCCAAGGCCAAGTGGGCTGTGGCAATAGGTTATTTGATAATCAGGTGAAAATTTAAAATAATGTTGCCAAATCAGAGAATAAAAGGCAGAAAGTATAGGAAAAATTAGAAAACAGTAAGAAAAATGCACGTAGCAAGAAAACCGCATGGAGAAATAATGTAGGCAACCAAAAAATGAATCAGAGGTGATGCTGTGTGAGCCTGGCCGCCAGTCCTGCATGGGTGCTGACAGTCACAAGCTGAACGTGAGTAACAGGGCCGTGTGGGCTTCTGTAAAGCTGTCATCACACTGAGGTGTAGGAATCGGGTATAGTTTGCTAAAGGAAAAATGCACTTTACCTTTCCACAACAGCTAAATCATATAATACGTCTTTATGAAACAAATGGGGTATGAGGCGCCTGGGTAGCTTAATTGGTTAAGCATCTGCCTTTGGCCAAGGTCATGGTCCTGGGGTCCTAAGCCCACATCGGGTCCCTGCGTCTCCCTCTCCCCCTGCCTGCCACTCCCCTTGCTGGTGCCCCCTCTCTGTCAAATAAATAAATAAAATCTTTTAAAAAACCGAATGGGGAGGCGCCTGGGTGGCTCAGGGGTTAAAGCCTCTGCCTTCGGCTCAGGTCATGATCTCAGGGTCCTGGCATAGGGCCCTGCATCGGACTTCCTGCTCAGCAGGGAGCCTGCTCCTCCCCCTTCTCCGCCTGCCTCTCTGCCTCCTTGTGATCTTTATCTGTCAAATAAATAAATAAAATCTTAAAAAAAAAAAACCAAAAAACCGAATGGGATTATTATCATATCAATACAATTGTATATATTTATAATATTTACATATATAAATTTATATTTATATTTTACAGTATTTATAATATTTATATATATACACATACATATGTATACATATATAGTATGGAGTTGTCATTCGCAATGTTTACTTATGATAAGTCTATGTTTATTGTGGTTGTCATATATAATGTTTGCTTGCCTTGGTTTCCAAAATCCAGAATATCCCTTATCAGATAGAAATTATATCCAATGTCAGCTGAAAGAAATACCTGCATCAGGCATGATATTTTAATTTTAATAAGATTAGGGTTTTTTTTCCTGTTTATTAGATATAAAAAAGCCCATCCATCTATAGAAAGATGTTTCTGATAGCCAGAGACTTAGAGATCAGTTGTGATTTCTCTATTCTGGGATCCACAGATGTCCTCACAGGTCCCGAGGCTAATTTGGATAAAGGCAAGTGTTGGTAGCCTTTTTTATTGAATTAAAATTATTTTAAGGAGAACAAAGCCTTTATTGGTCAGCTTTGGGGACCCCCCCCCAAGATATGGTTAAATGGGCGAGTGGCCCATACGGTCACACAGAGCGTGGTGTCAGAAGGCCCCACACGTGGGGAATGCTGCCTTGCAGTTCTGTATTCTTTGGTCTTTGATTGTGTATTTTGTAAGTGACGTCCAAACGGAGAGGGGAACAAGCGTTGGGGGTGTGCAGCTTCAGCCCGTGGTGAGGGTCCTCAGCATCCTCTGCTGCCACTTGTCGTCCACCCTGCCCAGCCTCTCCCCCTTCCCCACCTGCTCTGCAGAACTGCCCAGGGAAGTGGACAGGTTGTATCAGTAGGGTGAGGCTTGTGTTCCACTGGGACCATCTGCCCCTCATGGGGAGGCCCGAGCACAAGTGTGAGGAGGGTCCTCATCAGACATGCACTCCACAGCCTCAGGATAAGGTGGTCACTGCCCTTGCTCCAGCTGGGAATGCCACAGTCCATTCGGGGTGACCAGTCAGGGGCACTGCACCCACCCTAGATCCAGGTCCCAAATATGCCCTGGAGTGGAGGTTGAAATATCTTGGGGACCCAGTTTTCATGGATTGGGTTTACGGACTGGTGGGAAGGGGTTGTTGACTTCTCCATGCCCAGCCTTTTCACCTTGCACTGGACCTGGAAAATGATATACCCTCTGAGTAAGGGTGATGTATATCCTCAGACCTCCCACTTCAAAGTCTGGACTCTGTTACTCTGCTTCTCATGATTTCTTGGACATCCTGCATTTTGACCACAACCCGTCTCTTAATTCTTATCCCAGAACACTCAGAAATCCTCTGATCACCCTGATCTACACCTTAAAACTCCACCACGGGAGATGTGGTGACCACGTATGAATTCTGGGAATGGGCAGAGCAGTGGGGTCACCCTGGGGCTCGGATTGAGCTGTGCCCCGTGATACTCTTTGGCAGGTTCTCGTGGTCTTTAGTGCCGCAAGAGAACCATTTCATACCTCAAGGTAATTCTCAGCATCAGTCAAGCAGATCGACACTTACCAACACTTAGGCTTTAGGAATGCGTCAGGTTTCAGCAGCGTGTTTAAGAAAATCTATAATTATGTCTTTGGGGAAAAGATAGAGTAATGTGGACGACAATGTAGGAGCGGACTGCTCTTTCATATTCATAAAGTACTGATTGATAAATCTAGGTCCCTTGGGGAGCAGTCGCTAACAGAGAGTGACAGGACACCACTCATTGGTATCTTGAATCAGTAGAGTGGATGAGGACCAGTGACCGGCAGGTAGCAGACATGTGTGAGCTCTGAAGCTGGACAAGAGAACAAATGGCATGGATGATGCCGTTACGGTCCGTAGGTTTGAATGAAGGGCTGTGTCAAACAAGAACAAGTCTAATAGGACATGCTTGGAGTCAGACGTTGCATCTGAAAAACAGAATCCATGGAGGTTTTAACTGCCTGTAAACCCAAAATAAGCTGGCATGCTGATGGACTTGTTCAAAACAAACAAACAACAACAAAAAACAAAAACAAAAAAAAGCTTGTTCCCAAAGAACTGAAAACTTGTGACCACAATAGCAATTTAATCACTATTGCCAAAAGTAGGAAGCAACCAAGATGTCCTTCAGTAGGTGAATGAATCAACAGTGGTCCATCAAACAACAGAATATCATTCAGTAATAAAAAGAAATGAACTGGGGTGCGTGGGTGGCTCCCAGTGGGTTAAGTATCTGCCTTTGGCTCAGGTCATGATCGTGGGGTTCTGGGTACGAGCCCTTCGTGGAGCTCCCTGCTCAGTGTGGAGTCTGCTTTTCCCTCTCCCTCAGCCCCTTCCCCTGCTTGTGCTCGCTTGCTCGCTCTCTTTCTCTCAAATAAATACATAAAATCTTAAAAAAAAAAAAAAAAGAAAGGAAAGAAAATTTGTACCAAAGGACTCAGGATCCTGCCAAAACAAGCTCCCACCAGCCAAGACGGCAACACTTGAGGGTCAGAAGGGATCACAATGCCATGTGCTGAAGTTCGTCAAATATGTTCATAATAAGACTGAAGAAAGGAAGGAAGAAAACCAACTTAGTTACCTTTAAAGGACACTAAGGCACTGCTCATTATCTTGACTGCTGGCAAATAGAATCGAGTATTAATCCTACCCCTCTCGTGACGTCCATATCTCAGGGTACCAAACATCAACAGGGGAAGTTCCTCTTTATAGATCTTTAAAGATCTCCCCTCTGTTTAGCTCTGATCCAGCTAATACCTGAAGCAGGAATGAAGGGTGCTCACACTTGTGTGTCTCCTGAGGAACGGAGAGTCAGGTAGTCCTCAGGGGCTGCTGATGTCACAGAAAGAGATGCCAGACACCCAGACGGTATGTGTCACCTGACAGAAATGCACGCCACCGCCTATCATGTACTTGGAACTTTGAACCTAAATCCGGCCAAGTCCCTAGATCTACCTACCGGTTTTTATAGTCTGCTCCAGGCACGGAGGAAAATGTTAAACTAAAGCACAGGATTCCATGACAGATTCTCAGCCTCTGGAAAATTTTACTGAACAAATGAGTCTGTTTCTTCCACAAAGAACTTCAAGGAAGAGAGAGAGAGAGAGAGCAGGAGCCCTATAAATTCCAGGAAGCTCAAAACTCACAGCATCAACTTCAGTGTATGACTCCTTCCCATCTTGTTTTGGTCCACGTGTGTATGTGCACGTGTGTGTATAGAAGGTGACTGGGTAAATACGCAGCTGTTGGAATATCTGATGGTATTAAGGAATTAGAACAATTTTTTAAAGAAAGATAGTGTTTTTATTGCTAGGCTAAAAAGTTCTTATAGGGAAGATATGTGGCCATATTTGTAAATTTTAATTGCCAATAAATATTGCAATATTTTTAAAGGTTTTATTTATTTATTTGACAGATCACAAGTAGACAGAGAAGCAGGCAGAGAGGGGGAAGCAGGCTCCCTGCTAAGCAGAGAACCTGATGCGGGACTTGATCCGAGGATGCTGAGATCATGACCTGAGCCCAAGGCAGAGGCCTAACCCACTGAGCTACCCAGGTGCCCCTAAATATTGCAATATTGCAGTAATTATATGATATTTGCGATTTGCTTCAAGTAATCTTGGGCACTGGGGATGGCAGGGAGTACTCTATGGGCATGTACAATGGGGCCATGGATGCAAAATTGTTGCGACTTCTTTATTATACTTTGGTCTCTCTTGACCCGCTTGAAATTTACCAAAGTAACACTTTCAAGAGATAACTGCAACAACCCAAGCTTTCCCAAATATTGGGCTATTCCTGGAAAATGAATAAATTAAACTCATGTGTTTCTAAGATTTTCATTTCAAATCACAAGTCTGTACAGCCACGTACTTTAAATTGGAACCATGAGATGAACCATCTTAAACAGTATAAATAATTAAAATACCAAATATGCATAGGTTTTTTTGGGTATGAATGATACTATTAGGAATTTGTTTCGCAGATAATTCTGTACTTCAGTCTTGGAGTCGAGAATGTTCACCGACCAGGGTGACAATCATGGGATTCCATACAGCTTCAGCATTCCTTCCCCAGAATTTGTTGGGATCGCCTTTGCACCTGACCGAGGATGTGTGTATGTGTGTGTGTGTGTGTGTGTGTGTTGGTAAATGAAGTTTATTGGAACACAACCAAACCCATTCTTTTATCTTTAAAAAAATTTTTTTTTATTAACATATAATGAATTATTTGTTCCATGGGTACAGGTCTATGAATCATCAGGCTTACACATTTCACAGCACTCACCATAGCACATACCCTCCCCAGTGTCCATCACCCAACCACCCTATCGCCCCCTCCCCAGCAACCCTCAGTTTGTTTCCTGAGATTAAGAGTCTCTTATGGTTTGTCTCCCTCCCCAGTGCCATGTTGTTTCATTTTCCCCTCCCTGCCCCCCCATAACCCCCTTCCCTTCCTCTCAAATTCCTCATATCAGGGAGATCATATGATAATTTTCTTTTTCTGACTGACTTATTTTGCTTAGCATAATACCCTCTAGTTCATCCATGTCACTCTGAATGGCAAGACGTCATTTCTTTTGATGGCTGCATAGTATTCCATTGTGTGTGTGTGTGTGTGTGTATCACATCTTCTTTATCCATTCTTCTGTTGATGGACATCAACAGGCTCTTTCCATAGTTTAGTTTGGCTATTGTGGACATTGATGCTATAACCATTTGGGTGCACGGGCCCCTTTGGATCACTACATTTGTATCTTTAGGGTAAATACTCAGTAGTGTGATTTCTGGGTCATAGGGTAGCTCTGTTTTCAGCTGTTTTCCAGAGTGGTTGCACCAGCTTGCATTACCACCACTTTTATCTAATATGATGCTGCTTTCACATGGTGACAGTTGACAGTCGTGACAGACCATAGGACCGATGAAGCTGAAAAACTGTTCTATCTGGCCCTTTGGGGACATGTGCTGACTGGTTGCAAAGTTTTATTCTTTCTCTTTCACCTCAGTGTTTTTGGAGATAGATATACAAGTTTCCTTTCTTCCAGATGGTTTACAAATGATCAAAGCATCATTGATTAAACAGCCCAGTCTATATGATTGAGGATTCTTAATGACCAATGGACACTTAGCCAAAATGCCTCCGGACCCTTGCCCTGGACCCCTAACTTGAGTTGCTATGACAGTCAATGCCCTCCAAGTAGAGTCTTTCAGCAGTCAGGGCTGAGGGTTAAAATCTTGCCATTTTTCTATTTGTAGAAGTTCATAACTTCCACTAAGAAAATAACTAATGACCTTCACTGCTTGGGTTGGTTTTGCATTTCTTTATTTTTTTAAAGACATTTAACTGGTTTCCTGGCTGCGTGGAGATCTTTAAACTTGAGAGAACTTTCCTAAGGCTTTGCCTGACTCTGCAAAGCAGGTTATTCTAAAAACCATACTAACTGAACATCTATAGATATTTTCTGATGCAGTGAGTGGAACTGTGAATCACAACTCATTTATGAACCTTGAATCATCTTAGAATTATAGTCGGCATTTAGAAATATAATAGAATTGACTGGAAAACATCAGAAGGCATTACAAATGATAAAGGTAATATTATTTGGGGGCGCCTGCTGGCTCAGTTGGTAAGAGTGTGCAACTCTTGACTGCAGGACTGTGAGTTCAAGCCCCACGTTGAGTATAGAGATTACTTTAAAAATCTTTAAAAAGGGGTAAATTGAGGTGCTTGGGGTGGCACAGCTTGTTAAGCATTCAACTTTTGGTTTCAGCTCTGGTCATGATATTGGGATTGTGAGATCAAGCCGTGAATTGGATGCCATGTGGAACCCAAAGTCTGCTTGAGATTCTCTCTCCCCCTCTCCTTCTGCCCCTGCTCTTTCTGTGTCTGAAAAAAAAAAAAGATAAATATTATTTTTGAAACTTTGGTTTCATTTGTATGCATTTGTATGCATGAATTTCTGACTGTGGGTCACCATCAAAAATTTTGAAAACTACCGGGTCAGTGTCAGTTGGGGAGAACTGAGCGAGCCTGGCACCCAAGGACAACAGCAAGCAGTGATCATAGCCTGATAGGAGGAGGTGAGCAAGAAGAAAACAAATACCACAAAACACCCTTGGTTAATACAAACCTATATGAGCTCAAAGAATAGAGCCAGTAGCAGTCCTGGAGCAGAAGACAAATTATTATTAATAAAAAGTGTAGATGTTGACATTAGGGGTTTTCTGGTGTGTCTGCTCCTTCCCTCTGTACTTCTTGTTCACTGTTTATTTCCTTTTGGTAGCTCAGTGCCTGGCCCAATGTAGACACTTTCCAAAGAAATATTTATTGAATGTAAATACTAAAAATTAGACTACCTGTTTCAGAGGATCTGGGGGGAGGAACGTGGAGTCTGGGAATTTGCATTTTAACAAGCTTTCCAGGCAGCAGCCTGTGGCTGTGGCAGACCAGGATTGAAGAAACATGGGCTTATTCTACCTGCATTTTCCTGACCCAGGTCACACACCGCTAATATTAGAACCAGAGCTGGACCTGGCTTACCACCAGTGTCTCCCATGGACCACTTCTCACCAAACATATCACACAACCTTCTAATAGATCCTGACCTCCCTGCTTCCATCACTGCCCACCTCGTCCTCTCAGTTGCCTTCTGGCGTTTTTCTTAATCACCCGTCATTCCATTTTCCTACCCTATACCTTTGGCTTTCTCTCTATTGCTGGTGACATTGAGACCAAACGCCCTAGCATATCATTCATGGCCTGCCACAGTGTGCTCCTGGCCTGTCCCCTCCATACCTTCTCTTTCTGCCAGTCTCCCAAATCTCTCCTTGACCCACCTGACCTCCTCCTGCTGGCGCACCCCAGAGCGCTCTGCGTGCCCCAGGCACACCTTCCCCTTCTCTGACACTGATCTTCTATACATGTTGTATTCTCCACCTGGAACAGCCTCTGTTTTCCTCCGAATTACATCCATCCTGCCAGGCCAAGTTCAAGGGCCATGTCCATAAAATCTTCCCCCATTAGTGAGTGAATGATTCCCCCTTTTTTTGCTTCTCTTTGTTCTTTGCTCATGTTTTATTAGAGAACCTAAGACTCATTGTCTTGGATTTTGTTAGCTTGGCAGGTGTTCCTCTCTGATGAGGAAATAAGTTCCTGGAAATCAGGATTCTTTGTAGTATGTGTTTTTCTCTATAAAGCTTACAGTGCCTTGCAGCTAGTTTTAAATGACAAACATGTTAAGTCAGTGTTTCTGTGATTATATCAAAATTAATATTAATGGGCAGTTTGACCAATTAACCTGTATAGAACAGGCTTCACCTCTGCATCAAGCCTCAGAGCTTGTGACTGAGTAGCCGTTCCGTTTCTTTATTGGCCCAATTATAAAAATGTTGCTGCCATGTTTGTGTGCTGTTCTTAATAAAGAATTCTTTGTTTCCCTCTGGGGCCAGATAGACCAATAGTGATTTTAAGGAAGAGGCAAGCACCTTGAATCCTTAATTGCTGCTTTTGAGAGCCTGGAGGAAGAGGGTAGTCCTTAAATAAACGAATGTGGCATAAAGCAGAGCAGAGAGGACGGCCAGTGTGGGGCATCTGCAGTAGCTTCTCCGCATGTCGGAAAACCCTGCAGCTCTGCCTTTCTGGTGCCTCATGATTCGGTTGCAAGTCAGTTCCGTCCTCCATCTGCTAGCAGAGTGATGGCTGGGCCACACCCCGCGGAGCAAATCCTCTGCCCAAATTAGAGGTTAGAGCAGAAAGCCTAACACAAAAGCCGACGTGGCTCAAGCACTTTTTGTTTTGCTGACTTAGATGCCCGTGAGATCACTTTGATGTGGTCTCATTGGAGTGATTCTGAAAACTGAAATTGGGATTGTTGTTTCTATGGTGAAACTACACCTAATTGTTTTTTTTTTCTTCTTCATTTGAGAGAGGGTGTGTGAAGGAGAATGGGAGAGTCATTGTAGGGGCAGGGGAGACGCAGCCTCCCCGCCGTGTGGGGAGCCTGACCAGGAGGGAGAGTGGTAGTGGGGCATGGGGCAAGTGTGAGGGGAGGTGGGGGGGGCGTTGGGTGGCCAGATGTGCAGGGATGATCCCAGGAGCCTGGCATCAGGATCCCAGCCGAAGGCAGATGCAAAACTGACTGAGCCACCCAGGCACCCCTGAAGTAAACCTAATTTTTAAAAAAGGATAAAAATCCTCCAGTTGAACTAATAATTTGTCTGTTTTTGCTATTATAGGTTCCTTGCACTGACGCCATGGAGAGTGTATCACCTGATTTCTGTCATGATTCTTGGGCGTGTTATTATGCAAATAATAAAGGATATGGTTTTGTCTAGAGCTAGAGGTAAGAAAACTGAGAATTCATTTTGACAGGCTGTAATTTTCTGGACCCTGAGTGTCTGATCTTTGTGTAGGCATGTTAACCAGGTAGTTTTAAAAGGGAACAAAGTAACAGGTTATGTAGGCACTGACTTTGATATTATTGTTTAATGAATATTCATTTATTTGGTAAATATTTATTGCTTATTAATTACTTACCTGATGTTGTCCCTAGTCATGGCTACTGCTCCTGGGCAAAAAGGCTTGTGTGTGCTAGTTTCTCTGGCTCTAAGCGCTCCTTAAATATCATTTTGATATGTGAGTATCATATCTGGCGGCAGCGAGGCTAACGGTGAAATCTTTATTACAACCCACACGACGAAACTTGGACCACTGGAAGATGGAGCATTTATGTATAAACTTTCTCTGCCTCAGTGAAGAAAGAACAATTCAGGGCCTACTAGTTGGGGCTCAGCCAGTAGAGGTATGAATCTTGATCTCAGGGTCATGAGTTCAAGCCCAATGTTGGGGGTAGAGATGACTTAAAAACAAAAACCAAAGAACAAGTAATAGTTATGTACATTTTAACAAATGAGTTCACAGTGATGAAAAATGAACTAATGTTCAACATTGTTTAGAAGTGAGAAATTGAATAACTTTTGAAATCTGCTTCAGGTGTTTTCTGAGTAATTTGTATTAGAAATCAGAGTCAAGCTTTTCTGCACTTGGAGAGGCCTCTTCTACCAACGTCTGAGTCAGTTTTCATGGATGAGCAAAATGGCCTCCTTGGAATATTTGAGCCTTAAGAACCTAAATGTGATAAGATCGATTCGATCAAAA
Organism: Mustela nivalis; assembly: GCF_964662115.1. Lineage (NCBI taxonomy): Eukaryota > Metazoa > Chordata > Mammalia > Carnivora > Mustelidae > Mustela > Mustela nivalis. The sequence goes on from NC_139022.1 coordinate 167,435,983, forward strand.
ACAGGGAAGAGGAGGAGGTTACAGTGAGACATTTGATTTCATTAAGTGTAACCTCCACACGGCCCACAGGGGTCTTCCCCAAGTTCTTACCCTGGCAGGGATCCCGGGGCCTGTCCCGCGGGAGGTACCTTGTTCTCCCTAAGGCCAACCCTGAGGCCACAGACAGAAGCTGTGACTGACTTACCGCCCTCATGTTCTACAGCGAGCTTGAGCTCTGGTTTATCTTTTTTTTTTTTTTTTTTTTAAAGATTTTATTTATTTATTTGACAGAGAGAAATCACAAGTAGTCGGAGAGGCAGGCAGAGAGAGAGAGAGGGAAGCAGGCTCCCTGCTGAGCAGAGAGCCCGATGCGGGACTCGATCCCAGGACCCCAAGACCATGACCTGAGCTGAAGGCAGTGGCTTAACCCACTGAGCCACCCAGGCGCCCTCTGGTTTATCTTTTAAGTCTTTACAGTTCTTAGAGCAAACCGTGTGCAAACAATTTTTAAGAAAGATGGTTTTACATTGCTGCGTCTCAAGGTTTGAAGGAAATTTCTTCATGCCAGTGATTTGGGAAGGTGACCAAAAAACTTGTTAATTTGAAGAATTGATGTGAGGAAGTCAATCTCCTGAAAAGGGGCAGCACGAAACGGGAGGTTTGGTTAGGAGACCTCCCACCGCGGCGCTTGTGTGCAGTGACTGCTTCTCAGGAGTCTCTCGATGACGATCGTGCTCTTGGACGCGCTGTTCCCTCTGTCTCCTCCCCTGCCCCACCATTTTCTGTTTCAGAGAACGGTCACCCAGCTCCCTAACTTTTATTTTTAAGATCTATTTATTTGAGAGAAAGAGAGTCAGAGAGCGAATGCAAGTGGGTTGTGAGGGAGGCAGAGGGAGAGGGAAAATCCTCAAGTAGCCTCCCCACTGAGCGGGGATCCCAATGAGGGGCTCGATCCCAGAACCCTGAGATCATGACTTGAGCCAAAATCAAGTCAGATGCTTAACGGACTGAGCCACCCCGGCGCCCCACCCACTCCCTTACTCTTAACTCTCTCGGGCACCCGCCCTGCGATTTTCTGTTCACCCCAGATGTAGTAAGGCTGCCTGGAGGAGGAGCCTCTCATGCCGTGGGGTTTTGCCCGGAGCCAGTCCAATCCCTGCGTGGCGCCCTGGTTCCATCCTAATGGATAGAGGAGAGCCCATTGTTCTCCACTAGACTTCGTAATGTCTTCCTCCTCCGGGGCCTTCCTCAGGGGAATCCCAGAATAAAAGGACGGCTTAAAAATTCTGCCAGCAGCCGTTGCCGATGAGCCTCTTTGTGGTGCCCGGGCTGCATCAAACTGGGTCCCCTCCGGGCGCACGTTGCCAGGAGCAGGCAAGCATGGAAGGCGAGGACAGAGCTGGAAAACCTTGCAGTTGCTCTGTTCTCGCTCCTGGCTACGCACGCAGAGTTCGTTCTCAGCCTTGCCTCGTTGGCTTGATGTTCTTGGGAACATGGGATGTCCACGTTCCTAAAGGGCAGGACCCCTCTGTTTATAAAGGTTCAGTCCTTTACCGGACTAAGGCGGGAGAGTTAGGAGAGCACGAGCCTGAAGGGTCTAGCCTGGAGCTCATTCAGGCCACTTCCCAGCCGCAGAGGGCACCTGTCGTGGCTGTGTCAGTGTCCTGGGGCTACAGTAACAAATCCTCATCAGCGTGTGGCTCAGAACAACGGAAGTCTCGTTTCTCGCTCTTCTGGAGGCCCGTCGTGCAGAATCAGTAGCGTGGGGCCAAAACCAAGCCGCTGGCAGGGCTGCGTCCCTTCCTGAGGCTCTGGGGAAGCTTGCCTTGCCTCTCCCAGCCTCGGGTGGTCACAGCCCGTCAGTCCACTCCCTGCCGCGGCGCTCACGGCCCCCTCCTCTCCCGTCCTCACCACACCTGCCTCCGCCTCCCTCTTGCAGGGACACTTGTGATCGCATTTGGGGCCCACCTGCACGACCCAGGACAGTCACCCCATCTCCTGATCCTTGACTCAATCCCACATGTACCTCCCTTTTCCCATAGAAAATAGGATTTTGCAGGGTTCCGGGCAGAAAGGCCCACAGTCAGTCAGTCACCTTATCCCGTGAAGTGGCAGAGACCGACACCCCACAACCACACAGTTGTGTGAGGGCCTCCCTAGAGCAAGGAACAGAAGCAGCTCGGGCGCTGTGACTGTCCGTGTGGTTCAGCGCTGGTGCAGAGCCTGAACAACGGGGGTGATGCAGGTTTGCGCACTCCTCGGGCATTCTGTGTGGGGCGCCTTTCTGTGCCAGCCCACCTCAATGCAGAGCTTCTGGTGCCTTCTGGACCCACCCCCGGCCTCCCTGGCCCAGGGAGTGCTCGTGCCCCATCCTGCAGGGCCGTCCTGTGGCCCAGGCTGAGCTTTCCATCAGGGTTTTAAAGGGGTGGCCTTGCTCTGAGGACAGCATTGCTCCTGCCCCAAGAGACCAGGAGAACGGGGACTTGGGGCTGTGCTTTCCGAGCGCCCCCCAGCCTGGGGCCGAATGGACAGGGGGTTCCCAGGCCCCCTTCGGTGGAGTCGTTGCAGGCAAAGGCCCATTTGAGCCCCACACGGAGCTGGCCAGAGCCGCGTCTGCGGACTTGCCAGCCCAGAGCCCCGCTGTGCAGAATCCCAGGACCTCGAGATCACAACCTGAGCCGAAGGCAGGCACTTCACCGACCGAGCCCCCGAGGCCCCCCCCGCATCGTTATCTTTAATGCCATCTTAGATGCTCCCTAGGACATAGGTGAGCCCAAGAGTGGCGATCCTTTCAGGTGCATTAGTCTTTGTGGAACCTACCAGAAGCAGCGTGAGCGGCCTCCAGCTTCGGTGGCTTCCTGGTGCCTGCCTTGGGGGCTCGCTTCCTCTTCCTTCACGCCCTGGGGAACTTCTCTGCAGCCCTAGGCTGGTCCTCAATCGCCTCCCCCTTCTCTGTCATTACAGAAGAGCAGAACTTCCACCCCTGGCTGCCTTGAATATCCTATTCCAGCACCACCCTGTGCGGCGGGAGGAGGGCTCAGCGGGTCCCCACGCGGCCACCTGTGGAGCGTTTCCCCCTCCGTCTCTTCATCCCCTCCTCCCGGGAAACCTGCACTGCCCGGTTAAGCCTTGTCCTGCCAGCCCCTTGCTCCCCGGGAGCCGGCTCGCAGCTTTCAGGGCAAATGCTGTCCGGCTCAGCCTCTTCCCCCTGCGCTGCCCCCCAGTCCCGCACGGCCTCATCCTGCTCTGTGCTCTGTGACTGCGGTGCTCCTGTCCTTGCCGTTGTCAATGTCCTTGTCCCCTTAGCCAGCAACCATACCCCTTTTCCTCACTTTTAATGACAGACGGAACCAGCAAACATCCCACAGTGTTATCTGCTTTCTCACTCTTGGAGCCAGTGTTAGCTGAGAAATGCCCTATGAGGGGTGGGTTGTTCATGCTTGGCTTTATCCCACTCCCCAACGTCAGCTCGAGGCCTCACGGGAGTTCAGAATTTCTTGGATTCTTTTGAATTGATTAGTGCTTTGACATGTCATCTAACCCCAAATATATACCATGTAACCCCAAAAGCTTATAGGGATCATAAAAAAATCAGACTTTTAAAAAGGTGTGGTAGAGGAACAGGATTCTAATATGGTGACTGTAACTGAGCGACAGATTCACCCCCGGGCTTACCGGCAGCCAAGGCAAAAAGGGAAGCTAGACCAACCGAATAATTCTTCTAATAGTCTGATGAGAGAATGCAAACAATTTTGAGAAACACTTTTTTTTTTCCTGGGATCAACTTTAGGAATTTATTGCATAGATCTTTGATAGGGGATGCTGTAGAACAAAACGGATACCATCGTTGGCATTCATTTCGTGGGAAAATGCGGAAACCACCTCGAGGCCATTTCTAAAACGGCACCTCATTAAGGCAGGTAGCAGGGGCTGTAATACTAAGATACAGCGCGATGAAAAAAGCAAGCCAGTCAAGAAAGCAGATGCTTTATCTAAGTATACATTTTTTTCTCTTGATTTCATTTGAGCCTAGATATAAGCTCAAAATCCCTAAAGAATGAATAGATAAAAATCTCCTTTCTCAAGTAGCAGCTGCCTTAGTTCTTTTGTCTGTACCGTTTTAAAGCCCACCTGAAATGCTGCCTTGGTTATTGGTACTTCCCCGAGCAGCCTGATTTTCTCTCTTCCCTGAACTCTCATGGTTTGGGCTTGTGCCCCAGTTCACAAGGACTTGAGAGTTTGCCAGGACTGCCCTACTGAACAGTCGAGTCCCCGAAGCAGGACCAGGGGTGATGTAGGGCCCTGTCTCTCATAGCACCTGTCTGAGTGTTTTGCATGTAACAGGATCTCAAATATTCATGAACTAATCACTGCATTATCTGTAGTGCCAAAGTATCCACTGGACGGTCTGATAATTCCTAGCGTTTAAATAGCTCTGCATTTTTTTTTTTTTTTTTTAGATTTTATTTATTTGAGAGAGAGGGTGTGTGTGTGTGCACAAACACACACTGGGGGAGAGGCAGAAGGAAAGGGAAAGGAGCCATGTGGGACTCGATCCCGGGACCCTGGGACCATGACCTGAGGTGAGGGCAGGCATTTCACCCACTGAGCCACCCAGGAGCCCCTAAGCATTTCATGTTAAATAGCTCGGAATATTTCTAAGTTGAGAAATGCCTCAAGAGAAAAACGCCTCCGTTAATGTCTTGCTTTTGGCCTGTCCTTGTTACAGGTGCCCAGTTGTGGAGAAGCCTCAGCGAAAGGTAAGGAACTTGGTTGTTTGTTTGTTTGGTTTGGTTTGGTTTTCCAATGTTATCGCCTAAGAGTAAGGTAGGTGACTGAGCTTCCAAGATGTCCAATGGATTCAAATCCATCAATTAGTTCTCTCCTTTAGAATTGGCATTATGTTTTAGAACAGTTGAGATTTTCAGAAAAATCGAGAAGAGAGGACAGAATTTCCATATACAAGGACTACAATCCTTACCTTCTCTTCACGTAGTAATGTTACATTACCACCATACGTCGTCATCCTTAATGAGCCCATCATCAATATTTTCTTATTAGCTAAAATCCACGCTATGTACAGATGTCCCTAGTTTTCGCCAGATGTCCTTTTTTGGTTCCAGGATCCCCACCCAGCATTCCACAGTGCATTTCATAGACATACCTTCTCGGGCTCCTCAGAGTTTTCTTATTTTTGTTGACCTTGACAGTTTGGAGGAGTACTAGTCAGATATACTGTAGGGTGTCCCTTTATGAGAATCCGGTGTGCGGTTATGGGTTTGGGTAGAGTGCGTTGTCATCAAGGGTACTTCCCATTGATGCGATTTATCACTTATGGTGTTCACCTTGACCACCGGGCCAGAGTGATGTTTGTCAGGTTTCACCAAGTTGGTTATTTTAAGCAGGGGAATCTGCTTGGCAAATCAAATTAAGACCAGAAGGCTGTGGATAAGTACAGGATCAGAAAAGTTAAAAATAGAGCTACCCTATGACCCAACGGTTGCACTACTGGGTATTTACCCCAAAGATACAGATGTGGTGAAAAGAAGGGCCATGTGCACCCCAATGTTCATAGCAGCAGTGGCCACAATCACCAGACTGTGGAGGGAGCTGAGATGCCCTTCAACAGACCAATGGATAAAGAAGATCTGGTCCATATATACAATGAAGTATTATGCCTCCATCAGAAAGGACGAATACCCAACTTTTGTATCAACAGGAATGGGACTGGAGGAGATTATGCTGAGTGAAATAAGTCCAACAGGGAAAGACAAATAGCATATAGTTTCACTTCTATGTGGAGCATAAGGAATAGCATGGAGGACTTTAGGAGAAGGGAGGGGAAAATGAAGAGGGGGATCAGAATGGGAAATGAACCATGGGAGACTGTGGATTCCGGGAATCAAACTGGGGGTTTCAGAGGGAGCGGGGTGGGGGGACGGATGAGCCCGGTGGTGGGTATTAAGGATGGCACGGATTACATGGAGCACTGGGTGTTATATGCTAACAGTGGGTTATGGAACACAATATCAATAACTAATGATGTACTGTATGGTGACTGATGTAACATAATAATAATAATAATAATAATAAAAGAACAGAATCGGAGAGAATGATTTGAAATTGGCTAACGATGATGCCCGTGTGGCACGTAGGCCCCTCTAGGCACAAACCACCCCTGGCTGGCCTTGCTGGAAGTATGGGGCTTGGGTTCATGTCCTGCCCACCGCAGACACACCAGATCTCCTTCGGTGTGCGTCTAAGCTTCCTGGGCAAGTGAAGAAATTGAGCTTGCTCCTTAATTTTGGTTAGAGGGATGATACAATCCAGGGATCTAGTATAATTTCAAGGGAATTTTAAAAGGCACTTTGTGATTTACTGGTACTTATTTTGGCTGGTGAAGGTAGCAACTGCCTGCTTTTTCCAGAGCCCTTGCTGTCCAAGCCCTTCTAACACAAGTTGCCTGTTTAGAAGCTATTTGAGTGTTTGATAATCATTTGGAAAAAATAAAATAGTGAGCAGGACCTAGCAGCTCACTTTGCCAACCCTGGGTTTGGTCAGGGAGTGAGTAGCTCTGTATAATAAGGCTCTTTTAAGATGTGTAATATTTCACCACTTTGGTAAAGTGCTCATGTGCCTCTGGAGAAGGCATTATAAAGGAAATAACCTTTTTAATTTTTCTTTAAGACGTATTTATCTCAGTGAGAGAGAGGGGCAAAGAGCGAGCACAAGATGGGGTGGGGGAGGGGCAGAAGGAGAGGGAGAGAAAAACTCAAGCAGACTCCCACTGAGCAAGGAGCCTAGTGCAGGGTTCAGTTTCACAACCCTAAGATTATGACCTGAGCCCAAACCAAGAGTCGGTTACATAACCAACTGCGCCACACAGGTGCCCTGGAAATAACCTGTCATTTTAAGGGAGGGTCTCATTCACTTCACAATTACCTAGATATGTATTCAGGTTCATCCTGGTCCCTGTCCCATAGCTGATGGTCTCGCCAAGTTCATTTCACTCTTGGCCTCGGTTCTTCTCATCCGCTGAGGAGGTGAGAGAGAGTATCATTTTAAATATACCCTCCAGCCCTCTAAAGTCTGTAATGCAATTCAAGGTATTAGTGTGTTTGAGATATTGTGATTCATAATAAGAATATAGATGTGGCCTTTGTCCCCAAGTTTCAGAGTCACTAAAACTTTTGCAGTTTCCTAATTGTTGTGAGAAAGGAGTCTTTTTTATGTTAACGAGGTGGCCTTTCTACTGCACCAAGGACTGGGGTTGGCTGTCAGGGGAACCCACCTTGTGGTTGGAGGGTTGGAACTTTCAGTCCTGCTCCCGTTCTCTGGGGAAGGGATAGGGGCTGGAGGTGAATCGATCACCAATGGCCAATAATTTAATCGATCGTGCCTGTGGAATGAAGCCTCCATAAAAACCCAAAAGGACAGAGTCTGGAGAGCTTCCAGGTGGGTAGACACGCAATCTGTGTGGGAGCAGCACGCTGAGGGAGGGCATGGAAACTCCCCACTGTGTCCCTTTACCATGCTCTATGCTTCTCTTCTTGCTGGATGTTTCTGAGTTAGCTCTTTTGTAACAAACCTGTAATCTAGTAAGTACAATGTTTGAGTTCTGGGAGCTGCTGGAGCCAATGAATGGAACACAAGGGAGGAGATTATTGGAACCTCCGATCCGTAGCAGGTTGGTCAGAAGCACGGCTGACAGCCGGGTTGCACTTGTCATCTGAAGTGGGGGAGGGGACAGTCTTATGTGCCAGAAACTTAACCTGGGGGCTCTGACACTACCTTCGTCCAGGCAGATAATGTCAAAATCAAGTTGAGTTGTAGAATGCTCAGCTGGTGACCTAGAAGGGCTAGGTGGTGTAGAGAAAGTCCCCCTCCTGCCCACCGCCGCCCCACCCCGCCCCACCCCGCCCCATGTCGGAATTGGGATCAGAATTTCTAACTAGTGATTAGCCGTGGGATCAAAGAATCATTCCCATTTCTTTCCTTTAATTGTCTTGTTACATTTTTGTTTGACCAGTGACTCTTTAAAAGGTATTTAATCTGCAGTAGAAAGGATACTTTTTGGTATTCTCTCACTGCTTTTTTTTCCCCCAGATTTAAAAAAAAAAATTCTAGCTAGTTAACATTTAGTGTGATATTGGTTTCAGGAGTAGAATGTAGTGATTTTTCACTTGCGTATAAGTGCTCATCAAAACCAGTGCCCTAGAGACCCATCACCCATCTAGCCCATCCCCCACCCACCTCCCTTAACTCCATAGTTAGGAGTCTCTTATGGTTTGCCTCCCTCTTTCTTTTTTTTAATCCCCCTTCCCATGTTCATCTATTTTGTTCCTTAAATCCCACATTTGCATGAAATCAGGATACCTGTCTTTCTCTGATTGCCTTATTTCACTTAACATAATCCTCTCTGGCTCCATTCATGTCACCACCAATGGTAAGTTTTCATTCTTTCTGATGGCTGAGTTCCTGCAGTTTCTCCTGCATAATTGTATTCTGTCCTCTCTACATCACAGAGTTGTGAAATTACAATATTTATTCCTCTAATTTCTTTGATTCGGTGTGTTGCTTATGGTGATTCTTGGTGTCTGGTACTGAGCAGTGCTTGTGTTTTCCATATTAAAAAATTCAAAACCACTTTATTTGAAGGACAAAATACAGTGCTGTAGGAGAGGATCTTCTGAGGCAGAAAGGTCCTCTTTTGCTCATGTGAGCGTTATGGGATTCGGGTCTTTCCGCTTACATGGCTGGTTTGCCCTGTCTCAATCTCAGAACGAGCCAGGCCTTCTCTCGGTGGGGCTTTAATTGCCTAATTTAAAGATCATTACGTTCACTGTAAAAAGGTGAAGCAAATAATGGACCATTCTGTCTTCGTAATGCCTTGTAAAGCTTTTAAATTAAAAAGGAGCTCCTTGCCAAGGGAACCCTTGTGCGCTGTTGGTGGGAATGTAAATTGGTGTAGCCACTATGCAAAACGGGATGGAGGTTGCTAAAAACTTAAAAATAGAATTGCCCCATGATCCAGCAATCCCTCTGCTGGGTATGCAGCTGAAGGAAAGGACATCACGGCCCCAAACAGATGCTTGCCCCAGATGTCCTGCAGAATTATTCACAACAGCCAAGACATGGAAAGAGCTGAAGTGTCTGAAGGTTGGACAAATGGATATATAGGTATTTCCCTCAACATTTAGCGTGAAGACGGTGCTGTACATTATGTGTGTAATTTCTCCGGGCATTTAAAGGCTATTCGCAAAGTTCACATGGGCTTTACTGGTAAATAACAATAAAACCAGCATCTAATTTCTGATGTCGTCAGTAATACAATTGGGTAATTTTTTAAAAAAGATTTTATTTATTTATTTGACAGGGATCACAAGTAGGCAGAGAAGCAGGCAGAGAGAGAGGGGGAAGCCGGCTCCCTACTGAGCAGAAAGCCCGATGTAGGGCTCAATCCCAGGACCCTGAGACCATGACCTGAGCCGAAGGCAGAGGCTTTAACCCACTGAGCCACCCAGGTGCCCCAAAGTTGGGTAAATTTTAATCAAACCCTACTCATATATTGGTTTTTGTATGTGGAAAGTTGATTTTGTGAAACTGTGGTTTGCAGTGGATAAGTTCTGAAAAGGGCTCATGCTTGACCTATTTCTTTAATAAATAGTAAGTCACTAACTCTACGACCTGGACAGGGTGTATCCAGCGCAGTCTGTCAACTGAACCAAATTACCATCTCTTAGGGCTCATTCCGATTATTGAAATGCAGTCTGACCCTTAGTGTCCTAAGAGCTTTTTATTTCTGCACGTGCCTCTGGCAGCTGACTGAGTAAAATCGTGTGTTAACAAAGGAGACATTGTGCACACTGCCTTTTAAAAACAGAAAATTGTTTTCATTTTGACCAGGTTTTCCTAAGTATAAATTAGACAGAAATAACTTCACTTGCATCTATCCTGATCATTCAAAATTTCTTTACAGACTTCTTTAATAGTCAGGTATGTTATAACCTGATGAGCTAGTCTCCTCAAAATTCTCGTCAAAAATCTTGTTCTATCAGGGCATCTGGGTGGCTCAGTGGGTTAAAGCCTTCTGCCTTCGGCTCAGGTCTTGATTCCAGGGTCCTGGGATCGAGCCCCTCATCAGGCTCTCTGCTCAGCGGGGAGCCTGCTTCCCCCTCTCTCTCTGCCTGCCTCTCTGCCTACTTGTGATCTCTCTGTCAAGTAAATAAATACATTTTTTTTAAAAATCTTGTTTTATCATTCAGTGCCAATTTATAGAAAATGTCAGTGTTTTTTTTTCTTGGCAGCAAAAAGAGTTTGGAAATTGTGGCTGAGAGTGCTGGGATTTTCGAACAGGTATCCCTGGGATCTCGACGTCTCTAGCAGAGGGCCCTTCACGGGAATCGGGGAGTGCTTCCCAGTGATTTGGGAGGACGTCACATCTACTTTGCCTCACCTGGAGTTGACTTCGGAGACATAGCAGAGAATTAACAGTCAGCGTTTCTGTTTTGAACAGAAAGCCAGCACGGATTAGCAAGCGTTGTGAGCTTTTTGCCTCTATTTTGGTCCAGTGGCGGGGGTGTTCACCTGCTCTCAGGAGAAATAGCTGTGTGGACCCACTTCGTGGGATAAAATGCCCTTCTGCCTCGTCAGCTTCCTGATAACTGCCAGTCAGAGCATTCTAGCTGGTTCTATTTTTTTCCAGGGGAAAAGGAGCCAAGAATCTTTGGTTGTAAAACCCAAGTCCTGAGCTTGCCCTGGCTTGTATGCCCAGAACAAACAGAGCATTTAAGTAGGGGCTGTGTAATTAATTAAATCCTTGAGCATGACATTATGTCTCTGTTAAAAGTGAAAAGTCATCTAGCATTTGCTAAATTGTCTCCTCTGAGGAATAGAATTTAGTGCAAAAACTGTGCTTTCAGTACTTATGACTCATCCTTACTCATCAAAATTACATCGACCTGGTGAATTACTAAGTAAAAAGCCCTGCATCTTCACATGGTATCTTTAAAAAGTATCCTTTCTTTGCTGCTAGGCACAGACAGCAATGGTTTTTGACTTGTGCAATGAAACGGGTCCATTTTACAGTTTGAGCATTTTTGAATGTGTGTTAAAGTCACCTTGTGACGTGTGTTTAATAACCTTGCTCTTGTCATAAGGCATTATATTTGAAACCTGGATTTCTTTTTTTTCCCCAATTTAATTTCAGGCGGAACTTACAGACAGGGGGAGCCACATCTCCCTGACTTTTAAAAAGAAAATTTTGCTGTGAAGGATACTTTTGTTTGAATTAAATGGGAAGAAAATTGATTTATTTCTAGAAAAAAAATATTCCCTTAAAATCAGAATTTGCTGAATTTTAGGATAAGCGTATCTAAACTTGAGTAAGTCTTTGGCTGAAGATGTCTGTGCTGGCCCGGGAGCGAAACACTACTGAGATATCTACTCTGCCAAAATAAAAATCCAAACAGGCTTTTATTCCTTTTTTTTTCCCCCCCCAAAATAATAATTGAGCATTATTCTGTAGTCGTGTATTGCACAATGGGGAGTCAAAGCGCCTTTCTTCCTCTCTGTTGGGAAAGAACAGCCCCATTCAGTGACTGATCGATGGCGAGCTCGCAGCCAGAGCTGCTGAGACTTGGTCTGAAAGTTTCTCTAAGTTCTTCATCCAGATTCCAATCTGTTGTATTCATTTTTTAAAGTTGTGCCTTGAAAATCAGACCAGTTTGAAGACAAGAATGGAGCAAAGGACTCTAAGCAGTTTTTAAAGCTGGTGTGCACAGTGAGGCAGAGAAACCAACTGCTTCTCTTTTTGCCATGAGTGGTGCACCTACATAGAAAATTATTGACGGGTTTTTGAAAATGTCTCCTGCTAGACATTTAGGGGCTGTCTTTATGTCTCGGGAGTCTGTCACACTGAAGTGCAGCCCATGTCCAGAATGTGAATTCAAGAGAAAAAGCTCGCCTTGAAATCGACATGGCTCTTTCAACCCAAGGATACATTTCCTGAAGTATTAAAAATCAAACCAAAGAGGAAGTGCATTTCTTGGCCCACTGGCTTCATTGACAAGGACAATCGATGATTAGACCTCTTTCTGGCTGCATATTCCTTTCATGAGTAACATAGTCTCCTTACATCCAAGCAGATTTATTTGAGTCAAAACATGGATGGAAAGCCAGGGGCCAGGCTGTCTGGGCTTGGGAACAGTAGCCCTTAGGTGAGCCCTACATGACTTAAAACTCAAAGCTCTTTAAGTGAAAAGCACTCAATATTATGTTTTACTATAATGTATCATTTTTTGCATTTGATAGTTTTTGACATTCCTTTAAATTAGTGTGACTCCATAACAATCTCATTTAACCCCCATTTTAAAAATTATTGAGAGCTCCTTTATCTTTGCATAATTAAAAGTATGTGTTCACTGCCATTTCCCATGGCAGAGCCTTGAGTCCCTACAGCCCCTTAATAACAAATGAAAGCTCTGACTGATCATTTTCAGCCACGGTTCAGTTTCTCTTAACCCCACACTCATTAGGTTTGATTAGGTCGTAGATCCTGAGTTACTGAGGATTTGAAAATGTGGTTTCTTTATACATGTATTAAACTAAGCTAGACTAATTGATGTTACCTAATAGCATTCTTGCTTCATGAGATTTAGGAAAAAAAAAAAAAAAAACAACCAGAGAAAGAATGATTAGTGCGTAGCATTCCTCATAACTTTCACTGGCCTATGTTGTGATTATTTGAATATAAATTAGGACTTCCAAGAGAGCTGGAAGTTTCTGTCTGCCTCTATTTCTCTTTGTTTCTTTACTTTTTTTTTCCCTGCCTCTGTGTCTCTATCTCTTGATCTCTCTCTGCCTCTCTTTTTGTCTCTTCTCAGTTTTGGTCTTTTTTTTCTCTCTCTCTTTGTCTCTGTTTCTTTTTTTCGATTTCTTCCTTTACTGTTCCCAAACATGGGTATCTATAGTCTTTTCAGCTAGTAGTATTTAAAATATCCCCCGCCCCCGATTTTAAAATTAATACATGCTATTGAAAACTTAAAATATAGGAAACATATAAAGAAGAAAACCTAAATCCCTTATAAATCCATCACCCATAAATTAAACTCACTTTCAGTTTTGCTTGTTTTCTTCCAGTCTTTTCATAAAATTATATAGGCCTTTTTGTTCATCCTCCATCCTTTCAACGAACATTTACTGAGTGCCTTTATTGCCAGTATTTCTAGGCATTTGTGGAAGAAAACACAGCAAACTCTGTCATGTGCTAGTGAGTGAGTCAGAAAATAAATTGCTACCCCACGTAATGTTACATGGTGAACCATGTTCAAGGAAACTAAAGCAGAAGAGGTGATGAGGGGGTATAGGGGTGGGCAGGAGGGCCAGGTTGTAATAATTCAGGCAAGCAAAGACTTGACTGGGGATTTTAAGCAAAGCCTAGGAGGTGAGGTTGTGAATCATGTCTGGTTAAAGAGCTCCTAGGGCAGAGGGAACAACAAGTGCAAAGGTCCTGAGGTAGGAGCTGTATATGAGGGTGATTGTTTTTTATACCAGTTGAGTTTTTTTGAATGCTGCCATAGTAACTGGAATAAATGGAATATTTTGCAGTTTATTAGGATTGTATTATAAAAGAGTATTTAGCAACCTGACAATCTACCCTTTATTGCTAATTGTCTTAAAAAAAAAAAAAAAACAACCCAAAACTATAGGTTTAAATAGGTACGGAAGGTACAATGTAAGACGTTATAATTATATGCTGATACACATGTGATATCGCCGAGCGAGGGGATTCCAGGTGGTTTTTATTTTCTTGGTTTTGTTTACCCATATTGCATTTCTCTCTCTGTAATGAACATGGCTGTAATGGCAGCTTTTCTCAGGCACAGAGACCGTGAAGGGGGGAGCGCCCCAACAGGCGGAATGAGGTGTGTGACTGTGGCTGTTGGAGGTGACACACGGAAGTCCGCGGGCAGTGTGGCTCCAAGTGCCTGATGCCTCCGACTCCGGAGCTGCTGTCCAGAGACAGGGCTCTGGTTACGAGGGGAGAGACTGGCAGACCCGTCTTTGGAAACAAAGGTCAGGGCCGATGTCCAGAGAAGCAGCTGGGCTCTGCGGAAGGATGGAGCCTCAGAAATCAGCCAGAGACATTATGGGGATGGGGTGGGGGTGAACTAGGCCAAGTGCCTCTTGACATTAAGTCTCCTAGGATTGGGGTGGAAAAAAAAAAACATATGAATGCTTTATTAAGTAATACATGAAAATCATTCATTTCCGAGGTCAGGTGGTGTCTGAGGGTTGGGATAAAATTCTTAAATTCTTCCTTTCTGAGGCCCTGCTACAGGCCCAAGGTTGGGCTTCCACATGCAGGGGACAGGACTAACTACATCTTCTCGTGTCTGAAGTATGATCCAAGCGTTTGCACTTAAGTAAAATTTGGAAACTCATCGTATCACCCAGACTAGGATTCATAGCTCTATCCTTATGCTCCAAACTACAGACTTTAGGCAATTCAAAGAAGAATGGAGCTGAGAAGACCTCGTTTTCTCTTCCGAACAACCCACCCCTGGGTGGGTGGTCTGGCTGGCTGGCTGTCCATCTATCAGTTATTAATCTATCCATCTACTAACTTACACATATTCCATAATTATACTTTAATGATAATATTTGATATTCTGAACAATATAATATTATATTGTTATATATTATAATAAAATGAATACACAGGAGCCTTTCCCTGCGACAGGATTGATGCTACTGGTCTCTCCTTTACCTTCCTCTTCTGCTGTCTCCTCATGCCAAAGGCAAGAATGACCCCAAATTGTGTGGTCTTCATTCCATTGCTTTAAAAAAGTGATATATCATGTATGTGTGTGTGTGTGTGTGTGTGTGTGTATACTGAAATTATATGGACACCTATTCCTTAGATTTTTTTGGAGTCTATGAAACTGGTACCATATTTATGTCATCTTCTAGAACTAAGGTCAACACTAAATGTTTTTTAAACAGAATAATCCATGTTGCTGTGTATAGCTGTGGTTCGTTCTGGGATGTTGCTGCATAATAGCCCACCAGAGGACTACACCACAGTTTGTTGTCTTTTCATGGACTTCAGGCATTTTCTTTTACCAGACTGTCCACTGCTTCTTTGAGTTTCTGAGTTTACTACACGGCACTACTACAAATCACAAAAAGAAAAAAAAAATTCTCAGCACATAAAGTGAATAGTTTCTCAGGCAAGAACGCTGCGTGTTTGCAAGCGTGTAAAATCTGTTCCAGCACTGGGGCCCAGACCCAGTGTAGAAGGGTTTCTTGCCACGTGGCGCTGTTGGCACGCTGGCTGCCACTAGAGGGCGTGGGAGGGTGGGGACGGGCCTGTGTCCCGAAAGCTAAGAATAACAGGGCTGCTCGTGAAACGTGGCCGAGTGGCTGCCCTGTTTCCAGTACATTTGTGTTTCCAAACATTTGTGTTGCTCCAGTTACAGGAAGAAAATGCAGTGAAAGGTTATGTCTGTCTGTGTACACCTTACCCGTGGATAGACACACTTGTTCATGGTTTCTGCTCCTCCTATGTTAAAATACAAGGGTAGAGTCGTGACAAAGATGCCTCCCTGGGGAGGGGACAGACAAACCAGCCCCAGTGACTGTGAGCTCATCACCCTTTTACCGTGTGTTTCTGACGTCTCATTAAGTCTTCTGCGTGATCTTTATTGTGTGTTCTCCAGAGTCTCAACCTCCCTCACTTGGCTTAGAACTTTCTCCCCTCTTGGACATGAAATGCATTGATGTCCATCCCCTAATGCCCAGAACTTCTCGGTGGCTGTGTGCCCTACACAGCAAGGGGGACTTCGCAGATATGATTAAGTTAAGCTGTTGGCTTTGAGGACAGAGCCCAGGACCATGAGTCAAGGAATGCAGGTGGAAAAGGCCAGGAAACAGATTCTTCCCCCAGAGCTTCTAGAAAGAATGTGGCCCAGCAGACCCATTTTAGAGTCTGATCACCAGAACTCGAGGCTGATAAATGTGTGGTTTTCCTCCACCAAATTCGGTGATTCATTACAGCGGCAATAGGAAACCGTCTTCCTTCTTTGTGAAAGAACCACCTTTGTTTAGAAAACATTGAGGGTCTAAACAAACCACCTTTGTTTAGAACCACAATGTTTAGAAAACATTACATCTCCATCCACTAAAGAAGTGCAGGGTGACCCCAATTTGTGGGAGGAAACAAGGAGGCTTGAGGTGCCAGCCAGAGTGGTCGAGTGGACGAGGCACCATACAGGACAGGGAGCCCAGAATGTTCCTACTGGGCAAGTAGGAGCTTGGAAAGGGCACATGAGGTCAAGATGGCCAAGAAGGGTCTTGAAGACACCAGGCCTAGAGGTCAGGGGCAAAGAGTGTTCAAGGAGGAGACTCTACATGGTGCTCTAAGGGCACCAAGGAAGGCCACTGGATTGTATAAAAATATGAGTGTTTGTGGAGAACTTTATAAATAGTTCCCCAAGCTTTTGTTTATACATGTGCAGGAGGCAGAGACTTTTTGGAGTGAAAAACCAAATTAAGGGGCTTATGGATAAAACAAGGGCTGAGAAAATGGAGGTGGGTAGTGTGAACCACACATTTGAAAATATTGGCAGTGGGTGTGTGGAGAGAAATGAATCCGTGAAGAGGGAAAGCCACGGTTTGTTTTTTGTTCTTTTTTTTTTTTTTTTTGATTGTGGTTAGAAGAGCCATAATTTACCATGAGTGACCTTTTGTACCTTCTCAGTAGCTGGCAGCCATCACCACTGTTGGGTTCCAGAATATTTTCTCCCCCGAAAAGGAAGCCCTATCTCCCTTCCCTCTAGTTCCTGGCAAACCACGAATCTGCTTTCCATCTTCATGGATTTGCCGCCTTCTAGATATTTCCCACAAATCATACCATACACAGCCTCCTTGTGTCTGGCTAGTCTCACGTAGCATCGTGTTTTTAAGGCTCATCTATTCCATATTGGGCGTTAGCACTTCATTCCTTTCTAGGGCTGAAAAATATTCCATTATTTGGATAGATCACATTTCGCTTCTCTGGTCAGCTGTGGATGGACATTTAGGTTGGTTCTGCCTTTGGACTGTGGTGACGGGTGAGCAGCTTGGTTTCTCCTGTTGGGTTTTGTTTTCAGGACAGGGAGGCACGCCCTGTGGGGGAAGGAGAGGTCTGCAGCCGGGCACGACTGCTTCCGTCCAGCAGACGGCACCTTGGACCAACCGCCTGGCTGCTGGGGGCCAGTCCGCACTGTCCTGAGGGGGCAGGATCCTGTCCGAGGAGAGAGGGGGACCTGGGCAAGGGGTGGGCTTTGCTCATCGTCCCCGAATCCTAGGGGAAACTGGAAGGTAGCTTTAGGAAAGTGGGCACAGGCCAGAAGAGTGTGCCCTTCACTTGTCATTTTAGTCATGCTCCCTTTCTCATTTATTTTTTAAAGGGGAGAAGGCATGCAGGAAGGAGAGAAATGGGGAGGCATGTTCTTATTTAGAGGTATCTGGTAAAAGGAGGCAAAAATGTGTGATACGGTATCCGTATTGGGTAGATTGCATTGCCTGAGTGCTATTTATTAGGTTTTTTTGAAGGCTATTCTTACTTGTGCCTGTTTTTAATATCTGAACAACTGGGAGAGAGAACTTATAATCCTGTAGTCATTTGGCTTGTATTCTTAGAGTATTTTTAAACGCTAACTTTCAGAGCCATCTAATGTCACTTTAAAACACAAGGAGTGCTTCCAGTATTCATTTCTCCTGATCTGTAGGTTTTAGATTGTGAATAGTATTTTTACTTCCACTGAAAATAAACTCTGCCCCCCCCCGCCCCCGATCTCTTTCTTGATGTTTGCCTAAATTTTTTTGGTCAGTTGTCATTATCTTTATTAAACTGAGTGCTGATATTTTCAGTCATGACTTAAGAGTCATCTGCTATGGAGAGAAAACTGTCTGAATTCCAAAGCTTATTAAGCTGAACATCCTCAAGTCAGAAATGGATGTGTATTTTGAATAAATTGCACATTTAAATACTTCCCCCCGCCCCAGAGACTAGATTCAAATGAAATCATCTTGCTTTAAAGGGCTTTTCATGACTGCAGCAGGCTGGGAATGTGAAATAAGGATTCAGTAATTGAGAAAATTGTTAAATGAAGACTCAGTAATTAAAAGAAAAGAAACTTGTGTTTCTGTTTGTTTTATTTTCTTTTTTTAAAAATTTTTATTTATTTATTCATGAGAGACAGAGAGGGCAGAGGCAGAGAGAGAAGCAGACTTCCCACTGAACAGGGAGCCCAATGTAGGACTTGATCCCAGGACCCCTGGGATCATGACCTGAGCCGAAGGCAGACGCTTAACTGACTGAGCCACTCAAGGTCCCTGAAACTTGTATTTTTAAATTGAGAAATTGATCTGAAACTGATTTGAGGTCAAAACAAGAGTGTCCTAATCTAGGTCCTCATGAAACTGGAATAGAAAAGACTGCTCTTCTCTACAGTCTTACTTACATATAGCTAGGTGATTGAGTTGGACAATTTGTACTTGCCTAATGGAAGGGAGGAAGAGGTCTTGGTTTGAAGAATTTGTTTGTGCTCTTTGTGGAGGACACATGGGAAATAAATTAGAGACTGACTTAGAAGGTTGGCTTTGTTCCTTGATCAAGGCACAAGAGTCCTCAACATTGAAAGACAATATGGCTGGTAAGTTTTCTCATGCTGTTTAGACTATGAGATTGATAATAGCAAGAAGATATTTCGCTAAAACCTTGAAGAAAATTCTTTCTTTTGGTACTTCCCAACTGATTTCTGGAATAGAAGAAAAGCTGTTCCCGGCTTTCGAGAAGTAGAGAGAGGCAGGGAAAAGTTGACGCTGTTCCTTTTACCAGAGCTGAGACTGTCATCGATGCTGTGTCTACGCCTTTGTCTGAGCTCACCACCTAGACTTTGTGTGAAATCTTGGGCCGAGATTCTCTCTGTGCCCCTGTCCCTCATTTTGCCCTTTTAAACTTAATAATGCGGGGAAATAGAGGGAATTTCACTGATGGATACGGTTCATACGAATGCAGATTTAGGGAGCAGGGTGTAGCTATAGGCAGTCCAAGCCTGGAAAGTATCTTTCTGAAACAAAATCATAATGATAAGCTGTCCAGCACTCCAAGTACTCAGTCCAGAGGGATTATTGCTAATAGCTTTTGGTTAAATAGTTCTAGCACCTCATGACCCTCTTTTTTAGATACAAAGAAGAAATGTTCCATTTCGTGTTCTTTTTTGGGTACTCTTTCCCGTCTGTTACCATTGTGTTCTGGAACTCCTGAATTACATCGTTATTTCGAGGGATGTTGTGAATACTTGGGCGTGAGTCATGGGTCGTGAGCTGTTTTCAGGCACATGCTGCCTTCACTCCTATTTTGACACGTTTGGAAGACAACTTGACAGCCACTACCACGGGTCTGACATCGTGGGAAGGTCTGAAAAGAAGTGGGACTCACATGGCTAGGTCACCTAACATCAAGACAGTATCAGGAGTAAAGTCATTAATCAATCTTGATTACCCTCCCTCTCCCAGACCTCCAGTCTGATAGACCCTGGCTCCTTTTCCATGTTATAGAGAATTAGAAAATGCAGACAAAATATAAAAGTGGATCTATATAAAATATTGTTGGTCAAAAAGGCTATAATACAGTGCTCTCAAGATATTCTATATATATATATATATATATATATATATATATATATATTTTTTTTTTTTTTTTTTTTTTTTTTTAATCGGCAGTCCACATGAAGCTAAACAGAAACAGGACTGATAACAAATATGTCATGATTCTCCGATTGCCATACTTTTCTCTTTACGGAGTAAGGAGCTATCATGGTCAAGTATTGCTGTGTAATAAGCATAGAGATCTCAGGGGCGCACAGTTAGCATTTGCTTCTTGCTTGTGTATCTGTAGACCAGCTGGGGTTCATCTGGTTTGGGCTGGACGTGGCTCCAAGCTTTGGGTGTATCTAGGCCTCCTCCTCAGCCTTTCGGCCTTGTTGGATTAGAGGCTATCCAAAGCAAATTGTTCTTAGGGACAAAGACTGTAGGAACCTAAAAGGGCAAACCCAATCATTCATGCACATTTCAGGCTTCTCCCTGTTAATTTCCAGTTGGCCAAAGCAAATCATTGATCAAGGAAGTCAAAGGGGGAAAATACATCCCCTTTCTATAGGCTGTGACAAGGGTGTGGACATGTAGCACTACTACAGGGTTGAAGAATTGCGACTCATAATTTGAGCATTAGGGTTTTTTATTATTAGGTTAGGATATTTTTCATATGGTTATATTGGTTTTTATTCTATGTTCCGAATATTTTTTGATTTTTTTTTTTCATTTATAGGATAAAAGCTTTTAGGTCCGGTTTCCCTATTTATTTCTGAAGATAGCTACTTTAACCACCTTTTCTTAACCCTTAGTATTTATAGGAACTTCTTGGATTTTTGCCATAATTGTTAGTTTTACCCAGCACAAATTTTAAGGAATTTACTCAGTTCCTTATTACTCTTCTATCTTTCCAAACCAGAACCATTTTACCCACTAATAATTGGAGGATATGAAATTATTGGCAAATTTAACATTGTGGTGGTGCATATGTGTGTGTGATCATATAGTCAGAGCTGAAGGGATTTTTTTGTTTTATTTTAGAGAGAGCGACCAAGCACATCCATGTGTAAGTGGGTTGGGGAGGGACAGGGGAGAAAAAGAGAGAGAATCTTAAGCAGTCTCCACACCTAGTGCAGAACGCGACATGGGACTCAGTCTCACAACCCTGAGATCATGACCTGAGCTGAAACAGGTCAGTGGGACAGTTAACCGACTGACCCACCCAGATGCTCCTAGAGCTCAAGGGCTTTCTAAAAGCTACTGTAATTATAGGGCTGACCACTGAACATATTATATATCTTTATATTTACAGAAGGGTCTCATTACACATACTGAAAGGAGAACTTAGAAGAACCAGATACGTTCTGTAACAAAATCATCCACCTATCTGGAGCCGAAATTAATGTTGCTAAAACAGGAGTTACTGTTTTGGGATCATAAGTTCCCATGTCAGTAACACACTCATGGTTATTCAGCAAAGTTAATGAGAGAAGCGGTTGTGGGCTAAGCTCTGTGAGCGGAAGAGAGTGAAGGTAGACTGTATTAAAAATGTCTATGTATTTGGAAGAAACCAAATTCCCGTGACCTGGTCAGGAGCTCGTTAGCCAGCTACGCTTTCTTGCAATAAAATATCTTTTATCCCGGGCCTGACTCTGAAATGTTTCACTTGAACTTCTTGTGATATTTGTAAAGGAAAGAAACACTTGACCAATGTCAGTTTTTTGGCTGTGAATAGAGAAAGGGAGGTGACACTTCCCATGGTCACCCTGTAGTGAGATCTCTAAGAGAGCCTTGATTTTTTTGGATCCCTGCTTAAACTTTGGGGTCCCTTTCCCTGTCAGCGTCTCGAGCACGAGTCAATGGCTCCATTCTTCCAAGACGCCTGCTGCGTGGAAGGCACTCTGCTGGACATCTAGCACAGGACCGCCATTTATGTCGGGATTTCATTGTATTTCCCTTGATGTTGGAGCGAGGGAGAAGGTCTCAAATGCCAGGGAGGTGGTAGAAATAATAAGAGGCTTGTACATTGTCAGGCGTAGTCAAAGCTGTGTCAATTCACTTTTCAAATGATTCCTAAGAGATTCCATAGCTGTTTGTTCTACATAAAGAGAGCCTGCGGGCAGCAGGATAAAAAGAGCTGGGG
Source organism: Mustela nivalis (assembly GCF_964662115.1). Taxonomy (NCBI): domain Eukaryota; kingdom Metazoa; phylum Chordata; class Mammalia; order Carnivora; family Mustelidae; genus Mustela; species Mustela nivalis. Next base: position 167,457,746 of record NC_139022.1, read on the forward strand.
GTATTACATCATCAGAAAGTGTTTTCATTGGTGCATCGTGCCTTAGGAGGAGGAAGTCCTCGATTATATTTAGTTTGATTCTGTTTTGCTCATTGAAATGATAATCTTAAGAAAATGGAAGAAACGGAGGCAGGATATTTGAAGGCCACCAGATTTTTTGTGCTCACATCGATTATATTTCAAAACTGGGGTCTACGGTTTGCATGTATATCAGCATCTATGTTTTCCAATCAGCTGTAATAATAGGTGTCTCGTATTTCAATCATAGCAGGATCTTTGAGGTAATGTGTTACACCTAACACATGTACCTCTTTTCAAAGGTTGAGTATTTCTTTTTTTTAGAAAAGACTTATTTATTTTAGAGAAGACGGGGGTTGGGGGAGGGTAGAAGGAAAGATTTGTGCAATGAAAAAACAGAAGTACCAAAGGAAATTTTCTTTTTAGTCTCTTGTTTTGTTTTGCCTTGGGATTTTGGTCATTGAATCTCATAGCTGGGTTTTCCATGTCCTGTGAAGACTGGAATTATTTCGCTTCCCTCATGACAGGATACAGGTTTCAGCGCCCCATGCATGTGATATGTTTTGTCCTAACCCAGCAGTGCATCTGGTCCAGGACCTTTGCCTTGGCCCCCTGCAGGGCCTGTGCTTCAGATGACCTTGGGGCGGCATTGTGGGTGGGGAAAACCACGAGTCCCTAATTTACCTGTCTTTCCAAGGAAGCTTCAGTGGTCATGGCAAACAGAAACCCCTCCATCTAGCGTTAATAAGGGAGGAGTTCTTCTTTGGACTCAGAGTATCCCATGGAAACTGGAACCAAATAATGCAAGGAAGCAGAGGCTAGAAAGTTACCAGGAGCAGAAGCCGCTTGCAGTACAGAAGCTTGGAGTGCGGTGAAGGGTAGTTGAGGAAGTGGGAGGAGCCTGGATGATGGTGCTCTTAGTCTCAATCTCCATCATCTATTAGTGCTCAGTACTGCTGGGCACAGTGCTGGGCACTTTCCGTGTTACCTAATTTATCCTCAGAACAGTGGACGAGGTGGGAAGTCGTAGCCCCATGTACGAGACAAGGACACCAAACCCTGGGTAAATTACTTGTCCAAAGTGGTGGAGGAAAACTTTCCATGCCCATCCCTCCCCAGAGCCAGGCTGAACGCCACATCCTACTCTGTCCTCTGTCAACCAGCTTCGATTTCCTTTTCTAGAACATGACCTTGTAAACAATACATTGGCAAAGAGAGGTACAGTTAGAATTTAAGGTAAGAATTTAAAATGTTTCATCACGTGCCCATAATGAGGAAGCAAACGGGACTTTGGTGTCCCCACACTGCAAGGCTATGAGGTCAGAGCCCTAACTCAGTGTGATGGCGGGGACGGTCTCCATGTTGGAGAGACAAGCTGTGCTTTTGTGACTGCAAGGTGTTTCTCTTCTCTTCTTAAAAGTTTACTTTTAATATCTCTAAAGCTAGCTTTCATCACAAAAGTGAAGCTGTATTTTGCTCTGCAAGCTGGTGCAGCCACTCTGGAAAACAGCATGGAGGTTCCTCAAAAAGTTGAAAACAGAGCTACACTATGACCAGCAATTGCACTACTGGGTATTTACCCTAAAGATACAAATGTAGTGATCCAAAGGGGCATGTGCACCCCAATGTTTATAGCAGCAATGTCCACACTAGCCAAACTATGGAAAGAACCTAGATGTCCATCAACAGATGAATGGATAAAGAAGATGTGCTATGTATACACAATGGAATACTATGCAGCCATCAAAAGAAATGAAATCTTGCCATTTGTGATGATGTGGATGGAACTAGAGGGTCTTATGCTTAGTGAAATAAGTCAATCAGAGAAAGACAACTATCATATGATCTCTCTGATATGAGGAAGTCGAGAAGCAACATGGGGGGGTTGGGAGGTAGAAAAAGAATAAATGAAACAGGATGGGATGGGGAGGGAGACAAACCATAAGAGACTCTTAATCGGGCGCCTGGGTGGCTCAATGGGTTAAAGCCTCTGCTTTCCGGCTCAGGTCATGAGCTCAGTCCTGGGATCGAGCTCCACATTGGGCTCTCTGCTCAGCAGGGAGCCTGCTTCTTCCTCTCTCTCTGCCTGCCTCTCTGCCTACTTGTGAACTGTGTCTGTCAAATAAATAAATAAATAAAATCTTAAAAAAAAAAAAGAGAGACTCTTATTTCACAAAACAAACTGAGCGTTGCCAGGGGAGGGATGTAGGGAGAGGGTGGTTGGGTTATGGACATTGGGGAGGGTATGTGCTATGGTGAGTGCTGTGAAGTGTGTGAACCTGGCGATTCACAGACCTGTACCCCTGGGGCTAAGAATACATTATATGTTAATAAAAAAAATGTTCATCTCTGTCATATCAACTAATGTTTTTCTCTGGCATTGAGTTCCTCCTTACATGTAAAAGAATGAAGTCTTAGAAGAGGATATGGCATCAGTGGAAGAAACATTGGACTTGGAACACACCAGTTCATCTTGTAGGCCTGTGTCCTCAATGGCTTAAACAAAGCGAATAGGCTTGCTTTACAGCTGGGCTAATCAAGGCTGGTGATAACTCAGGAGAACAGAGTCGAGTCCAGAAATCAGACTCACACAGAAGTGACAGCTAATTTTCAACAAAATTTCAGAGGCAGTTCAGCACAAAGAAATGACTTTTTAACAGGTAGTGTAGAAAAGTTGAATATCTATATGCAAAAATATAAACTTACATGCATACCTTGCGTCATATATAAAAATTAACTACAAGGGCGTTTAAACAGACTCCAATGTAAACTTATAATATATAAAGCTTCTAGAAGAGAACACAGGAGAAAGTCTTCATAACCTCAAGTTAAGGAAAGATTTCTGGAATACCAGACTATAGACGTCATCCATAAAAGAAAAACTTAACAAATTGGACTTGGACTTTGGTCTGTAGCAGATCATACTGAGGGAACGAAAAGTCAAGGCACAGATTGGAAGAAAATACTTGTAAACCACGTATCTGAAAATATCTGTATCCAGAGCATATAAAGAACTCTTAAAACTTAATACGAAAACAAGCATCACAAGTTTTAAGTCAAAAGGATTTGAACAGATACTTCCAACAAAGATAAACACATAAAAAGATGCCCCCCATCATTCGTTGTTAGAATTGAAACTTACAGCCACAATGAGATACCACTACACTTATTGGAATGGCCAAAATTTAAAAAGACCATTCCAGGTGTTGTGCAGATGTCCCTATCAATTCTCCTATTTTGCGGGTGGAAATGAATGTCACATGCTTTAAACTGTTTGCTAAAACAGATGGCACAGGTTCTTGAAAAGGTAAGCCTACACTCACCATGTGATTGGGCCATTTCCTCCTAGGTATTTATCCTAGAGAAAGGAGAGCATGTGTCCATATAAAGTCTTGTGCAAGAATGTTCATTGGAGCTTTATGGGGAGGAGCTAAAAACTCCCATCATCCGGTGCATAGCTAAGTAAATTGTCGTGTATCCACAGAATGGATCACTGTTCTGGGTTATTGCTATATTAGCAAGTGAAACAACCTGGATGAATCTCAAATTAATTATGCAGAATTAAAGAAACCGTACAAAAAAGAGGAATGCTGTATGACTCCATCTGTAGAAAAATCTTACAATGCAAACGATTGGGTTGTCATGGGAAACAAATCAGTCCCTGCCTTAGAAGGGACCGGCTGGTGCTGGGAAGGGCGGGAAGGCCGGGCTCCGAAGGGCCCGGGGAAACTTGAGAAGCCTGATGGCATGCTTCATTATGGTGATTTTGGTGATGGCTTCATGGGTGTATCCATATGGCGAAAGTTATCAAATTAAACACTTTAAATATGCAGTTGATTTTATGTCAACTACACATCAATAAAGCTATTTAAAAGCCAGCGGGGGCGGGGGGCGCCTGGGTGGCTCAGTGGGTTAAAGCCTCTATCTTTGGCTCAGATCCTGATCCCAGGGTCCTGGGATCGAGGCCCTCATCAGACTCCCAGCAGGGAGCCTGTCTTTCCCTCTCTCTCTGCCTACTGGTGAACTCTGTCAAATAAATAAATAAGATCTTTAAAAAAAAAAAAAGCCAGCAGGTACAGCAATCAGCAGTAATACTTGAATGGGAGCACAAATGGAGGTGGGAGCTGTTCTGTTAAGAAGCCAGCAGGAAGGAGCACCTTGGGTGGCTCAGTGGGTTAAAACCTCTGCTTTCAGTTCAGGTCCTGATCTCAGGGTCCTGGAATGGAGCCCCTTCTGGAGCTCTCTGTTCAGCAGGGAGACTGCTTCCTCCTCTCTCTGCCTGCCTCTCCGCTTACTTGTGATCTCTGTCAAATAAATAAATAAAATCTTTTTAAAAAATAAATAAATAAAAGAAGCCCTCAGAAATTGCATTATTTTCTGCAAGATAATTCTAGAACTTGTTCTGACACCGTTCTGTGTTACTGATCTGTTCCTTTCATGTGTGCTATGCCGCATGTCTTTCCTTCAGTTGAAATAATTAAAAGGTCCTTTGACTTTCAGGAATATTGTATTGCTCATTTTAGAAAAACGCCTTCGGGGGGCACAGTACAAAGGTGGACAAGTGTGGATCTGACTTCTGAGTTTCTTTGTGGGGTGGTTTTTGGCCTTCTTGTTTGTATGTCATAAAAACAGAAACCAAAGAGGACTGGGTGTTTAGGACAACAGGTTCCACTGACTCTAAGATGAAGGTCTCCTACCCCCAGGCCGGCTTTCTGTCTTTCACAAGCCCTGTCCCGTGCTATTGTGTATGGAGAGGAGCAAAAACGAAATATGCAGGTGCTTTAACACCCTGCCCCGTGCCAACCCCCTCCACTGGAAAGCTTTCAAGTAGGAGGAGTCCGGTAGGGTGTTCTGTTTTGTGTTTTCGTGGTACCTCTTACTAATCGGTAGTGACAGCACAGTGGTGATTGCCCTGGGCTGGGTTAGATTTCAAAGAAAGTGCTGGGGTCGGTGGGCCGGTAGGTGTTTTCAGGTGGGCACTGGAAATGTTCTGTGTCTTGCTTCTGATGGTTGTTTCCAGGGTGTAAAGAGCTATTAAAACTCATCGGATTTTGCGCTTTAAAAATGCATACAGTTTATTCTCTGTAAATTACCTCGATAAAGTTGTAATTTTAGAAACTCCATACATTTCTGCCTTCAGCTCCCCGCCCACAGTTTCAGAAACTAGTGGCCCTGGCACACACCCACCCCGATTACATCTTAATAAAATAATCCCATCGTTACCTCCCTGAATCATCTCTTCTTAGGAAAGGAAGAATAATACCTTATAGTTGCTGTCTCAGCCATAGACCTATAGATTAGTTTTTTTTTTTTTTTAATATTTTATTTGTTTATTTGACAGCTAGAGAGAGAGCACAAGTAAGCAGAGTGGCAGGGAGAGGGGCAGAGAGAGAAGCAGGCTCTCTGCTGAGAGCCTGACGCGGGGCTCGATCCCAGGACCCCGGAATCATGACCCGAGCCGAAGGCAGCCTCTCAACCAACTGAGCCACCCGGGCGCCCCAGATTAGTTTTTATCCTTAAACTTGGATATTGTTTCTTTGGGTTTCTAAGGGCAAAGTCAAGGTGAAATGGAGGCAGTTTGTTTTAGCCAATGAGCTACACAAGAGTGCGATTACTGGTCCTATCCCGTCAACCATGCTAGAGCCTGGGCAGAGCACGGACCAGGGTGGTGGTCTATCCTGGGCTCTCCCAAGCCCGTTGATGCCACATAAGAAATACTCATTTACTTATGACTTGACTGAACTGATGTCCCCCCCACTCCCACTTTAGTTGTGAATCATCCGAGCTAGACAACCCTCTGCTCCTGTTCTCCCCACTGACCCCAGGGGCCTCTCTGGTTCCGTGGAATATGGACGAGCTGATAGCTTACCAGCACCCATGACTTGTCCAAAACAGTGGACAGCCGTCCCTCTTGTCCCTAAACTTTGCATATAATCATCAATTAGTCCAAACTATTTACTAACAAACCTAAATCTTTCCCAGATCTGATCTCCCAAGAGCAAAGGAGTGACTTGTTCACCTGTATGTGTGTGAATTTCCCGGAAGGATTGGAACCAAAGGGTTTCAGCTTCTCAATTTTTAAGATCCTCTCTGTAATAATTGAGTTCGTGGTAGAAGTGAATGCACTGTTTAGCCCTGTGCTTCGGCGGGACAGAAACATTAATCCTGAGCTCCGAGCCAAGCCTCATCAGCTCTGCCCCGTTAAGCACGTACACTCTGTCCTCTCAAGTTTGATCAATTATTGACTTCGTAAATGACTCTGCTCAATAAACAAGCCTAATGAGGTAATTGACTTGCTCCTAAGAAATGTACAGGTGCTGAAATGCCCCCGTCAGACAGGGATCGTTGTCACAGGAAATGAAACTGTTGGTAATTCAGTTGGGAGATCCAGGCCCGACTGAGGAAACTCTTCACTTTGGAGCCCTAGATCCCCATTTAAAAAGGGCCCCAAAGAACTGATTTTTGTAAATTTACTCCCAGCATGTCTGTCCTAACCAGTGAAGCAGTCAAGAATATAAATTATAATGCATTTAACATCTTAAAAAAATCTTCCCTTGGGCAGAATTCTTACCTGTTCATTTAAAAGTATCCTACACATTTTCTACCCTGAGCAAACATTACTTTAAAAGGAAAAGTTATTTTAAAACATGCCATTCAGTTCAGGCATCTTTGATAAGTGCAGAATCTGGTACCAGTAATTACTTGACATCTAAATGTCTGGTGAACAAAATACTCATTAAATTTTGACAGTTACTCAAAACACAGTCAAGGCAATGAATGGATGGGACCCGCGTTTAATGATAGTGAAGGGACACAATAGGACACAGGTACTGGGACGAGTGGCTTTTTCTGATGGTTGTTGGGAGGGGACCAGGGGGCCTGGGGACAAGGCAGCAAGCAGAAGGCTCTTCATGTGGGGACCCGAGAGCAGGAGGAGGCAAGGCTGTAGGACCAGGGGCTGCCTTTTGACCTTTCCTGTCTGGCTCGCTAAGTCCCCACCCTAGATTACGAAACATGTTCTGGAAATTATTTCCAGAGGGCACACATCTCTTTGGTGACAGCTTATTTCTGGATTCCTGGTGCAGATGCCCGGCCTCTGATGACATTCAGGGGTATGTTTCATGGCCCATCATCTGATTAGTCACTGAACGCTGAGGACTCTCCCGGCTGGCTTGGGGTCAGAGCACGTGAACGCAGGAGCAAAGAAACTTGCTGATTTCCCCTGGGCTCCTCCTAACACACCTGGCCTTCAGGTCTGGTGCCCCCGCTTTATGGATGTCCGCGGCCTCGTGGAAGTGAAATGCTGGGACCCTTCCCAGAGCAGTGACCTTTCGGAGGAGTTCTCTGAGGCTCCTTGTGGTGGAATTTCAAGCTTTCTGCCTAAAGAGGTGATTTCAGTCACCTCTGAAAAATCTTGGAGTACAAAATGAGCCTGCAACAGATTCTTACAAATAGTTCTCAGCTTTGCGTTGAAGAAGGGTGCTTTTGCTCCGTTTTCAGTTCTGGAGTAAGGGGCTGAGAGGCAGGGCACCCTGGTTAGACATAGGGGAGGTCATACATACCTGTATCTACCTTACTGTGCTCACCTGTAAAATGGGTGTAAAACAGAGTCTCGGGGAGGCTTGAATGAACACGGATGTCCAGCATTTGGCCCAGAGTGGCCCCTGTGTGGTTCGTCTGCTGTCACTCTCACTGTCCCTTGATTATCTTCATCTTCTGGGAGAAGTGAAAGAACTCTGATTCATAGCCACTTGTGTGCCCAGAGCAGGACTCCCTGGGGGGCGGGGAGGCCCACTAACCCCCCAGCTTCCCAGAGCTGGTGGTTTGGTCTTCAGGGTCGGAGCCAGGTGCCATCTGCCGGGTTTTAGGTAAGACAAGCGGTGTTCTACTGGAGTTTCTGAGTCTGCTCCAAGGCCGGGGGCTGCGCAGCGTGGGCATCAGATCCTGATTTGGGGCCCTGCCTGCACTCCGTGTCCGGCCTCGCACACATCAGTAAAACAGAGGGATCGAGCTGATCCTGAGCTCTTTCCCGAGAACATACTGGCGTCTACTGGGGAGCTGAATTCCTCTATATCTGGGGATATGCTGAGGGCTGGAGATTCCTGTGCTTTATCCAAAGCCTGATGCTTGGTCCAAAAGCAGTGGACCCTGCCTGCAGTCTGAGCGAGTCTTCCCAGGCAGGGGTGCCCCCTCTCCTTGGCCTGAGCAGGTGAAAGGCAGGGCCATGCGAATGCACTCGGCTGCAGGCCGGAGCCCCTTCTGCAGCTCCCCGCACCCACCCCCATTCGTGCTTCGCACCATCCTTTCTGCTTAAGGAAATGCAGCCTTTGTTTGATCTGCGATCCTAACCACACACCATGCACAACCCATGCCTATGCCCCGCCTCGTAGCTGCTGGAGATGTTAGCAGCTGGCAGCTCTGCTGAGGAGGCCCGGACGCCCCAGCCCGGCAGCTTCAGGCAGAGGAGAAGAGGCATTTCCAGAACAGGCTCCCAGGCTCACTTCCTGTGACTTCAGCCAGCTCTTTTAGCAGATACCCAGCCCTGGGCAAGTCACGAAACCTCCAAGCCTCATTTTTTCCCTTTTAATACGTGGGAAGTGCTATTTCAGTTGGGTGTCATGGTGAGGGTTAACATACGGGAAGACCTGCAGGTGCCTGGCCCCTCGGTAAGGGCTCGGGGAGGAAGAGTGGGTCTTGCATGTGTCCGGCTGTCTGAGGCCAGCCGGTCAGTCCTGCTCAGGGTGTACCCTCACGTTCTAAGGGACAAGACAGGTGGAGTGAGACGAGCGTGGCGCTGGTCAGGTGAAGAGTAGGGAAGGATCCAGAAGGGCAGTCAGTTGAGATCAGGCCTTTTGCCACTTTGGACTACCGTGAACTGAGGTAGTCCGTGGATATTCTTTCGGACCGTGGATATTCTTTCCCCTGCTCCGACGGCTCATCTTGGGTGACCCCCAGGCAAATCCTATTTAGAAAATATCCTTTTCATCTGCCAGAATGCTCTCCCCAAACAAGAGTCTCAGATGATCTCAGAAGCCCGTAGTTACAAGAGAGTCCCACTCGTATTTGTGTAAAACACCGTCTCTGGCGTCCTTCTTTGGTCTGGCACCTTCCGTGCTGTGCACGGATCTGCGGGCTTCTGGCGGATGGCTGTCGGACCCCTTGGCGGTCGGCGTGTGTTCCACGCAGCGTGCCCTGACGTGTCTGTGGAGGTCGTGTTTCCCATGGGGAGGAGGGGTAATGGACGTGAAACGGGACATGTGTGTCCTGAGACCTGGGTATCTTGTTGGCGTCTCCGGAGAGAAGCTGAATGTGTCAGGGGGTTGGGGAACCCAGTCCCGGGGCTGAACCAGCTTGGTGATTTTCGGTTTTGTGAGTTGATCTCTTGGGCTCATTATCTTTGTCACTCTTGTCGCCACCGTCAGTAATCAGAGTCTTCATGTTTGCAGGCGAAAGGAGTGAGTCTGGGTTCTATCAACACTGACAGTTTGGGCATTTTGTGAGAGCTTCTGTCTGTGAGCGGACGAGGGGCTCCCCGATGTCAAGACCACCTCTGGGAAGAGACTGGTTTCTTCTTGAAAGCACATGCCCTTCCGTCCCAGCACTCGGATGGTCCGTTTCGAGCAAGAGAAGCGAAATGGGTGGGCGGGAATGGGGGGCTCCAGAGGAGCCAAGAGGATTTGTAGGATGCCCTTGAATGCCGCAGTGACGTGTTGAATCAGTTACACGTGGCAGCGAGCACTTCCGTCAACCCCAGCTGTGCACGCTCAGAAACGACAGGCGGGGCGCTTCCTCTCTGCAGGCGGAATCTGTGAGATCAAACAGAGCATTCGGATCTTTTTTTTTTTTTTAATTTCTTTAAAGATTTTTTTTTTTTAATTTATTTGACAGAGATCACAAGCGGGCAGAGAGGCGGGCAGAGAGAGAGAGGAGGAAGCAGGCTCCCCACGGAGCAGAGAGCCTGATGTGGGGCTCGATCCCAGGACCCTAGGATCATGACCGGAGCCGAAGGAGCCACCCAGGCGCCCCAGAGATCAGATCAGATCTTGTAAGGACAGACGCTGATTGTAAATTTGCATGCATTTGAGGCAGAGAGCGAGAAAGAACACACACTCTGGGCTCTCTAGTTTAAATGCTCCCTCCTTAGGACTCAGCCTCTCCTACCCTCTAACAGAATGGGTCTTTATAGCCTCTCTTGATTAATGTCCAGCTTTTCTAACACCCTGGGAGCTCCATGAAGCAGAGACCATGCCTCCTTTTCCACTCCTGTGTGCCCAGGGCCTAGCACCATGCCTGGCCCTTAGTAAGAGCTCAGTAAAAATGCTTGGTTTCATGAGTGAGTGATCTGTCTTCCTGCAGGAGACCATCATTTCCAGAAGAAAGATGATAGCAGACGACATTGCCTTTCGGACATTGGGCAGGGGTAGCCATCCCTGGTACAGAGTTTAATTCGGAGGGGAGGCTTCTACTCTTAGCGAGTTAATACGATGGAGTGTCTGAGTCTTGTGTGAGAAGTGACTCGTAAAAACTCAGAAGAGGGAAGGAGAGCTGGCTGGAATTGAAGTGTGAATGCTGCTCTGAGTACAAAAATACCCGGGCTACCCCTTCTGATTCATTCACACATTATCACATGATTGCGTTGGCCTCGATAAGGTCGGCTGGGATAAGCAGGGTCATCTCTCCTCTCCACCCACTCTATACATCATCGCTCTCCAGCAGGCCTGTCCCGGCATCGAGCGGCCTGCACTCTAGATGATAACCTTGAGGAGCATCGATCCTCATGGCTTCAAACCAGCAGGTAGCTGGGGTCTCAGTTCAAGTGTGTGTAGACAGTGTAGTTCTCACATGGTATCAAAGTTTCAGCTACTCTGAATGTACTCTGATGCTCATTTCTTATTGTTGCTCTTGCTATCGATAAAATGTTCTTTATTGCAAATCAGGAGGTGTAGGGAAACTATGTCCTTCTTGTTGGCGGCCCAGTCCTTTTTGAAGGACTTTCCTACAGGGGGAATTTTCTGCCTCGGGAGACCCTGCCTTCCCACAGCGGAAGCTGGAGCTCACTTCCTCAGGCTTCCTTGAAGCTAGGGGGTAACCGTGTCACCCAGCTCCACCGGCCAGATTCATGGATGCCATTTTGAATTATGAAACTGGTTTAAACTGGCTTAAGTCCATTCTGGTGAGGGTGGCAGTCGATACAAGCTTTCTGCAAGGTTGCAGGGGTGAGAGTTCTAGAGTGTCCAGGGTTCTGTGCGTTGCCCAGATGCATCCACTGGTATTTCTGATGGAGCAGTTCTGTGGTGAGATTTCGGCGGCATTTGTGACCTGGTTTTCTGGCCCTTCTAGGGTCTCCCTGGGCTACCCTTTTGTGAATTCCTTCTCTGTTCAAACCAGTGAGAGTAAGTCAGCCTTACTTGCCACCAGGAACCCTGGATGATTTTATGGGTCATTCATGTCCCAGACCCATGAGGGTGCAAAATATCATCATAATCACCTTGGGGCTCCCTGTTGGACCTCTGCCAGTTGCCATATAGTTTTCCTTCCTTCCTGAGCATCAGTCAAGAAAGGCTTAGACCTAGGGACATCTAGGTTGGCCTGCCTTTGAGTTAGTTCCTCCCCAGTTGAAATTAGGCATTTGTCCTGGGAGCTGGGGAGGAATGGGGTAATGATCATACTCTTGGGTTGAATAGTTAAGAGAATCTTGGACTTCTGGGGTTCATCTTGTCAACCGCTGAAGTATGCATTTCAGGCTTTTGCAAATTCCCTTCACCTCTCAAGTCTTCCATCCAGGATGAGCGTCTTTCTAAAACTTCTTCACCTTTTTCCAAATCTTTCCAAAGTGCCACATGCAATGAATTCAGATGACATATTGTATACATTCATGTTTTTGTTTCTGTTGGGATTTGCTGTTAGTTTTGTGGGATGAAATGTTTCTAAATTATCTATCTTCGATAGATGTTTTAAATTTTAAATTTACATTTAAACACATTTAAATTTGTTGTTTTAAATTTTACCATAGTCTTTGCCATGAGCTGTGCTGTTTGAGCTTGAATATTTTATTAAAAAAGGCCCTGACGAACAGGGAACCCCTCTTGCTTACTCAAGGCTGACTTAACTGTGGTCACTCCGCCTGTAACAGCGTGAAGAGAATTCGTGCAGTTACCCTCATGCAGTTTGCATGAGTTTCTTGAGAAACATGCAGATCACACAGGTACACTTTGTAACATTTTTTAAGTTAAAAAAAATTTATGTATTTATTGGAGAGAGAGAGAGTAAGAGTGCAAATTAGAGGAGAAGCAGAGCAGGAAGAAGGGGAAAAAATCTCGGACTTCATGCTGAGCACAGAGCCTGACCTGGGGCTTGATCTCATGACCCCAAGATAATGACCTGAGTTGGAACCAAGACTCAGAGACGCTCAACCAACTGAGCCACCCAGGCACCCCTGTGAAAAAAATGTTAAGTAGTATCTAGGGAATTGCTTTAGCTTTTCCTTTATCATCAGTATGGAGACCCAGCATGAGGAAACAAAAGGGGAAAAAAAACCGCTTTGAACACTAATAAATAAATTGAGATGAAACCTCTGATGTTCTAGAAAACTGCATTATCACCTTGGTACCCAGAGACTCAAGTGACAAGCAGAGACATTCAACGTCATTGGATCTCCACCAGCTACCAGGCACCTTGTCAGATCGGTGTGTGCCTTCCTGTTCTGTTTTTTAAGGAAGAGTTCCCAGGTTGAGGAGGACATGGTTCCGTTCCTTCCCTTCTAGCAGTCCACATCCCGGAGTAGGGCTGACATGTTCCCTGACGCTCTCCTAGCCCAATGGTACTTTCTTGGTGGAAAGCAGCCTTATAGCAGGGGGAGGCCTTCCTAATCATGTTCCTCACTGCATGTGCTGGGAAAGGGGGACCCAACTCAGAGCTGCCCACTGCCTAATTTGTTAAGAGAAACCCCGTTTCATGTTTGGTGGGCGGAAATTCCTAACCACACCCCCTTCAGTCCCCACTGGCGATGCCTCCTCCGTGGCCATCAGCTGCACCCGTGTTGTCTTGTTTCTGCCTGGAATTAATTCCCCTTCTCGCCCCGATCCCAAGCACCGCCTCCGCTGTCACTGAGACAACACTTTCCAGGAAAGCCGTTCTGCTCGCCGCACCCTCCAGGCCGGTCCCTCCTGCTCACCGTGTGAGTCCATATGGCCCCATACTTTCCTGTCCCAGAAACACTGACCACATTGCTCTGGAATCTCTTGTTGGTTGGTCTGACTTGCACTTGGGGACAGTAGGGACCATTTCTAATCTTTGCCCTCCTCGTGGTTGGCCTGCAGTTGGCATTAGTAAATGGAATCGGTCATTTAACCAAACTGTGTAATTAATAAGATCTGTGATGAGTCTGGAACTGTGGTATGGGCAACGGGTGGTTCAAGGGAAGGAAAATGGTCCTGGCTGGGCCGTTGACAAGCTCCGCGGGCCTGGGCAGGGCGCTTTGCCGCCCAATCTCAGTCTCGGTAACTGTGGTAACTTGTACCTTCCTGAGGACATTCTGAGGATTATATGAAACACTTAACTGAAAGCACTGGGTACCTAGTAAACACTTCTTAAGATGCTGTTAATGTCATTGGTCAGCCGAGGGTGGGCCGGCTCGCGGGACTGAGGAACCCACAATGAAGGAACAGGAGATCTGAAAGATCATCTCATCCATCCGTCCGTCCATCCATTCGTCCATCCATCCATCCATTCCTTGTGTTGATAGTCTGATGAAAGTCAGACCCAGGAAAGATTATTGTGACTGGAGACAGTAATGTGGAAAATGTGAGGCTGAAACTCTTCATCTCTTGGGTAGGGTTTGAAAGCACACGCTGCAGTGGGACGGTCACAATGCCCGCACTCTCCCCCGTGTCATTCATGTGATTATTTTCTCATTCAGTCTGCGGTCCCGAATCCGGTCCTCTTTACAACACGGCATATGCATTCGGTCCTCACCACTGCATGAAGTGCTACTGTTCTCCCACTTTCCAGATGACGAGACAGGCACAGAGATGTTAAGTGACTTGCCGGAGATCACGCAGTCAGCAGGGTAGGGCCGGCCGCAGACCCAGGCAGGCTGGCTCCAGGGGGCCCGCGGCCCAAGTGCCCCTCAGAGCGTGTGCACCGAGCCCAGGAGGGCCAGAGGGTCAGACGCCAGAGACGGTCCTTCAGTGGTTTACTGCTGGGCGAAGATTCCAACCCCTTTCATGAAGTCGATGAGATTTAGAGACAGAGCCAAGGGCTCTGGCCAGGGTGGGTTTCCTGGAAGAGGTCTGTGAGGTGGAGATTAGCCTATGGCGTGTCTGTGAGGATCACCTGGGAAGGGAGGACGAGGAGGAGGGGGCAGAGGGCACATGGAGAGGCCAGGGGGCCTGGCCTTCTGGGGCTGGGAGGACCATCTCAAGTGACGGCGGGGCCGGGGAGGGCGTACCCAGCACGGCCCTCGGCACGCAGTGTGAGCTACTTCAGGCTGTGCTTGGACTTGACTGAGGGTGGCTGAAACAGAGGCTGACGATGAACTTGACTACCACGCAAGATAAACACCAGCAGGGGAGCCTGAGGGCAGTGCCTGTGCCCCTGAAGAACACCTGAGCTTAAGTTCCACTCTCTACCTGGTGACACCTCCATGTGGACCGACAGAATGGGCCGCGATGCAGTTAAGGGCACGAAAAATAATTCGCTCAAGGAGCCCAATAGCGGGGAACTCCTGGGTCCGGCTTGCTGAGCAACGTTGTGGCCATATAGCCTTAGGTGTCTTCGGTGGGATGGCGAGGTGATTCAATCAGACGCAGATCCATGAAAGGAGTGTTTCTGGTTTGTTAAATTACCACACTGACAGCAAGGGCGGCTGGTTTGATTTGCACCTGGTATGATAAGAGACTAATTATACAGCAGGGTGACCCACAGGGCAGGGGACGATCTCAGTCATAGCAACACAATATTTATCCGGACAGCAGACAGTCAAGCTGCTAATTCAAGATGCAATCTTTTCCAGGGACTCAGCCAATGCAATAAAAAACAACTTTCTCCATTCCTCACCCAGGCACCCTCTGGTTCTCGGAAATACAACCGCAGGTTACTTCTTGTCAGCTCCCAATGCAAAACCTATTTACTGGTGACTTTTTAGTAAGTATTTTTATTTGAAATAATCACCATTTTAAAAGTCTGATCAGTGAGAGGGCACCAAAACACAGAACCCCAGAAACCTTTGCTTTGCTCTGTGTACGTTAAAAAAAATTAAAAAATAAAAAATAACAACAGAATTTCAGACTGTATTTCTTTTAAATTGGAGATTTTATCTGATTACAAAAGAAATGCATACATGGGAGAAGTTTTGAAAATACACAAAAGGAAGCAGACCAAAAAGAAGAATCCTAGAGATAATCATTAGTAATACTGGGTAGTAGTTCCTTCCAGATGGTTTTTCTTTAATTGATTATAGACAGATACATATTCATTTATAACTTGTGGGGGTGTGCCTGTGTATAGAATGCAGGAGTTGGCAGACAATGGCTGGCACTCATTCTCATGTACTGTCTGTCTGTGTTACAACAGGGGAGTTGAGTAGCTCTGAAGAGACCATGTGGCCCACAAACCCGAAAATATGAACTATCTGGCCAATGACAAAAAGGTTTTTCAACCCGTGTACTGTGTCAGGCACCCTGTGGCCATTAGGTGTTCTTCAGAATTGTGTGTTCCAGTGAGTAGATGGAAGTTTTCCGTGTTTCCACGTGTCCCTTATTCCTGATGGACACATTCAGTCCCATCGGTAAACCTACTTGGCTCCATGTCTAGGATGTGTCCTAGACACCTCTAACCTCCCCCATCTCCTGGAACTTGCACCAGCTCTCGTTTCTCACCGGCGCCCTCTCCTCCCTCGATCCCGAAGAGCGGGTCTGCACACACCAGCCAGAGCTCGCTGTTTCAGCGACTTCCCGTGCCACCCAGAGTGCAGCATGTGCCAACACTGGGGGACCTCGGGTGTGATGCCCGCCTCGCTGCCAGGATCCCACAAAAGCGTTTGGCTGCCTGATGTTATGAACTTCCAGGCATATAGATTTAAAGGGTCGAGTTTGGGGCTTCTGGGTGGCTCAGACAGTTGGACGTCTGCCTTTGGCTCGGGTCATGATCCCAGGGTCCTGGGGTGGAGCCCCACTTCAGACTCCCAGCTCAGCGGGGAGTCTGCTTCTCCCTCTCCCCGCCCCTCCCCCTACGCACACACGTGTGTGCGTATGCGTTCTCTCTCTGTCAATAAAATCTTAGAAAAGGGTCCAATTTTCTACTCATACTAATTGTAACCACTGTGAAATCACTGTTTGCTAATTTGGTTATGTTCATCATATAGAATCTCATCTTATTTACATCTCCTGTTAGCTTGAAAGTGCTGCTTTTCCTGGTCTCCCTTCATGTCTTTTATTGACACTGGGGCCCCTTTCAGAGTAACGCGTTTGCAGAACAAGTTGTCGTCACTACTAGGTTGTGATGGAGCACATTAAAAAATTGGTCACTGGAAATCGTACCAACCGAGCTATAAACAACTATTTGGATCAGTCTTTTTCTTTTATCCTTTTCCTCCCGGTCTTTTTTTTTTTTATTTGGCAGAGAGAGACACAGTGAGAGAAGGAACACAAGCAGGGGCAGAGAGAGAGGGAGAAGCAGGCTTCCCACCAAGCAGGGCGCTCAATGCGGGGCTCGATCCCAGGACCCTGGGATCATGACCTGAGCTGAAGGCAGACACTTAAAAACAACTGAGCCACCCAGGTGCCCCTCCCCTCCAGGCTTACTGAGCTAGAACTGAGCTATAACATTGTATAAGTTGAAGACGACAACATAATGGTTAAATATATGTATTTTTGCAAAATGATGACCATAGGAAGATTAGTTAGTACCTGTCACCTCTTGAATTTTTCTTCCCTGGGATGAAAACTTTCAAAATCTCCTCTCTGCATAAGTTTTTATAGTCATTATGCTGTGCATTCTGTTCCCAGGACTTATTTGTCCTGTGACTGGAAATTGGCTTACCTTCACCAAATCTCTCCACCTCCTGCCTCCGGCAACCACCCATCTGTCCATCAGTCTTTACCATGAGACTAGTTACTATATCACTTTTTGAATAAATTTCTTTTTAGAAATAATTTAATTCCAGTATAGTTAACATACAGTGTTAGAGATTAGTTGCAGGGGCACAATATAGTGATTCAACACTTCCGTATGACACCCTCTTAAATGCCTTAAATGCCCTCTTAAATCCCCATCACCTAGTTACCTAGTTCACCCATCCCCCACCCCTTTCCAAATCAATTTCTTTTTTTTTTTTTTTAAAGATTTTATTTATTTATTTGACAGAGAGAGATCACAAGTAGGCAGAGAAGCAGGCAGAGAGAGAGAGGAGGAAGCAGGCTCCCTGCTGAGCAGAGATCCCGATGTGGGGCTCGATCCCAGGACCCCGAGATCATGACCTGAGCCGAAGACAGAGGATTAACCCACTGAGCCACCCAGGTGCCCCTCCAAATCAATTTCTGAAAGACATATTTGCATGAACATTTAGCCCTTCAATTGTGAGGTCACACCCCCACAAATAATTATGAAATCTGATAAATGCCTTTTTCTTTCTCTTTGATTATACTGTTACTTGGTATTTTTTTCATTTTTCTTTTTTTTTTTTTAACCAATTCTATCGGGTAACCTCTGTGACAACTAAAGGCTTCCCAAACTAGCACTGATGGAGGTCATTTCTGCTGTTCTTCTTCCCCGAGCACTTTTCTCTTCACAATAAAGAAATTGAATATACAGTCCTAGTATATGACAGTTATAGTTAGAGCACTATCATGTGGCCACGTCCTCTTTTTCAGGGATAGTTTCAAGCAAAACCAAGCAAAGCATGTTTTAAAGGAATGACTGTGACCCTGTGGGGGACCCTGAAGGGTACCGCCGGGTCCCTCTTTGGAAATGAACCCTGATTAATACCCCTGCTAGGAGGAGCCTCACTCTTGTGTTCAGGGCTTATAAACAGTGACGAGCCTGGGAACAACTGTTTCTCATTTTGGCGAGGCTCCCTGTCCAGCTCCTCACTTGGGGACAGTGGCGCTTTCGTGGGGGAGAGGGGACCCCATCATCCTGGAAAACACATGTACATCGTGTCTCCTCTTGCACATCTCTCCGCAGCCGGAGCTTCCTGTCCTCTGTTACGGCTTCAGACACAGTGTGTTCTGTGCTCTTCACTTGCATTTAGGACTTGAGGTGATTTTAAATTTTAACTTGCTCGTGATGGGCCCGGAAGCTGGATCAGGAGGAATCTTACCCGAGTCACTACCTTCCACGGTGTCCCTCTGACTCGTGGTTTCATTGTCTCATGAAGCCAAGTTTGCTATAAACAATTCGCATTGGTTATAAATAAGCAGATTGAAAGCAGCATCTGGCCGTGTGAATCCACTGTGGAAGTGGATGGTGGACCGTGTGTGTGGCGTTGTCATGGTTTGATGCTAAAAGTAGGTGCAGGTGAAGAAGCCAAGTCTCTTGTTTCTATTTTTAAACCGCGAACTTCCTCTAGTACTCAAAATAGGAAAGAAACATGGAAGGTAAGGACAAAGGCACACGTGGAGAGGAAGCCTGACGTTGGTTTCGATCCTGGAAGTTCTACCAGCGTAAGGGAAGAAAATGGGAGGTCGTTCCCCGCTTTCACGACAGTGAAAGTAGCACAGTGGAAGTAGCTCTCCCGTGCGCCCAGCTCCCCTCCAGGAGGCTGCTTGTGCCAAGAAGGAGCGTTCACAGTGCCCTGTCTTGAATATGTCACTGGAGGTGGGTGCCCAGGCTTGTGTTACCCTGGGTCAGGCCCCTCTGCCTGCTGGGTTCAGTCCTGGTGTCTCCTCTTGGCGGGTGCCGCTGCGGAGTGGGAAGGAGGCAAGATAACCCTGCAGGGGCCCGGGCGCGCTGTGGGTGGCCCCGGGCTCGGTAGGAGAGTGCGGGCCAAGGTGGGGCAGGTCGGGTGGAGCGGTGCCAAGAGGGCAGTGAGGTGGCCCCTTCAGGTGTCCGAAGGGGCGGAAAGAGGAGTCATTGGACAGGGCAGGTGGGCAGACACCAGTTTGCAGCCAGAATGACTAGAGCGACGCGGTCAGTAACATGAGGCTGGACCGTAACTCAAATGACAAGTTCTTATGGGGCCGGCTGAGTCTTCAGCACTACAAATGATTGAAGACATAAGTGAATAGGGGAGGGGACCTCATCTGCTTGAGGGAGGAATTCCAAATCCTATAGTCACTACTTCCCCATTCAGGAGATAGAGCTGTGTCCCTGTGCGTCACTCCCTCCGCCGTGAATGGGAGCCGGACACAGACTTGTTTTCAGATGGCAGCGTGCCAGAGAGAAACAATACCCTTAGAATGGAGAGTCCTGGCAAACCCTGCCTCTTCCAGGCGAGCAAGTTCACATTACCAGGGAGCGGTCATGTGGACGTCACGAACCCCTGACACGCTGTGAGGAGAAGGGCCTTCACCTCTGTGACCTTTTCCCCTAAACTCTGCAACCTCAGTCTGACTGTGAGAAAAGCATCGGACAAATCTGAATTGAGGGCCGTTCTCTGGAACACTTGGTCCCTCCAAGATCCTCCTCAGAACTGCGAAGGTGGGGAAACCAAGGCAAGTCTGAGCAGGTCTCAGACCACAGGAGGCTAAGACGATGGGACAGGAAGGAACATGGTGCCTCAGAGGGGATCCTGGAAGAGAAAAAGGAGCTGGAACTTGCAGGATCGAAATCAACGCCAGGCCTCCTCTCCACGCGTGTCATTTGTCCTCACCTTTCTCTGGGGTGGGAATGGGTGGGATTCCAATGACGTCTGGAGTTCCGTTCCTAGTGACGTCGCAGTGCTAGGGTGTAGTTGTGACAAACGTACCGGGGTCATAAAAGTTGTTCACCCAGGGCAACTAGTTGGTGGGAGAGAGTGTATGGTCGCTCTCTGTGCCATCTTTGTTCCTCTTCTATGAATCTGAAATTCTTCCAGAACTTAAAATGTATTAAAATGAAACAAGTTCGTGTATGCTTATGGGAGACAAGCTCTGGATGCTGGAAGAAACCCCCCATGAGGAGTCCTGGAGGCAGGACGTCGGGGATGAACGCCATCAGAGCCTCACTGGGCCCGGCTCCTCTTCCGAGGTCCTGTATAGTCACATTTGGATTTGTCGGCTTTTAAAGCTCATTGCTTTGCTGGTCACAGACAGGGTTCTCCTTGTGCCCTGAGAGACATGAGGTCACTACAGGATGCCTTAAAGTTGTTGTGAACAGATCATTTGGAACCGGGCAGTGGCCAGAAGGAGTCAAGCCACATTTCCAAGAGACCAGCTTATCCTCACTCAGACAGCAGTGGAGGCACTGACGAAGACGCCGTCCCGTTGAGTTATCGGAGCAGTCTGCCCTCCACGAGAAGTGGTAGCGAGGTCTCTTAGGGCCCTGCTCTCCCCCACTTATCAAGACCAGCAGATGTTCAGCTTTCTTGCTGCATCTGCTTCTAGAAGAGCTGGTTCCTCTTCACGAATGCCTAAAGGCTGTAGGATATTGGCCCAGGAGCCCATTTCCCCACAACCCACTGCCTGGAGGAGACGTTCTTTCAGTGTCTGAGACGGCTCTTCCCTCGGGCTGGGTCAGCAGGTGGAATTCCCCCAGCCAAGGCCCCAGGAGTACCAGATGGCACATGGTGAGGAGGGACAAGGAGGCTTTCTGGTCACCCAGCCCATAACCTCGAAGCCAATTTGGAAATAATGATTAACTGTTAGAGGACTGTTCTGCTGAGAAGTCATCATTTCAGGTTGGCTTCTCCATGAAATACCGGGTGAATGTATAGCCAGGAAGCCTCTTATCGGTTGCTATTTGAGGAGTGAAAAATAAGTTTTCACACTGACATAAGCCAAAGGTGATAAGGAAGATATAACAAATAACATATAACAAACTTCTTACACAACCCATAGTTAAACGGCTTATGGTTGCTCGGTCTAGCATTATGTGTTTAGGCTCAAGAGAGGATGTCGGTTTTGAGCCGTGCGCCACTCTTGGAGAATCCCTCCGAACCTTGCCTCCCACACAGACCTCTCTGGCTCTGCAACTTGCAGCCTGAGAAATTTTCCATTTCCTGATGTTTGCTAAGAGCAGTGGAACCTGCCAGGGTTCTTTCTCTCCGTGGCTATTTGTTCTAAGTTTCCTGGAACCAGAGATTCTCTGTGGAGGACCTTCACCCCTGAAATACACGTGCAGGCTTAGAAGAGAGCTTTGGGGAGGAAAGGGAGCGAGACGCAGTCAGGACCGCTGTGTTCTGCGGAGGGACACCTGACCCAATGAGGAAACTTGGCTTTAATTTTTACCAGAGTGTATCTTCCTCCGAGAGTTTTAGAAACGTTTTCTTCCTTTCCCTTTTTCTTCCTCCCTCCCTTCTCTCCTTCCTTTCCTTCCTTCTTTCTTTTTTTTTTCTGTAAGGGAGGTTGAGGATGGACAGGACGAAGCAGAGAGAAAGGAATCAGCTCGATACCGGGATGTGTCAGCTGTTGTAAGGAGACGAGCGGGGAAGTAAGGAGAGAAAGCAGTGGCCGGTGACCGCGAGGCCCTCGGAGAGGGCATCCCACGCCGAAGTTTGCCAGGGCTGTGTGCAGCGCAGTGAAGCGAGAGGCACAGGACACAACCCCGAACCAAGCCGGTGCCAAAGGTTGAGGTGATGCAGGAGGTCCCAGCGCCTGGCCTGCTTCAGAGTCTTCTTCTCGGGGCTTCCTTGAGCCGTGGCCAGATGCCTCTTCTTCCTCCTGTCAGTGTTTCCCGGAGGCTACTCCTGTACTCGGTGCCCCGCCACTTCCTGCTCTTGTCCCCCATCTGCCCTTGAACCCTTCCTGTTATGAACCCGCTGACTACTTCAAAGGGTTATTTGCCGTGTTCACACTTTGCTTCTTGGATCCCGGTGGTCACTAACTGCTACATATCACGGTATGAAAATCAACAACCTACAGAGAAGTCTTGAACAACGTTAAGTGTGAGGGGCGCCAGTCCCCCACATAGTTGATAATTCCAGGTATAACTTTTAACTCCTCAGAAACCTTACTCACAGCCTACCGTTGACAGAAGCCTTACCGGTAACATGAATGGGCGATTAACACCTATGATTAACACGTATCTTATATGTTGTATGTATTAGATGCTCCATTCTTACCATGGAGTGCTAGAGAAAAGAAAATGTTATTAAGAAAATCATAAGGGATGCCTGAGTAGCCTAGGTGGTTTAGGTGTCCCACTCTTGGCTTCAGGGCACGTTGTGATCTCCAGGTCATGGGATGAAGCCCCGCTTCGGGCTCTGCGCTGAGCGTGGAGTCTGCGTAAGATTCTCTCTCACCCTTGCCCTCTGCCCCTCCCCCCACTTGCACTGTCTCTCCAAAAAAAAAAAAGAAATCATAACAGAAAATACATTGACAGTCCTGTACTCTATCAGGAATAAATTCACATATAAGTGGACCCCTGTTTTTCAAGGGTCAACTGTATAATGAACTTTTTTGTCAAGAAACGTATTTGATCAGAAAGTTAGGACATCAGCACGCCCCCATAGATCCAGCTAGCACGGGACACGGCTCCTGGAGGCTCTCGCGTCTTTACGCTGCTCCCTATGAGCCTGTCTGCCCCCCGGCTTCTCTCCAGTCCTGGACCCCCTTTCCCGTCCCGCCACTGGCTGACTCCTCCCAGATGGCTTGTCCTTCCACCCCTGCCCTCTGCGGCTCCCCCAGGCGGCTGGCTTCTCTAGCATCCCTTGGGCAGCTGCACTCTGTCACATCTAAATCGTGCTTTCTAGATGGCTTTGCTTCAGCATACCACGTTGGGGGGGGGGGAACCATTCCACCCGTGGCAGGAGCAGATGGTGGGTTGGGAAGGCGTGAGCAACACTCGCTGGCCAACCTGAGTGTCCGTGGCAACGTTGGGTCCTGCTGGGGTTCCGACTGAGACCAGAACAGATGATGTGACAATCCAGCACAAATTAACAAAATGGATGTTCCGACAAATAGAGGTGAGAAATGGTGAGGTATTGGGTCCTGCAGTTGGTGGCCTGAACAGGTGCACCATTCAGGGGTCTGTTGACTTCATGCTGAGCATGAAGGGGTCTGTTACTAATCACACCAGGATGTGAGGTGCAGCTGGGGACTGTCCTAGGCTGGGAAATCAGTTGACGACAGTGATAAGCCCAGAAAAGGGTGAAGGTCAAGGAGAAAGCTGGAGGGCAGGGACGTCGGAGGCTCCATGTCTTGGTTTTGGAGAGCCGGCTATTTTTGGATGAAAAGAAATTTGAAGAAACCACTCTGTGTGCTAAGCTTAAAAAAAGTAAAAAGATAAAATGGGTAACTGGGTTGATTCTGTTCTCATTATTATGAAAAGAGACTGAGGAAAAAGGTTCCCACTTTCTCTTCTGGGCTGGGCTGTCCAGAGGATCTAGGTCACAGTTTTTCCACTGTATCTTGAGCAACCCCGGATTTTCAAGGACTCGATTCAAGGGTTGTCTTTGAGGGGGAATGAAGGTCAAGTTTCAGTGCCCTGTCCTCCCCCCATTTAAACCGGAGTAACTCTTTTGGGTGGTTATATCTTTTATATACTAAAGTTTGTTTATAGCATTTGGGGGGAAAAAAAAGGTTTTATTGCTCTGAAAGTCACCGATCTAGGACAAGTCTCAGTATGATTCTACCAACCAGAAAGCAAGAGAGACGGTGCCGTCTTTCTCAGGACTGTGTACTTGTGATTGTTCATTGCTGAGTGGTATGATTGACATCACAGACACATAGGGTCACTTGAGCCTTTGATTTTTTTTTTCCCCCTTCTTCTTCTTTTTAATCTAAGGGGAAAAAATGTTGGTTTTTTGCTTTATTCCAAAAATATACTGTCTTTGATAGCAGCAAACATGCTCTGTTGACAAAACTGGAGGCAAGTAGGGAAAGGGAATTCTAACACTTCTGAGTCAGTGGTTGAACGGAAGACTCACATGGGCTTTCTTTTCCTCCTCCTTTCAACCAATACCTCTCTGCCACCAAAGAGCGAACTGCTCCAAGACAGAGACTGTTACCGGTCTGGCTTGAGAGAAAATCCTGAAGCCTGAAAGGTCTGCTGGAATGTACTTCAGAAGGCCTTGTTTCCCAGGTGAAAAAGCAAGGATTTTTTTTTTCTTAGATTTTTTTTTTAAAGATATTTTTCATCAGTGATAGAAGCCACAGAAATAACCCCCTTCTATTTAAAAGTCAAATTTTTCTTTTTTGTATTTAAGAACAATTTTTTTCTTGTAAAAGTAACTTATATGTACTTGTTACTGAAAAACAGAAAACACAGATGGGCAAAAAGAATAAAATGAAAAGCATTCATTATTTCCTTAAGCCACGGAAGAAAACCACAATTAACACCTCAGTGTAAATCCTTTAAAATCTTTTTCCTTCTTCTTCCTTACCCTCCCCTCCTTGTCTTCTTAGTTTCCCTTTTTTCATATATATCTTTCCAGGTATTTTCATCAATAGATAAATGTGTGTTTTTACATAAATGGGCCTATACACTTTTCTGTTTCTCTCTTTTTTTCTGTTTCTGTTCTCTCTTTTTCAGCTCACTGTATTGTGGAAAGATTTTAATAACACTCCCATTCTTTTTAGCAGCAGCATGGAATCTCATTGCACCAAAATTCAATTAATCCCTTAGGCCTCTAGGTTGTTGGTTTTATTTTTTTTGTTATAAGCATCTCTACATTTAAAATTTGTGTATGATTTATAAGGCACACAAAATATTTACAAATAACATGACATGACATTGAAAATATACAAGTTCAGGGTGCTCAGGTGGCTCTGTAGGTTGGGTGTCTGACTCTTGGTTTTGGCTTTAGTCACAACCTCGAGGTTGTGGGAACCAGCCCCATGTCAGACTCTGGGCTCAACATGTGGTCAGTTTGGGATTGTTTCTCTCCCTCAGCTGGTGTGGCAGCTCTCTCCCTAAAATAAATAAGTCTTTTTAAAAAATGTAAAATAGGTGCTTGTAACTTAGAATCACACAATATATTTACAGGGTCTATGTTGCTATGTTGTTGATCAGAAGCATTTGGTCGCCCTTAGCCTAAGCAGCAGAGGAGCCCAGACTGAACTAAGATGAAAAACAGAGTGAGCACAGAATGTCAGGGTGACTTACAAACATAGCTCAGTGTGTTCAAGCTGATGGTGAGTCTTCTCTGTGCATAAGAGAGAATACAGTTCCCCTTGCTCTGCCCCTGTTGACCACGTGGAACAATTCTTCACTTATGTAACTCACATTCACTAGTAATATCACCTAAAAATACTAATTTGTTCAGGCCTAAGAGCTAGCTCTACCAGACTTTGTACTCTTACTGAGAAACAGTCACGAAAAGGAAGGTTTGTTGCCCGCTCTGGGAGGGAGGGATTCTGATAGCAGATAGATAAACAGACAGTAGGATAAGATGTTGCTAAATTTTATGGACAAAATGCATCAGAATAGTGGAGTTGAGAATGATACGAGGGATTACTTTTCTAAAAAAAGAAAGAAATGGGAGAAGAAACAGAAAATCTTTGGTTTGCAGAGAAGGTGGGTCCTCTTTGGATTTGTTCTTTGGAGATATGTATGGGACTTCCAGGAGTTAAAAGATAAACCAAGGGACATTATATATAAATTTTTAAGAGTTTGTGTGTGCAAAAATCAGCTGGACTCAAGTGGCACTCAAGTGATTAGGAGCACTTCTCTGTCAGGAGTTGGGAGAAGACTTTGGTAGAGACTATGTGGAAACAAAGCAAGGCAATTATTTGCTTGGCTATAGCTCGAGTGGTTGCCTTATTTAGGGAAGCCTTTTGGATGCTTGTGATTGGTCATCCTTGGGTTAACCTTGAGGCGTTTATAGACTTACATTTTGGTTTGCTAATGCAGAATGTTAAAGCCTGAGAACCTTCTCGATCTCAATGGCCTCCTTGCTTCACACAGCATGGGTTAATTGAGATAGTTAGTACTCAGTGATGCGGGAGTACATTTTGAACAAGTGGCTCAGACTGGGTAGGGGTGAGGTGGCTGATTTGTAGCATTTGCCAATTCCCATGGTGTAAATGCTCCCACCATGGCTGACTGAAACGACCTACTATATATCACTGAACAGGAGAGGGAGGAGATAGGAAGAGTTGCCATGAGCTAGTTAGAAGCAGCTCCCATCACCTCAGCTAGTAGGTGGTAGGACCTATGGCCTGGAGTTCTGGAGTGTGTCCAGCAGGGGATGTAGGTTTGGGGATAGAGGTGGGGGTTAAAGTCGGGGAAGAGAGAGATTTCCTAGGGGTATCGTATAGCATGGAAGGGGAGGGTGGGCAGCGTTGCAGCGCTAGGACTGTGTTCACAAAGAATGGGTCCCCTCCAGCAGCATCAGCAGCATCTGGGAGCAGATTCATGGCTTGTCCCTGGTCTGCAGAATTAGAGTGGCCAAGGGTGGAGAAGCCTTGCCCTCAAGATCACCCGTGTTGGAAGCCTTAGAAGAGAGGCACCGAGAGAGACCAAGAAGGAATGTTGAGAGAAGCTGGAGCCGTGCACAGAAAGTAGAGTCTTTGAGACTGGCGTGGGGACAGCGCCAGGACAGAGGGACAGCAGTGCCAAGGTCAGGGTAGGGGCAGAAGGTAGATTGTAACTGGTGAGGACTGATGACCACAGACCACTGGTTAGGACCTTCAGCTGAAAGAACAGAAGACAGAACTCAGTAACTAGGAGATATGTGGTCAGTGATGCAGTTTCTGGAAGAGGCCTGATATGCTTGTGGCTGAAGGAAAGGGTAGAGTTCTGGAGGGTCCTGAACCAGTAAGAGGGAGATGGGATGGGGCACCTGGGTGGCTCAGTTAGTTAAGCATCTGCCTTTGGCTCAGATCATGATCCTGGGGTCCTGGGATTGAGTCCCACGTAGCATCACGCTCCCTGCTCATCGGGGAGGCTGCTTTCCCTCTGCTCCACCCCCTGCTCTCTCTCTCCCAAATAAAATATAAAATCTTTAAAAAAAAGGAAAAAAAAGGAGATGGGATAATTGGTGGCACAAATTGGAGAAGCAAGGAGGGGAGGGATCAATAACTCGGGGCACAGCCTGGCCTTGGAGAAGTCAGTTAAGGGATCTTATTCTTGTCTTCAGAGGCTAGAGGGAGGAGGGATGGAGAAGATATATAGACTAAATGCTTCGTGGACTTCTCTAGTACTGTCCTCTTCATTGTCTTTTGTAAATCCCTAACCCTTCTCCTTTTTGATTAAAAGCAATTCTAGGGGCACCCGGGTGGCTTAGTTGAGCGTCTGACTTTTGATTTCAGGGTCGTGAGATTGAGCCCTTGTCTGGTTCCACTCTGGCTGTAGAGTCTGCATAAGATTCTGTCTTTCTCTCCCTGTCTCTCTGTCCTACTCCTCCATGCCCCCCAGAAGAATTCTGGAAATGTTTCTGAAATAGTTGGTAAGATTATGTTAACCAGTGTGTTCTCACAGTAGTTTTTCTTTTATGTTTAACTTAAACCAATTTTGGCAGAGAAGTAGAAAATTAAGCTCTGGAGCTGTATGGACCACCAGAAATATAATGCAAGCTACATATATGAATTAAAATTTCTAGAAGCCATGTTAAATAAAAAATAAGTGAAATTAATTTTAATATTTTATTCATATGCCCCCAATATTATCATTTCAACACTGTAGTCAATATGAAAATCAGTAACAAGATGTTTTACATTCTTTTTCTACTGAGTCTTCAGACTGTGCCCCAGCCACACTTCCAGGGCCCAGTGGCTGCCATATTGGATGGTGTGGCTCTGGAGGGTCCACAGTGTTTGTAGCACTGAGTGATGAGAGAAGAAATCAAAATGTACCTATTCTTAGGAGGTGACACAGACTCTGTCTTTGATCAAATTCTAGTCAGCCTCCTCTGAGCTTCTTTGCAGCTAGGCTTTATCCTTAGGTATGTTCTAAAGAACCCAGTTTTGGGGTTTTTGTTGTTGTTGTTGTATTTTCTTAAGTTTTTATTTAAATAATCTCTATACCCAATGCAGGACTCGACCTCTCAACCCTGAGATCAATAGTCACCTGTTTCTCTGACCGAGAAGCCAGGTACCCCCTCAAGAACCCAGTTTTATCTAGAATCCTGTCAGGTCATTTTAACAAGGATCCCTCCCCCTTGATATCTGATGACCCTTCATCTCTGACCAAATTCCTCATCTCCCAACACCTCAAGGTAATAGCCCATCAGCCTGGCCTGCCTTCAGCAAGAATTCTGTTAGGCCAAGTTAGCAAACAATTAACCTTCCTGTCATAGTGATTTTCTGTCCACTGAGGACTCCCCCACTCCTGCACCCACACCCACAACTTGGCCGTTCATGCTAATACTGCCCTGTAACCTCCAAGAGAGGGAGAGTCCCTCCTATTATCTCTGATAGAAAGTTCCAGAGCCTTAGTCAAAGCTGTTATAGAAGAGTAGGGAGAAAAAACTCAGACCAATGATTTTGTGACAAAGGACCCTCGGGAAAAGTAGACAATTAGCTTTGATATGGCAATGATTTTTTTTAGCTCACATACTATATGATGAAACTGCAAAAAAATAAAAATTAATGTATATTACTAAAAATGCATGCATATTTTGGAAGAGTATTGATACAAGAAAGCTTGAACTATGGAAGTGTCTGGCCACGGGAACTTTTGCCAGAATGTGTGGGCTCTGCTTTCTTCATGTGGAGGAGTGACAAGGACACTGTGTACTACAGTCTGTCCCAGTCTCTCCAGAGTGGGTCACCTAACTTTGTGGGGTCCCTTTTCCAGTATCTGAGAATGTTGGAAAGCTTCTGGGCCTTCTAGGTCTCTCCCATGTGTGTGTGCTGTGAACCTGACATTCAGGAAGTCCAGTGGATTTCAGGTCAGCAGTGACAGGGAACCTTTGTAACTCCAACACAGCCCCTCACTCTCCCTCACCACCACAGAGCTGAAGGTGTGCCCAGTGCCAAGAAGCCACCTGCCGTGTCAGCTACGAAGTTTCACTCTGGTTTCTGTAACCTGTGCCATCCTTGTTTGCTTTCCTTGTTTTTGTGAATTTCAGAAATTAACACAAATATACCTGAAGGGGGAAACCATGGTTGGAAAAAGTCATTTAAAAATTCATGAAGAAGGGGCGCCTGTGTTGGTCAGTCAGTTAAAGGTCTGCCTTCGGCTCAGGTCCTGATGCCAGGGCCCTGGGATCGAGCCCCGCATCGGGCTCCCTGCTCAGTGGGAAGCCTGCTTCTCCCTCTCCCACTCGCCCTGTTTGTGTTCCCTCTCACTGTCTCTCTCTCTCTCTCTCTTTCTGTCAAATAAATAAATAAAACTTTTTTTCAAAATAAAAAAATGCATGAAGGAGTGCTTAATTGGAAATATTTTAATAAATATTTCATGGTAGTAACGAGCAATTCATCTGTTACAACACTGAAGACATAACTGTCCTCTAACACCTAGAGGCAGATTTCAGGAACATACTCAGTTCTTTTCTAAACAGCAACTTTAGTTTGGCAACAGCTGAGCTCAGATATTTAAAAAAAAAAAAAATAGTAAAACAGGTGTTTAGGGGAACAAAAGGTAAAATTAATGGGATCAAATTGTTAAAATGGAGAGTTAGATCCTGGTGTGCTTTTCATTGTTGATAACTTTGAATGCAAGTACTGAAATCGTCTCACTGATGGTGTTTTCAGTGTTTGAACTTGTCAATTCTTAAACCTGGAATTTCTCACAAAGTTGTGCGTTGCTTTGGGTCTGAAAGGCACCTGCACAGCCCTATCTTCAGGACATTGCTAGGTCTGTTTGCCTTCAAGGTCAACAGTATTTGAGTTATGTGTTTGAGTACCTGCACCGACTTAATCTTAGACTTTGAAGTCTAGAACTTTAGATCTTGTGTGAGGGATTAAAGAATAGTCAGAATTGTGGCACAAAATATCAGAGTATCCAAAAGAGAGCCGGTTTACGTGTTGCCCATTTCAACTTCCCAATTCTTTGATGTTCTAGAAATCACACATGTAAATGTAAAATATAGTATTGCTATATAGTGACAATGGAAAGCAGGCATTTTTAAAAAGAAAAGCCTATTATTGCTTAATAAGTAGATCCTGCTTACTGCTTTATCTAATGTTCCCAATCAGGAAAAAAAACCCAAATGATTTCAACTTTTCATACAAAACTTTTAGGGTCAATATTTCTCCTAGCCATTTTTTTTTTTTATGAGGAGGGAGCTATACTTTATTTATTTATTTTACTGAGATATGATTGACGTAACATATTTCAACGGAAGATTTGATATTCATACGTAGCAGGAAATGGATGACCACGATAAGTCTAGTTAACATTGGTCAGCACACAGTTATAGGTTTTTGTTTCTTTTGTGAGGGGAACTTGTACTTAGTTATTTTATAACTGCAAGTTTGTACCTTTTGACCGACCAGGTCTAACTCTTCTTTTTTTTTTAAGATTTTTTTTTTTATTTGTTTGAGAGAAAGGGAGAGCAGAAATGGGGGGAGAGGCAGAGGGAGATGCCCAATGTGGGGCTCGATCTCAGGACCCTGGGATCACACCTGAGCAGAAGGCAGACGCCTAACCGACTGAGCCACCCAGGTGCCACCCCAACATTTTCTTCTACCCTCTTTGGAAGCAAGAAAACATGAGGTCATTTTTGTCCTGCCCTTAGAAACTGTAGCCAGTGAGGGTCCTTGGTGATTGATTACTCCCACAGGATGATGAGCCAGGCTATAAAAATATCTCAGGCACACCGCCCGGCCGTGCGCCAATGTCAGGCTGCTCCCCGATGACAGAAGGAAGTCTGTGGGAGAAGTCCTATTGCCCAAAGGCATTCATGGACTCCTCCGTGCACAAACACATTCTGAGCTGAGAAATCTAGATGGCCCAAAGGAAGATTTTCTTGCAAAACAGCGTGTCCCTCAAAACACGGTTGTTTCTTGGTGGTGTTTTTCTTTTCAGTAAAAGATCTTTCGCCGAGTGCCTAAGCATTCTCAGAACAAACAAGGCTCTCAGCTCTGGCACAGCCCATTTCACTCTCCACCCCCAGCCTCCTCCTGTGAGTTGGAGATCTGATAGCCCAGCCTGAAGTTTGAGGCTCCCCGCGGCCACACCGCCCTTCGATGGGTGCCTCGTCGTGCCAGGAAAAAAAGGAAAAAAAAAAAAGGAAAGAGAAAGAGTGGGCAGGTCTAGGTGAAGTCAGCCCAGTAAAGGTTCATAGCTGGGCGGTGACACCTTCTCACACTGCTCAAGAGAAAATGCTTGTTCCCAGCGGCTGTCACGGTACTGGGAGTAAGAGGTGACCTGTTTATTTTTAGAAGGGGACAGTCATCATAGCCCGGCACTTAGCTTCATTCAAGGCGAGCAGGTGCTTTGGAAGTTTGTAAACACCTACTTTCTGAGTAAGGGAGGCGAGCTTCTTTCCAAAGAGGAAGGGACTTGACGACTGGGGAATCTTCCCCCCAATACTTGCTGTTGACAGGAGAGAAAGACTTCCTAGCTCACGAGTCTGCAGCCGGCCGCTCGGTCAGTGTGTTCACAGGGCAGAAATGCCTGAAGCTGACGACTTTGGACCAGGCCAAAGGTAATTCTGAGATATATTTGCTTTTTCTCGAGTCGATTTTACTTGCTAGTTGTCTTTTTGAAAAACATTATCACTCATTTCGAAAGTAGTTTAAAATTAAAATGAAGATGGAATGTCATCCCTCATGCTCAGGACATGGAGTTTTCTGGAGCGCGAAGAGAGGAGCATAAAATTCACT
Organism: Mustela nivalis; assembly: GCF_964662115.1. Taxonomy (NCBI): domain Eukaryota; kingdom Metazoa; phylum Chordata; class Mammalia; order Carnivora; family Mustelidae; genus Mustela; species Mustela nivalis. The sequence goes on from NC_139022.1 coordinate 167,489,554, forward strand.
TAGAAACGCTTAGAAACATAAGCCAGTAAGTGTTGTTCTTGAACAAGGAAGGGGGTGGCCTGCATTTTTACAGACGTGTTTCCCCTTCTGTGCCACACAGAAATTTACTTGAATTTTGTGGTGTTTGATTTTTAACTTGACAGGGCAGTTGTTGGAAATCGAAGCTGGTGACTATTTTATAAAATGTTAGAACATTCCTAATGGCTAAATAGGAGGTCAGTATATCAATTTTGACCTAACTACCCTTTTTTTTCTGCCACAGTCCTTATCTTTGGCAAGGGGACCTATTGGCCCCCACATGCGGTACATTAATTGTATCAGTGTTTTTGATAACACTGAGCTCTAAGAAGGGGGAGAGCGCCAGAAAGAGAAACAGGCAGTGCTAATATGGGCCTAGTGTGTGCCCATCAGGAAAGTCTCCATGTCTGGTCCCGTGGCTGTGTGCACAAAATTTGTATGAATCAGCTTCACTGGAATTCTAAGTAGGGACATTGAGATTCGGATATGAAGAAGAAAGAGAGCTGTGGGAAAAGGGGGGAGCGGTGCCTGGGCTCGGTTGGTTGAGTGTCCAGCTCTTGGTTTCAGCTCAGGTCACGATTTGGGGTCCTGGGATTGAGCCCCTTGTGGGGCTCCATGCTCAGTGGGGAGTCTGCTTGGGATTCTCTGTCTCTCACTCTGTCCCTCCCCACTCCCATGAGCCCACACGCATGCTTGCTCACGCTCTCAAATCAATTTTTAAGATTTCTTTAAAAAAAAATAGGAAAAGGGGTTAAATGACAGTCTGTCAGAAAAAGTAGAAACTGTTAATTCTTTAAGGAACAGGAATGTCCAAATATTTTATTGTCCTTCTATTAAAGATAAGCATCTGTTAAAGCCATAGCATAGGGAAAATCATCAATGGTATTGTCATAGTGTTGTGCGGTGACAGATGGAAGCTACACCTGTAACATATAGGCTTGTACAATCACTGTGTCATACACGTGTAGCTACTGTAACATTGGTGTCAATCACACTCCCTCCAAAAAAGAAAAAAAGATACACATCCCTTTTCAGCCATGAGTGTGTGTGTGTGGTTGACTATAATCAGTTGCACTCCTCTCCTTAAAGGATTCTTTGTAGGTTTTTAGTCTTTATTTCTTCTGGCTTCCTTCCCCCGTACATTAAAGGGGACACTCAGTTGACATTTGATTTAATAATGAAACACCTTTCTATATAAAATGAGACATTAAGTCAAATACTTGAAGATGACGTTTATAAAAGTATCTAGATTTGGGACGACATGGACTGACCAGTTACAAAAACATTCTCAGAGAAATGCAGATGCCAGTCTAGGTTTGAGATGTTGGATTGATCTACTGATACTGTGTTTCCACAAGAACATTTCTGAAAGCAGGACTTCCTCTTTGTGTCTCTGTGTTCTGGCATTCCTGCCAACTCTCTGCATAGAATTTCACACAGGATAAGAACTTTTAATAAATACTTGTTGAATGTATTTATAAAGCATTTTAACACCTGCAGTAACTATCTAGGGAGCCTGATCATCTTAGAAACCGAAAAGAGAGATTTGCCAGAAATGTAGTAAACATGACTTTAATGAAATGTAACATTATCACAGTTAAATTAAATAGTAAGCAATTTTTGATAATTACAAATATTTTGAATTAACTGTTTTAGATGTGAAGTGAACAAACATAAGATCTTTTTCTCAGAATGTTTTACTGGTTCCAAAGGATAAACAGACAAGAAGAAGACTGTAAGTATATATAATACACATATATCTAATAATAGCTATTACCAAGGACTAAAAATACATTTGCTGCAAATGGGAAACTCCCTGTCACTCCTCTGAAGTGGTGGACCCCTGCCCCCTTCTTATTTTGATGAGATAAATGCCAGCATTGAACAGTTGGTGGTTTTCTATACAATATACTTCGTTTTACCTCTTTCCCCCCCTTATCTGTGCAGAAAGTTAAAAAGGGCACCCCAGACAGAGGAAAATTTAGAGTGAGACCAGAAATAAAACATTACACTTGTGAGGGAATTTTATTCTTGCTAAATCTGAGATTGGACGCCATCGGATAACTTCCCTGCCGCCATGTCTGAAAGAGAACCAGTTATAGGCTTGGGTCTGCTGACCAGACTGGTTCTTGGTGCTCACATTTAGCAGGTTCTGGTTGAATTTCACATTCAGGCTTCTCCATGTTACTTTAGTCCCATTTGGCAATTTGGTGACCCGAATGGCTCTGAAACAGACAGGGAGCTCACTCCCAATTTAGTCTTGGAAATCAGTAGAAACCAAATGCTATGAAGCTGTAGGCACCGGAGGCCCAGGGGCTGCCAGGCACCGTGTTATGCTCACCAGATGGACGAGAGGGAGAGGAGCAGGCAGAGCAGAGACCCTCCTCCTCCTCGCTGTTTATGTCGTTGCCAGAAATAGACGCCCTTGGGAAGAACTTCCACAGACTCCGTGCCTCTGTCAAGGTCAGGAGCTGAGGGGAGAGGGTGTGAAAGATGGCATTCTACAGCGGGGTCGTGAAGGCAGAAACCCAAGCAGGAAGCCCGGAGAGCCTGGGGAGAAGGAAAAACATGGGGGCGGTAACCAAGGAGAGAGACGGGATCAAGAAATGTGAGGAAAATTACCCACGGGCCAGAGGCTGGCTCCGCATGGTCCCCTGCCCCACCTCAGTCCCCACCAGCTGCCAGGAAGGGGATGGACCGTAGGCTTCCACGACTAAGCTTGGACTGTGTCCTGTCGTACAAGCACATCCGCAGGAGATCCCGCTGTCCGCACGCTCACTGGGTCCCTCCATATGTGTTTATCAAGTGTGGCAGGGGAAGCCACGTGCTGTGCCCCAGGCGACAGGGTGATGGGCTGTAGGACCTTTCACGGGTCCTACTGTCCGAGCAGGGGAGACAGATACTTCACAAGTTGAAGAATAAGGAAAGAATTATTTTATTTATTTTTTATTTTTAAATCATTTTTTGATGTGTTCAATGATCCATGAGTTGCATATAACACCAATATCTTGGATAATATGGGCTAAAACTAGTAAGGCGGAATGCGTGGCAGGTGTGATAGGAAGGCCTCTCCGAGGAGGCGTCCTTGGGCCGAGATTTGAGGGAGCCAGCCACGTGGGGGTGTGGGGAGAGCACAGTGGGGGGAAGTGGACCCGGCACGGGCATAGACCCCGAGAGGGGCACACAGTGATGCCCAGGAACCGAGAGGCAGGGATGGAGGGCAGTGCACGGGAGGGAGACTAAGGCTCCCAAAGTTAGAGGTCAGGGTAGGAGGCTGGGTGTTACTCAGAGGTGAGAATTCCTTAGAGGGTTTGAAGCAAGGGGCTAGTGGTACAGGACCCCCATGTATTTCAGAGCATTATGAGGTAATACGCTTCTGTGGATTGGCCTGAGAACTTCAGAGCCATTTATAACGTCTCATGGGAGCATAGATTCTGAAGTGTAAAAATGCTAACTTTTGGTACACAGCAACAAGTTCATAAGGTGGAAATCGGCCGGGTAGGTATTTCAGCAATCATTTTAAGTTAGACATCAAGAGAATCCAAGGCTGCGGGTTGGTATGTTGGAAGCCAATGACAGCACTGTTGATGAGAGAGTAGCTTGTGATCCCCGTCAGGTGACAGATTACGGGGTCTCCCCACGTGGTGCTACAGACCCGTCCCAGGTGCTTGGACTTCCTGTTGGGGGCCTTCCGTCCCACTGAAAGACAGTGACTTCTGGCAGAGAGTCTGACACACTCTGAGTGTGCGACAGGCTCCGCTGTTGTTTTGTCTGGACAGGTGTCTCGTAAGCCCCCAGTGAGGAAGGGCGATTGGCGTCTTGCTAACTTAGGGCGCTGACAGGATGCCGCCTTGCAAATTTCAGGTAGCTGTGGTTTTAGATTGTGCAGAATCCTCTGCTTATGTTTTATCCAGCTCTAACACGTCGCCGATGAATGGAGTATCATCGGAAGAACAGTGTGCCTTGTTAGCGATTCAGAAAAAAACACGTCAAATAATAATGCCCTGAAAAGCATTATTATTTGACGTGTCATGCTACGCAGTGAAGACTTAAAAAATTTGGTTGAAGGCGGCCACCGGGGCTCTAGAAGTCTCAGCGTCATAGCAGTTTCGCTCACTCACGGACTGTACTGTCCTGTTCTTGACTGGTCCACACAGCCATGAGGTGAAGGAGCTGCTCTCTGAAGGCAGGCAGCGGACAGTGTGCAGTGAGACCCAGAGTCCGATGGTGGCCGGACGCTTGGCACACAAGGAGGAAGGACAGAGTAGCGGGGAGTGCGTGAGAGGAGGAGGAAGGAGCCGCTCTTGCTGGCAGTTGCTGTGATGGTTAATGTTTAACAGCCAGCTCTCTAGGGGAAGGGAAGCTCTGATTTTTAGCCTTTTTTTCTTTTTCTCTTTTTAGATTTATTTGAGAGAGAGAGAGAGAGCAGGAGGTGGGAGGAACAGAGAGAGAGGAAGAAAGAGTCTTAGGCAAACTCCAAGCTGAGCGTGGAGCCCGATGTGGGGCTTGATCGCACAGACCCTGAGATCAGTAACTGAGTGAGACTGAGAGTCGGACCGTTACCCGACGGCGCCATCCAGACGTCCCTGATCTTTATCATTCATTGATGCCTCTTCAGGCTACCCATGTGAGGTCTCCGAAAGTGGAGCTGGGAAAGGATACGCAGAATTGGTTCTCACACGCCGGGAGTCAACGCTAGCACGCAGAGTGACTGTGGTCGGAGGCAGGAGTTAGTGTGGATTCTCATAGTGCTGTTGCCTCTTCATTCATATTCTCCAGGGCATGCCAGGCCTTCAGGAAAGGTTTGTGGAAGGAATTCGTGATTCATTTCTCTTCCACCCTCCGGCATAGTCGCGGAAAATGTCTGTCGGTCACAGAACATGTTTACCACTTTTGAGATCCTGCTTTGAGCCAGCTGGGCTAATATTTGAAATTGATTAAGAACACAGAGAACAATACAGTCTGTCCTTGTTGCAAGCGAGCTGGTTTTGTGGGAGATCCCTTAATCACGGGTAACCAACAGCACGCTTCTCCACACCTCACAGGCCCCCCAAAGCTTCCTGGTAAAGACAGGGTGACAGATCTTTGCCATCGCTAACATGTGACAGACATCTCTCGGGTTTCAAATGTCAGAGGAGGGCGACAGCCGCTGTCGTGGGACACAGAGAGGTGTCAAGAGGGCAAGCCCATTGCATCAGCTTCCCTTACTCCTACGCTTTTGTCCCCTCATGAGCGAGTCTGTGCCAAGGGCCGCTCGGTTGTCTTGTTCCTTTTCTTCACTGTGTAAATCTGGGTCCCATCGAAGGTATGTTGAGTGCAAAGGGCTTGCTGAGGGGAAATCTCATACGCAATGTTGTTTTCCATGAAATGTTACAACTTTCATTTGGGGAAATGAAAACAGTACGGAAGAAAGGAATGTGAAGAAGAAAGGATCATCTGTAATGTCATGACCTTAAAAGAAAAATCCTGTTATGTTTTATCTTCTAGTGCTTTGGACAGATTTTCTTGGCAGAATTATAGTAACTGTATATGATATATACAATTTTGTGTGTATATATATAATATATATAATTTTGTGTATATATATATCATATACAGTTACTATAATTCTGCCAAGAAAATCTGTGTATATATATATATATATATAGCCTATATATGTATATAGGCTCATGAGCATTTTCTTAATGGCATATAAACACCTTGGAAGCATTTTTGAATGCCTTCAGAATAGTCTCATCTTTGGATTTCTCCCACATCTATTATTGCTATATAATTGAACATTGTTTTGCTGTGTAAATGTGAGATATACTGCTTTAGTTTTTCTGATTTGGGGAATGATTGATCAAAGGGTGTGAAATATGAGCTTCCAGTTTCCTGAGAACTGGGCCCAGAATCATTTCCACCATGTTCTGTTGGTCAAGCCACCAAGAAATCTAGATTTAAATAGAGAAGAAAATGGACCTCCCTTTTTCTTGGGAAGAATATCAAAGGAGCCTGCCTTATTTTAAAACTTCCAAAAAGAGGAAAAAAATGTTTACCTAATCTATGTTTTTATAAAATGTTTATCAACTATCATTTGAGAAGATATCGATGGTGAAACTTTTAACCTAACTCCCATTCCTGCTCTTAACCAATCACAGACCAATGGCATCTTTTCCTAACAGAGGAACACTCCAATGCTGTAGTTTCTTGATGAGTACACTTACTTGTATAGAATAATCTTCCAATCGAAGCTCCTGTCTTTAGGCATAAACACTTTACTATTTTAACCGTTCTGTAGAGTGACTACAGGCAAGGTCTTGGAATTTTGCCAAGCTTTCTTCAGGCCTGGCCACTGGTGCCAACTTCACCATTTACTGGCTCGGTGACCTTGGGCAAGTTTCTTAACCTCTTACTTTATCAGTAAAATGGGGATGATAATATTTACTTTATAGATTTGTTTTATAGATCAGATATGGTAATCCGCACTAAATATTTAGTGACTCACTCACGGTTAAGTCTTCAGAAAATAGTTAATAACAACAAAGCTTAACATAAGTTAAACATTGCCTGGAGCAGCACAAAACTCTCACTTTGGAGTGAAAACACCTCGAGCAGGTGTGGTCCAATCCTCGTGAATATCCTGATTGCAGTTGTGACCTGTGTGGAGGGTACGCAGTGGGCCATCCGGTCTCTCCAGGTGGTGGCCCTGGCCCGGGGAGATGCAGAATTGCCCACTGCCTTCCCAGCTGGTCAGGTCTAGGTGGTGTGTTTGTTCTTTCTGTTTGGAATAGGGCCATGGGGGTTGTGTGTTTGAGTCACAGTGTTCTGACCCTTCTTGGGATTGCTTTGGCCTGAGCAAGCATAGGTATTATTCTGTACACCAGAGTGGAATGAAAGTATGTACCTCTTTTGGGGAAGTGAGGATGTCTGCCCAACCCTTCTGTCAGTGAGCAGAGTATCCACAAGAGGAAGTTCAGGTTCAAGACATGCACCTATCTCTTGTCCAAGTGGTTTGTTCTAGTCCCATAAGCACAGTGAATCTTGTAAGTGATCATATTTCCATCTCTGATTTAGCCAATTGGAGGTAAAACTATAGCTCATCTCTAACAAGTATCTGGGGCCCTCTGGAACGCCCATATGGAACATTTCCATATGTTCTTCTGTCCCTGGGTCTTTTAGCCCCATTCCCTTGGAGGGCCACCTCCCGTCCCCATCTCAGCTGGTACCACTGTACCCAGCTGAGAGAATCTGTGGGGAGCTGGAGTCTGTCCCTGGCTCAGCCCCCAAGCTGTGTGCCCTGGTGTGGGGCTGCGTTTCTTGGGTGAAGGTGCACCATTTTGTTCAAATGCATCTCTTATTTCTCTATGTACTTAAAAAAAAAAGATCTTATTTATTTATTTGACAGAGAGAGAAGGAACATAAGCAGGGGGAACAGGAGAGGGAGAATCAGGCTTCCCACCAAGCAGGGAGTCCAAAGCGGGGCTCGATCCCAGCACCCCGGGATGATGACCTGAGCCAAAGGCAGACACTTAACTACTGAGCCACCCAGGTGCTATACTTTTTTTTTAAAAAAAGATTTTCAGAATTTATTTATTTATCTATTGGGGGGTGGGAAATGGGAGTGGGGGGAGGGGCCGAGGGAGAGAGAATCTCAAGTAGACTCCACACTAATTGTGGAGCCCGACATGGGGCTCGATCTCACCACTGTGAAATCATGACCTGAGCTGAAATCAAGAGTCAGACGCTCAACCAACTGAGCCCCTGAAGCACCCCTTCTGTGTACTTTTACAAATGACCTCAAGTCCTTTTTGCACAAGAGTGAGATACAGCAGTTAGGAAGAGAGTCGCCTCTGCCACCTGCCAACGCAGGTGGTAGATACACATACATGAAGAAACCAAACATCGAGGGTTCCGTCCACCTCACTTTTAACTTGGACCCGGAGGCAGAAGCTCTTCATTTCCAGAGGAGGCAGTTAAGGGATGGAGACGGGGTGAAGGAAACCCAGTGCCTCAGTGTTGTGTCTGAGCAAAGAGGGCATCAGCTGGCAGGGCTGAAAGAGAGGTTGCTTTTCTTCGGCAAACTTCTCTTTCAACTAAAATCCAGGGATTTCAGTTCGTTTCTGAGGCTGACTGGGCACTGGCAGCCCAGTAAGAATGTGTAACAGGAACGAGCCCGCACTCGGGAGGAAGGCCGTCCGGGCAGATGTGCAGGAGCGCCGTGTTTCCTTTTTCCTGGCTGTTGTTGCGAAACCCCCTGTGAACTGCGAATGGGAAAATATGGGGGCATATTGGCTTCTGGCTCTTCGGCCAGAGTCATGTTGCTTGATCCCATGTCTTCCGTGAGTGAGATAAAATTGGGCACGACATTCTACCCCTGCTCTTCCTGTCCCTGAACGTTTCCTACTTCTCTCTCCTCCACTCGCCCTCGAATCCCTGGGCTCCCCGTGGACCTTCACAGGGTGAGAGGCCTGCTGTCTCTCTGGGTCCCTGGGCGTGGGGACACATGACAATCCGTCCAGGTCACAAAGTGTTCTGATGCCGAAGTTGGGAAACAGTGGGGTAAAGAGTGTCCCAGATGTCCCTGGAAGAAAGCACACGTTGGCGGTGGTCAGGAGGACAGGTGTGTGGCTGTGCCTCACATGGGCGAGCTAATCCTCTCAGCTGGGAGACAGATGGAGTGACAGTCTTGGAAGGAGCCTCCTAGGAGCCTTCCAAGCCGAGCCAAACTCTCTGCCCTCCTCCAGCCTCATTTTTGCAAGGTGGGCCTGCCCAGCCACCGAGGGCTCTGAAGGATGTTGCTCTGTGGCTGTTAGCGGTCTTTGGGGAGGAATTGCCAGACTGTGAATTCTTTGCCTTGGGGTGGGGGACGGGGAGGGGCAGGGGGTTGCTGTTGTAAGTGCCTGGTGTGGGGGAGAGGTTAAGCAAAAACTCGAACCCCCAACATCCCTTCTCCCTGGTAACTGATTTAGGAAGGGTTGCTGTGTCTCAAGCATGGAGACTGGTGTTCCGATCTGGGCCCCACCCACACTGGTAGTGCCTAAGGAGTGGCACATAGTGATGGCCAGTGTGAGGTGGCCTCCCGGCTAGCTGTAAACAGAGCAAGCAGCTGTGTGCGGACCCTGCCCCGGCACTCAGGAGGTGACCTCTCGTGCTGGTGTTTCAGTGGGCATGTACGTGAATGCTTTTGTTTTTGTTTTTGTTTTTTTTAAGAAAACAAACTCATCTATCAGTGGAGCATCTTCAAATTATGCCTATAAAAATTATGCCTATGGGGCACCTGGGTGGCTCCATTGGTGAAGCATCTGCCATTGGCTCAGGTCATGATCCCAGGGTCTGGGATTGAGCCTCCCATTGGGCTCCCTGTTCAGCGGGGAGCCTGCTTCTCTCTCTGCCTCCGCCCCCTCCCCACTCGTGCATTCCCTCTCTCTCTCTTTCTCTCTCTCTCGCGTGCACACACTCTCAAATCTTAAAAAAAATTATACCCCTAAACTCCACTTTTCAATAAGGTGAGGGGATTGCAAATGAGGTTATATTTTTTGGAAATTCCTCGTGTCTACTTCCCAGAGCATCTATATTCCTACGCAGAAATCCCAGATTATGTGGCATATGTATGTCTAAACGTGGCTTCCTTTTTCTAAAAAGTGAACAGAATGTTTCTGGAGTAGTTTGTAGCCTAAGTGGCAGATAACTTTCCTTCCAGAGTAATTAAGCTGAACATGAATTGTAAATAGTCATAGTTTGCCCATTCTGAAATATTTTGAAAACTTTCCTTCAGAAGCATATTTGTTTGTGCTAAGGAAGACTTTGAGATGCAGATTTCGTTATACAAGGAACATACATGTAGATAGAGGATAATCCTAGGATGAGTCTCTTGCTGAAACAAGAAGAGATCTGCTTAGTAAACTAAGACACAACAAACATTGGCACCGACAATACGAGAAGGAACTGGTAATTCCATTTTGGGCACAGCAGAGGGAAAAATGCGCCACTGTTGTGTTCCATGAGGCTAGTGTTGAGAGTTTGATGGCAAATGGCTTTATTCTCTTGTGCCAGCCCCAATAAACCAGAAACGGCGCCTGGAGCTCTGAGAAGGATTGTGAGTCCTTGTCGAGAAGGTTCTGGAAAGAGTGTTACAACACATCCTTGCGGTCTGCCGTGCTCGGGAAGGGCAGAGCGGCTGTGTGAGTGATGCGGAGGGCGTCAGGGCAGGGTGGAAGTAGGAACACAGCAGAATCTTTATTAACTTAGATAAACTTGGAAAGACTCAGACAGCCTCAAGGCTAATGATGGCACCTTGACGTTTTCCTTTCTGTTAGTTATTGGTGCTCTAAAGCTTGAGACCTTAGCAACTTTTCTTGGGAAAAATCTGAGGGGGAGATGCCTGTTGGCCGAAACCTGGATAAATTTCTAGAGCAAGGTGTATTTTGAGATCAGAAGGAAAACTTTCTTACTGTAATACTTTCAGTCAAATCCGGCGTATGTAACAGCTTCACCGGTCATACGATAAGGAATCGTGTGCTTGTATTTCCTGTTTTATTAGCACTAAGGCTGTCTTTCATCTGACTACTGTCCAGTGGATTGGAGCCAGCAAGACCTGGGTTTTGATCCTGGTGCTGCCAGCTCTTGGCTGAGTCGACTTTCTAATCTGGAAAATGGGAGCAGTTTACCTGCTTTGTCAGATTGAAGTGAGGATTAGTGATAATGTAGTAAAACTCCTAATGCATTTCCTAGCATTCAGAACATGCACAATACATGGGGATGGGGGGCGGGCAGTGCAGGTGTTCGTATAGCAGAAGTTCCTGGGCTGGTTCCCACTTAGCTGGCCGAGTTAGTAGTTCCCATCACGTAGCCACACGGCTCGGGCCCGGGACGCCCAGAACTCAGCAGACCAGTGCAGCTAAGATGCCACATCACCTCTGCAGCCTGTTTGTGTAGGTCAGACGTTTTCAGAGCACAGCCATGCTCTTGCATTTGCATATTGCTTCTGGCTGTGCCCCTGCTGTAAGGACGAGTTGCTACTGGCCCTTTACAGAAGATGTCTCCTCTGGTATCTGCTTCCACCATTCGGGTTGCGGTCCCCGCCAAGTCAGCCTGCGTGTCCTCTGGTCTCTCCAGGCGGCATTGTGGTTGCTATGGTAATGGCACCATTCTAATGACAAATTATGTAAATGGATGAAATAAGAGGTCAAAGGGGGGTGTCTTTGTGGGAGATTCTGCTGGTGGTTCGGAGACACTCAGTTTCTTTTCCTCTGGGAGCAGCGTCCCCGCTGGCGGATGATGACCGCCAGTCCCTGAAGTTCATTTCCTGGGCTCTCTTGCAGCTATGCATGGCCCGAGTCTGTTCCAGCTGGCAGGAGGTGGATGGAAGCTTCCATGCCTCTCATGGGCATGACCTTGGGGAAAGCAGTGCTCTCTGCTTCCCTTTCCCCTTCCTGCTGCCTGCCGTGTGGATAATCACGTGGATGGTGCGGTAGGAGCAGCGGTAACTGTCTTGGCCCATGCAGGGAAATGCGATGTGGAGACTATCTGAGCCAAAAAATACAAAGAACTTCGTTCTACTACGTTATGGAGATCCCATGTCAGCCCTGGGCCGTGCTGTGCATGAGGGAGAAATGAACTGCTCGTTTAAACCACTGTCACTGTGACATTCGGTAGACCAGGTGAACTTATATCCTGAGACAGCTGTTTACCTCTGTGAAAACTAAGTTCAAGGCATTGGAGAGAGCAAGCGAAGTCGCTCATAGTGCTTTAGAAAAAAAGTGGACAAACAGCTTGAGATTACGTTGGCGAGGGATGAACATAAAAATTGAGAACGGTCCTCTATGTGAGATGTTTGATTTGACATTAATTTCTTGCTTCTCTTTCAAGAAGTGTAACTAGAAATCATGGCTAGTAATTAGGGGTGTGTTTTATGCCAGAACACCAGTCTTGGTTCCAAACCTGAAGTTATTTAGCAATGCTGTAGCCTGCCCAGCACATATAGGTAACATATTTACGGGATTGTGTGGAATGCCCCCAAGAGTGTCCCCAGCCAGCATTCGGGTTGTACCCGAAGTCTAAGAACCGTCATACCAACTTCTCATTAATATGGTTTAGAATTAACAGATAATTTATGCCATCCTAGAGAAGGGGAGGAAGATGTTACCTAATCCTTAAAGAGCAGTTAGAAGTGACCACTGTTATTGTGATAAATAAGGATGGGATAAGATAGCCCTTTTATTTATTTATTTTTTAATATTTTATTGATTTATCTGACAGAGAGATAGAGCATAAGCAGGCAGAGCATCAGGCCGAAGGAGAGGGAGAAGCAGGCCCTCTGCAGGGAGCCCGATGCCGGGACTCAATCCCAGGACCCCGAGATTGTGACCTGAGCCAAAGGCAGATGCTTAACGGACTGAGCGACCCAGTGCCCCAAGATAGCCCTTTTAAAGCCCATGATGCTAATCTGAGAAAGGAAGATTGAAGCACTCCCAGGTAATTAGGCCCTGACAGTAGCGCCCACTGATCTGGGGAGCGGTGCCTTTACCTCTCTCCCCACCTTGGGATCTCCAGCAACATGTTTCCGATGAAATGGATCATAGGTTCCTCCTTGGACCAAACACAGGATTTCTCCTTGTGTGTTTTACTGACTCTACAACAGCCGGTGAAGGCTGCACACAATGGAGCCTGCAGAAGCGCAGGCTGGTGGGGCGTTTGAGCGCCCAGAAATCAGCAACCCCTTGTAAAGGAAGGGCAGAATTCTTTACATGGCTTTCAGTTTCTCCATGGCAAGACCGTACGCGTGTCACGTACCCTCCCCGCCTCAGAAGTGGAAGTAGACTGGGCCTTCTCGGCTGATTAGGAGGCCTGTTTGCTGGGAATGCCTTCTGGCCTGAGATCTGGCACGTGGACTTGAGTACCAGACGTGTTCCTAATAGCCACTGTCTGTCAAAGATTCTCTTTCCCATCAATATCCCCAGGGGTGTTTTAAGGGATATCGCCAGCTTTAAAGAGCCCTCTCTCAAGTTAGTACAGATTTCTCGGCATGTTCTTGATGGGAGAACATAGATAGTATTTATTTAACAGCAGTAGAGGACTTACTCAGGGTCAGCTTTGCGCGTAACCTGGGAATGGACAGACCGCTTGCGGAGTTTAAAATCCTTGAGCAGAAGGTGTTGACTATCCATCCCATCCAGGAACACTCCACTTCGTGTTCACGGACCCTCTGATTTCCTAGTTATTCCAAAGCTGAGCATGATCCCACAAGGGATCCCAGGAAACCCAAGCTCCTTCTGTGAAGGAGTCAGGCCTCCGAGTAGCCTCCCCGGGACTTCTGGGTTCACCATGCCACTGGTCTGTGTGTCATTATAACCCCTCCATTCTTTTGCCATAATTTGTTTTTAAAAAATGTTAATTTCATTTGCTCTTGTGATTCTGAACAGTTGATTCTCAACTGAATTCACAGAGTCGATTCATTCCTGGCTTTGCTAGCTGTATATTCAAAGTAAACTTAATTTTTAGGTGAACTGAATCATACACTTAGCATCCGAGGTGTGTGCTGGCTATGCTGTGTAGACAGGTTACCCAGACTGTGCTGGACCTGGATAATTTTGTTAAAGATGACATAGTTTCAAAAGCACAAGGCCTTTTTTGTATATAACACAAGTGATAATGGCATGTATCTTTCTTTAAAAACAACTCGTTTTGGGGTTGCCTGGGTGGCCAAGTGGGTTAAAGCCCCTGCCTTCAGCTCGGGTCACGATCCCAGGGTCCTGGGCTCTCTGCTCAGCTCTCCCTGCTTCCTTCTCTCTCTCTGCCTACTTGTGATCTCTCTCTCTGTGTCAAATAAATAAAAAATCTTAAAAAAAAAAAAACTCGTTTTTATAGAGGCCAACGTTTTTATGAGCCATTTTTTCCATTTCTTGAAAATGCATCATGGTAACACAAGCTAGAAAATAAAGAGAAGAAACGTGTGTGATAGGTTCGATTCTGATGAAAATATAGGAAGCATTGATTATCTTTCAAGGCAATGGTTAAAGGTTATATATCCGTCTGTGTCTTCCATTGTGTGTTTATTTAAAATAGTGTTTGTGTAGTTCGTAGTAACCGGTGATTTTCTTGGGCCACCTGGCTCTGTTGGCTCTATTTGGGCTGCTGTGGCCAGTTCCCTGAGGACTCATTACCTCTATGGCTCTCACGTAAGGTTGTGAGCTCCCAAGCAGGTCAGGATGAAATGTTTAGCCACCACTTAATTGATCCACTTTGCTGGGTGGAGACAACCTGTGGAATGTCCAGGCCCAGTTACATGCGATTTCCTGGTAGTTCGATCCTTGTGGTCTGGGTAGTTCTCCAGTAGGAGTGGCAAATGCCTGAGCTTGACCAAAGAGCTATTCATCTTGCTAAAGGATCTGACCAAGTCTGCTTCACAAACCTAACGTGGGAAGTACAAGCAGAAAATGGACGATGACTAAAAAAGAACACGAAATCATAATAAACTACGCAACACACTTTGCTAACCAGCACATCCATGAACAAGGACCCGGAGTGAGTAAGGGGCACGGATAGAACGTCCTGCCGGAGGAACGTGCGCTAGCTGTGAACAATGCGTCACTTTGCCGTGACAACTGTCAGAGTGAAGATGACGTCCTAGAAATGGAGAGACTAGCGGGCAAGCCGCTGATCTCCAGCATGCCGGCTTGGCCGCCACGCCACGCAGGAAGCGCACGTGGCAGCCGTCGGTTCTCCTGCACACCCCTGACGGCGGCTGGACTGGGGAGGCAGAGGGCGATGTCTGCACCAGGTACAACTGGAGGAGGACAGAGAAGATGGGTGCGCCGCTCGCCGGCATCGCCAGGCTCAGCCCAGCTCACTCACATCGCGTTTATTTGCACCAGGTTACTTTTCCTGGGAGAACGCTAATTTTTAAAAAAATACGTTTCACCTGGGTGGCTCAGTGGGTTAAAGCCTCTGCCTTCAGCTCAGGTCATGATCTCAGAGTCCTGGGATCGAGCCCCGCATCGGGCTCCCTGCTCAGTGGGGAGCCTGCTTCTCCCTCTGTCTCTGACTGCCTCTCTGCCTATTTGTGATCTCTCTGTCAAATAAATAAATAAAATCTTTTAAAAAATTAAAAATAAAGTTTCCTGAGGAAATTAGTAATGTGCACAAAAACAAACTGTTGGAGGAACTCCTTAAATCTTTCTACATAAAATACACGAAGATGATTATCTAACGACTGTTCATGAGGAAGTCTTCACAGGGCACCTCCTTTTCAGCCTGTTATTTGCTAAATTCCTGTTGCTGTGACACGCATGTGAAGAAGTGGCGGGCAATGCCTTCCTGTGGAAAACTCTCTCTTAACCCAGACAGGCTGGATTAATTCATTTTTATAATTCTGTTGCCCTAGAGCACCTCTCAGCAGGAGATCTGACTTGTGGGCCTTTGTCCTCACTCCGTACTGTCGGCCACTGCCCGCCCTCCGAGGCAGACACCTCCGGAGAAGCACAGTTCAGGCACCGTATCCGCCTCTGGCTTCTCTCTCACACACCCTTCCGCCTCACGGGTATTTTTTCCAGATCCCACAGCACGTCAGGAAGGTCACCCACATCATTCTCTTCCTTTCTTTCTTTCTTTCTTTAAAGATTTATTTATTTTAGAGAGAGTACGGTTGGGGGAAGGGGCAGAGGGAGAGAGAGAGAGCAAAGCAGACCTCCCTGCCCCCGCTGAGCACAGAGCGTAACGTGGGGCTGGATCTCAGGACCCTGAAATCATGACCTGAGCTGGAATCAAGAGTCAGATGCTTAACTGACTGAGCCACCCAGGCTCCTCCGTCCTCCTAGCTTGTGCCCTCCACACCCCCAGATACATGCCTGTCTTCCTTGCGCGCTGTTGTGGAGGACTGAGTCATACTCATTTACTGTGAGTGGTAGTCGTACAAAAACTGGGTCTCAAAATCTGCTTTTTTTTTTTTTTTTAACAAGTATTAAGACATCATAATGAGGGGTGTCTGGGTGCCTCAGTCATTAAGCCTCTGCCTCTGGCTCAGGTCATGATCCCAGGGTCCTGGGATCGAGCCCCACATCGGGCTCCCTGCTCAGCGGGGAGCCTGCTTCTCCCTCTCCCACTCCCCCTGCCTGTGTTCCCTCTCTCACTATGTCTCTCTCTGTCAAATAAATAAATAAATCTTGGGGGAAAAAAAAAGGACATCATAATGAGATTCTTGTATTTTCTATGACTGATAAGAAAGATCCCCCTGGTAAGGGGATGTTCCTTTAAAAGCCACTGATGTCCTTCAGTGACTGGCTTATATGTGTGTGGGAGAGAAGTATTCTTTAAAAGGACTGAGGTGGGAACGTGGCCTATGATTTAACAGTCCAGCACCTTGAGTGAGTAACTCAGTGACAGACACTCCAGCTTCCCACTCCAGGGAAGAAACTTGGTCATTCAGCCTGTCCGGCTTGTGTCTGTGTATTCAGGCCCAAGTGCAATGGGTAGGTCTCTAGAAAGTAAAAGTAGGAACTGTATTGTCAATAAAGATGTTTGCACGGTAAGCAATATGTTCTTTAGGATTGTCCCAGAGATTTTGGTTTCCTATAACTAGGCCACAGGCAAAAGGAACAGGGAAGGGACATTTGCTTTTGACTCCAACTAGAGCGAATCCTGGATTGTATTTCACTGGAAATGGTGAGTCCTGAGTAGAATGCACAGGAAGGCTTAGATCCGAATTAGCAAACTTGCCTCTCAGTCACCATCTGTTTCCCTTGTGAAGTGTTTCTTGACTCTCAGATGTGATTCGTCCTTTAGGGATAAAGTAGAAACCTTTTCTGCCCTCAAGGATCATGACGGAAGCCCATCTTGGCATTCCCAAAGAAAGGGCGTTTAATCTCCTGCCTGTCTCAAGTAGGTGCTTGTTCCCAGCTAGTAGCAGAATTTAAATTGTTCATGTCTGAGCTGCTGAAAGTCTGCTTGGTTGAGAAGCTAACAAAATTGAAGACGCTGAAAACTAACGTATAACTGGCGTGTGTTCATGGAAATCCGAACAACACAAGAAGTGGCGTGATGGCAGTTGAGGGCCAACCTTCTGGATGTTCTCGGTGGACTGGACGCGCTGATGGTCTCCACCCTGGGGAAGAGAGAGCGCTCAGATTGAGCTGGAAGAGGAAAGGAATAGTTTCACGCAACACCAGATACCTGATTCCTTTGAAACTTGGTATAACAAGAGAGCCCCAAATAGAACACCAAGTTGTCCCGGGGAAGGCGAGGCTCCGCTTCTCAGACCAGCGGGACCTGAGCTCAGGGGGCGCCTCCTGGTCTCAGGCCCTAGGAGGACGTGCTCAGGTGGCTCATCGGCCCGTGGAAGGGAAGGTTTCAAGTTGAGTGCTATGTAATTTCTTAATCTCGTGTTTGCTTATTTAATCCCCCGGCTGACACATCTTATTTGCTTTGTCATGGTTCTAATTCTGTGAGTGTTGGTGCAGAGAAACAGATCTCTGTTTTTATTTTGTTTCTCTGCCGACACACCCTCACGCAAACACGCGTGCCCTCGGAGCCGCGCCTTATGTATCCGCAGGATTAAGAAAAATTCTAACACATGGCACTAAGAAATGTTAAAATCTGTAACTAGATATTGACTGACCTTTCTAAGAAAAATTCGACAGGAATGAACATCAACAGATGTTCTCTCCCGGCAGAGAGCATGAGACCGTTAGTCACTCGCTGAGAATGAAAAGCTGCAGAGGGCTCCAAGCCCAGGCGTATTTATAGGGGTGATGGTTGAAGGAGCTGTGTGTCACGGTTGCTAGGGGACAGCTTAGGTTATAACCGATCCCTTTTTTTAAAGTAGGGGATGTGGACAGAGTTAACTTTCTGAAAACCATTGTTTCGTTTCTATTTCCAACTCCTAAAAATAAAAATGAAAACCAATAGTGTGACCTAAGTTATATTTCCTGGGGGTAGGGGTAGTGTGACGGACTCCTAAACAACTCTGGAAATGAGTATTGTAATATGGGTTCCTGGAGATACGGAAAGTCTAAAAAGTGATTAGAAGCGGGAGTGCACGTGTGTGTCTGGGTACTTCAGAGGAAATGGTGTCTGATAAGGTTTTCCAGTGAACTGTGGTTGCCCGACAGAAACAAAAAGGGACTCCTTTTCCTCTGTCCCAGGCGAAGGTGGGATATGCGTTGATCTTTGCATTCTGGCCCATTCAACTAGATGGGGCCCCAGTCCTGTTTTCTGTGGGTGTCACAAATGCTCTCGCGTCCTGTGAGGGTCATGTCTGCAGAAGGTGCTCGCAGGTTCGGGGATACCCAGGGAGAAGTCAAACATTGGGATCCAAGTTTTGCCAGAAGGAATTCCACACAAAATAAGATTTCCAATTCAGAATGTTTCTTGGAATGAATGAGACATATCTACCCTACTTACCCAATTTTGAAGGCAGTTTAACTCTCTATTTGCAAGAAAAAAAAAAAAGTAGAAACTATTCCATATAAATGAAAATAGGTCTCCAAATTATCAGGGCCCTTTGTCTATTATTTTGTAGGTGTTTACATGTCTAAAGGGATCCATGCTGATTATTGCTGTTCTAGAATGTACAGAAACATTCAGATAAGTCGACAAAAATGCACGGTCACTGAAGACCCACAGCTAACTCCTTCTGATATTTTCTTCCTTTAATATTCTTTATTGCTCATGCTTATTCAGTGTTTTATTGCCTCATAGATGTCAGGCTCTGTCAGCTGCTGGAGACAGAGCCGTGCCCTTGAATTCCTTTATGGAATTTGAAGTCTAATGGGGAAGTCAATTCGGCAGATGTAAATTAACCACAACTGATCATTGCTACCAAAGGAAACGAGGAGATGCCCTGGCTGGCAGCAACACTCCTCCTCACCCTGCTTTCTCTTGGGCAAACTGGAGGGACTCCAGTCCCTGCCTTGCAGGTGTGGTGCTGATGGGGGGGGGGCCGGGGGGGGCCGGGGAGGGCTCGGTGAGAAAACGCCCAGAGTGTCCGGCGCCGGAAGGCTCAGCCCGCAGGAACCACGGTCATGACTGTCACTGCCACACGCTGTGGCATCCCTTTGTGGAGCGTTAGAAAGGGTTGAGGTCACGGAGACAGAGGACAGGCTCCTGAGCTCCTCGGTCCTCCGTGTCCCCCGGGAACTAGAGCTGCTTTTTGGAACTTCTGTGTCTGTAGCTTGGCGTGTAGGGATCCCTAATCCTTCCCTTGTTACGGCTCCGCTCTGCTTCCCTGCTCGGCTCGGACATGACCCCACGTTCCAGTCCAGTCTTCTTCCCCATCTCACCGCACGTCCCGAGCGTTCTCAGCCCCATGGGGCATAGTCTGGTCCGTCGGGGATGAGTTCTGTGACCTTGAGTCGGGTAGTTCGTGTGCGCAGGCCTCTCCGGGAAGACAGCCCGATAAATAGCATCTCGCACAAGGTGGGCCGTCGGGACTGGACAGGACCACAGGTTTACAGCAGGCGGAACAGCGCCTCGCCCCTGCTGAGTGTTAGCGATGACTCCTACTTCACATTCCTGTTACCCCCGTGACATGAATTATTAATCTACTGCCTTGACAGGAATTATTCATTCTTTCCATTTTACTAAACATTTTATCCTGAATAAAACTATCATACTTGGATGCCTGGGTGGCTCAGTCGGTAGAGTGCCTACCTTCAGCTTGGGTGGTGATCCCGGGGTTCTGGGATCGAGTCCTGCATCAGGCTCTCTGCTCAGTGGGGAGTCTGCATCTCCCTCTGCTCCCCCCGCCCCGCTTGTGTCACTCACTCGCTCTCTCTTTCCCTCTTGCAAAAGTAAAACAAAAATCTCTAATAAACTGTCATACTGAGCTCAATAATCTTATTCTATAGCTCTTTTTAAATCGTTGTTTCTGCCTTGTAATTTAAAACATATTCTAGGGGCACCTGGGTGGCTCAGTGGGTTAAGCCGCTGCCTTCAGCTCAGGTCATGGTCTCAGGGTCCTGGGATCGAGCCCCACATCGGGCTCTTTGCTCAGCAGGGAGCTTGCTTCCCCCTCTCTCTCTGCTTGCTTCTCTGCCTACCTGAGATCTTCCTCTGTCAAATAAATAAATAAAATCTTAAAAAAAAAAATATTCTACTTCTCCACTGCCCCCTACTGAAAAATAGAGCACTTTAGGTTGGGTTGGAAATGCCCGAAGCCAAACTGAAACCAGCTTAAGCACAAGGGAGTGGGTTTCCAGGAAGGGGTGTCCATGGATGGCATCAAAAGCTCCAGAAGTAGGCAAAAGGATTGGAGCTTGGATATATTTTTAAAAATCTATCTATCTATCTATATATTTTGTTTGTTTAGAAAAATTAATTTGTTATTAAAAATACCTTTTGACTTCAGTTCCCAAGTTTAGGCTAAAAAGATCCGTTGTCCTGTAAAGCGCAGGATGACGTCAGGGACGTCTTGGGTTCTCCTTGCACATCCAATCCCCAGCTTTTAGTTCTCTTTGTTCCCCATTGGCCATTGACACAAGTACATGCCATTTTATAAAGGCGAGTTTCACGTATCACGAGGGTGTGTGACTGTGCCATTATTTGGGGTCACATGTAAACTTTCACGGACTCCTGGAATCACCTTGGGAAGCCCGGAGCCAGGAAGGGAGCCTGGGGGCAGGTTCTCTGTACTCAGCGCGGGTTTGTGGAGCCGAAGGAAAACGGTACAGAGAGAGGTGACGGGTGCTCTGCCGAGACGCCTTTGTGCAGCCCGGTATTTTCTGGTGCTCAAAGACTTTGGGCAAGAGAGATGAAGCAGGCTGTGACACAGGCTCTTACTGAATTACAGTCTATTTTTAAAGAGCACGGGAGTGTCCCCATTTCTCAGTCTTACAGAACCCCCTAACGGAGGAGACGGTGTGCTGCTTTCAGAAACTAAAGTGCCTCAGGTTAAATTTCTGTGGCCGCTAAACTGCACAGAGACAAATTTGACTTTAAATATAAAATTGAGACATGATTTAGGAATATGTTTTTTTTTAAAGGAATAAAAAGTACACAATCATTTAAAAGCCAGATGCAAAGTAACATAAAATCACTCAGACCCCAGTTTGAACATGTGCATTACTTGGTTCTTAACAGAACTCCCCACCCTGTGTTCCCACAATAACACAGTGAGATTGCTTTAAATTGGTTTAATCCTTTCAAAGCTTGCTTATAAGGCTTTTATGATCAGAGCAGCATTTAGTTGAGGACTAATTTTTCTGCTACCGAGGCAAAACCCTTCTGAGAATTCTATCCAGTGTCTGTGAATTCTGAGGTTTTCCATTCTGGTCGGTGAGACTGGACATCATTCCCAGCCCTGTGTGAGCGCAGGACTCTGCTCCCCGTCACCCCTTCTGCTGGCTTGTTCTTGGCCTCCAGGTCCCTCATGCACCTTGACCGTGGCCCTCAGCTGAAGACCCAGATCCCAGCATGTGGCAGGGGGTCTCTCTGCAAGCCTGACTGCCCCACACTCTGTCCTGTCATCTCTAACCTCTTTGGTCTTCAGTTTGGACCCCGAGTTCTGTCTCCTCAGCTCTGGCCATCCCTGGGATACACCGAGTTGCCCTTCCCTACTCTGTGGCCTGGAAACTCAAAGACAATCACAGGACTCATCACCTTGCAGAGATCGACATCCTTTCTTTGGGTCCAGGATCCTGAAAATTGTTGTTTCCTGTATCTTGTCTTCCTTCCTTCCTTCCACTGTTGTTTCAGATGGGAGACAGGTTGGATCCCCCGTGTATCATCTTGCCTAAAGCCAAGTCTCCTCTGGTCTCTGTTTTTGAACCAGGAATTCTGTGTAACTTCCTCATGGGGTATTTCTTGCTGTGGCTCTTTGGGTAAGAAATACTTGCCTCAGAAGCACTTGGGATGGTCATTAAAGATGCAGATTTCTGAGCTTTCCCCAAGGCCTGCTCCATCAAAATCTCTGGATTGAGGTCCAGGAGGCCACTGTTTAAATCGTGCCCTGGGGGGTTCACACACTCAATTTGGGAAGTGTCTAAAGGGATTCATTTGGCCAGACCCCCTAATGTATAGGCTTGAATGTATTTGACTAGGGACATGGAGGCAGAAAGAAGGGATGTTGGTTTCCTGTTCCACTAGGAAGTGGCAGCTCCTTCTTGGATGAAGTGGGCACGCTTGTCTAAGGAGCCATCTTCCTTGTTTTTACTCTCCTTGGACTGTCACAGGCAGGTAGCAGCATAAATCCCACAGCTGCTGAAAAAGCACCTCATCGGGCTCAAGGTTCTTTGGTAAATAATTGCTTACCTTGACCGTAAATAGTGTCCTTTGCTGAAAATCTGTCCCTTAGTTTTTGTTCAGAAGAAGATGGTGACAAAATGAAATCTGCCAAGGCCCTAGTTTCAGGAGCTTTTTTGGAAAGCACTGCGTGTCTGCAGATCCTTGGGCAAAGGCCTGTGTGAAAGCCCCGAGGGGCCAGGGAGTTGTGAACTTGAACTGGATTCATGAGAATGTGGGAAGCTAGGGGTAACTGAAATGAGGGAGGGACGCTTAACTGGTCCTTATCTTGTGGCTGGAGTGTGCGGAGTTTCATTCCTTAACGAGAGCAGGAGTGACAGAGAAAGCTGGAACCAGGGAGGGGGTGAGGGGCAGGGAACAAAGACCCTTAATGGGAAATGCATGTTCTCTCTGAAACTAAAGAGAAAAGAGATGAACCTTCTTTGGTATTTTATACTGAAGCCATTGGTAATTTTCTCCCTCAGATGAGCCTCAATCACAGAAGACTCAGACTCTGGTTAAGAACTCAGTAAAGCGGGGCCCCTGGGTAGCTCAGTCGTTAAGCGTCTGCCTTCGGCTGAGGTCATGATCCCCGGGTCCTGGGATCAAGCCCCACATCGGGCTCCCTGCTCAGCGGGAAGCCTGCTTCTCCCTCTCCTACTCCCCCTGCTTGTGTTCCCTCTCTCGCTGTGTCTGTCAAATGAATAAGTAAAATCTTAAAAAAAAAAAAAAAAAGAACTCAGTAAAGCTTCAAACTGTTTTTAAGCCTCCTTTTCTCGTTACATTGCATGCTGATCAGCACCGAGGATGGTGGGAAGACCGCCACACACACTGCGTAAAAGATCTGTCTCCCCAGCATCATCTGATACTCACAGGAGATCCTTTCTCTGGTTATGTGTTCCCTGGACGAGGCTCTCCAGGAAAACCTAGAGTTTCATGATGGAGCAACTGTGTGTGTGTGTGTGTGTGTGTGTGTGCGCGCGCGTCACCTGTATTAAAACATCTCCCCGCCACCAAGCGAGAATCTTAGTTTCCACTGAGTGTTTGGATTCTGCCCGCCAAGCTCTTCCGTTCCTGGAAAGGATGGGTCCTCACTGATGCCATGCTGGTATTGGTCAGTCGCAGCTCAACCCTCCCGACTCTGGAAAGCCGTGAGAGGGAACATGGAGTGTTCTTCCTTGTCCTAAATTATATGTAGACTTTCAAAAGGAGGTCATCGAATTTATCCATTCTTTGAAGAATCCATTCTTTGTCTTAAAACAAAGAGAGTGACTGGAAACCAGGAGTCTTGGCCTCAGGTCTTGGCTCTGCCCTGAACTAGTTCAGAAAACTTGGGTTTCACTTTCCTCATCCACAAAAAAGTTCACTTCAAATGCCCTATTTCATTCTGAATTATTCAACTATATTAGATATTATTCAATTATATGTTATGTACCCCTTTTCCCTGAATAGAAATGTGGTGACATGATATACATTAATGGCAAACGGTATACAATGGAAGACTGTAGCAATGTATATTCCAGTGGGGCTCAGAATTATTTGCTCAACTGTTTAAAACTATTATGAAACTCCCAGAGAGTGACTTTTCTAGATCCATGTTTCATGTACTTTTTTTAAGATGTACTTACTTCTTTGAGAGAGAGCATGCGTGCACACACATGTGACAAGTGATGGGGGGGCAGAAAGAGAGAGAGAGAGAGGCTCAAGCTGACTCACGCTGAGCACAGGGTTTGTCGTGGGGGTTGAACTCATGACCCTGAGATCATGACCTGAGCTGAAACCCAAGAATCCGATGCTTAACTGACTTTTTCACCCGGGGCCCCAGATCCGTGTTTCATTTAAAGTTAGAGCGGGATCTCTTGTTTTGAATTTTGATTTTTTTTTTTTTTAGTTGTATATAGTTCCTTTAAATTTTGTTCAGCACAATCTAAATATTTTTTTCTCAAACATTTACTATGTTTTTAAACATTTACTATTCTTTCCAAAACCCCCATCTGGTTAGATAGTATTTTCACATTTTATATGATAGAGTCCTCATTTCTGTTTGTGATTGTAACAACAATTCAAATATCAGTTAGACTTACTTAGGGTTATTGTGTTAATATAAGTAACCACGGAATTTCTTGCCCTAAGGTACTATCATATGACAGCCTTTTCCAAAGCGGAGGAATTTAATATAAATAAGAGTGTCCTTGCAGGCTATGGAAATATTTCCTGTTGAATGTTCTTTTGTTTCTTCTTCCCAGCAAGAGGTGGGTATCTGTGGGCAGGAGAGGGACAATGCTACAGGTTTTCAGTTTGTGCCGGTTGGAAATAACAACAGGAAACACTGAGTATAATGTGAGACACAAAGGGGGAGCTGGATAAATTTGTATTGAATAAATGAATAAGGATGGATGGGTGCTGAGGTTTCTTCTTATCCGCTTTGAATCCCACTATGAAATAGGTAAGATCCTTAAATGTAAAACAAAATTTTTAGTTAATTCATTGTGATATGTATTAAGCACCTTAAATCATGAAGACTTCAGCATGACATTATCTCTATAGAGATAACTTAGGTAATTTTAGATAATTTAGCATTAGACTAGGCTCCTTTCTGATTTTAGGGTCTTTACTCACTAGAATAGTAAATATGTATACAAATGTGTCACATCTGAGATTTAGGGATCCTAAAGGTGATATTAGAACAAGGTTTCAGCATCTATAAAGTACGTCTTACTCAGAAACTATGTTTCATAGCCTTTGCTAGCAGAAATATTGTTTGCTTCACAAGGAAACTGAGGCAAAAACTTAAGTAACATATGTGTATAGAATGTGAACTGCAATATACTCATGTGGGAATGTTATTAAGTAAAAAACATGATTATACATTTAAGTATCGAGAAATTTTTATTTTTTAATTGTTAAAAAAGATCTTATTTATTCGAGAGACAGCAAGAGAAAGAATGAGCAGGGGGAAGGGCAGACAAAGAGGGAGAAGCAGGCTCACCGCTGAGCAGGGAGTCTCACAAGGGTCTCAATCCCAGGGCCCCAGGATCATGACCTGAGCCAAAGGCAGATGCTGAGCCACTCAGGTGCCCCTCAGCAAATTTTTAAATAAAGCCTGTGTGTGTGTGTGTGTGTGTGTGTGTGTGTGTGTATCTTTAAGAACAGTAATAAGTCAATATGCATGTATCCATCATCTAAGTTAAGAACTATACCATGACCAATACTCGAGAAGCCTCACTGTGACATGCCTCATTCCCTACATACCCCCACGCCGTCCCTGCCTTAGGGTCACCCTTTCCCTGAATCTTGGGTTGTTATTGTTGTTGTTTTAAATCATTTCCTTGCTTAAATAATCTGTTGGCTTAGCATGACGCTGAGCTTTATAAAAAGGAAATCGTAGTATATGTATTCTGTGGCTTTTTTTCTCTCTCAATATTATCATTCTGAGATTCACATACAAACACAGAGTTCATTCATTTCCACCATTATTTCATCCTTCATTGCCTGAGCACAACTCACTTTATCTGTTCGGTATCTGGATGAAAATATTCTTAAGTTTGTTTCAAAATACGAAACGTTCATTTATTCCCCTTGAATCGTGAAAAGAATGATCGACAACTCCATAATACGTTTTTCACTGACTTTTGCCAGAACTGTGTTTGCCAGACCGTTCAACCAAATCTTTAATACTACTCAATATGTACAGAAAGCAGAAATTAAAATCTGTATTATTGTCAACTGTGTGGTCCCAGTAAATGGAACTGTTGCCTGTCCTGTCCTAGCCAGTTTGCAATAAATGGTTCTCAGTAAGGAGGCCACAGGGCACCTGGGTGGTTCAGTCGGTTAAGTGTCTGCCTTTGGCTCAGGTCATGGTCCTGGGGTCCTGGGATCGAGCCCCATGTGGGGCTCCCTGCTCAGTGGCGAGCCTGCTTATTCCCTCTCCCTCTGCCCCCCCACTTGAGTTCTCTCTCCCTCTCTCTCTCAAATAAATAATATCTTTAAAAAGGAGGTCACAGTTTAATAATGTTATTTCCTTTGTCACTTGCAGTTTTTGCCCTCCTATACAAAATCTTTTCCCATTAAGCAGACCTATTGGCAAGATTTTGTTACAGAGAGTGGCTTCCTATCCATGAGCTTAAAGTTTCCTTTAATAGGTCTAGAATCGTTCATAAAGTATGCAAAGCTAATGCTAAATTTGGTCACCAATGAAAACAGGCTGGCTCAGTGACTCAAGAGAGGGGTAGAGTTAATGGATACATAAACCACTCCCCGACAGCTAAACAACCCCAAAGTTCATTTCTTAAGGATGGGAGATCTTTCGGCAAGCGTCTACCTCACGGAACTGGATCAGCCTGGAGAAATGGTAGCTCAGAGACGCTCTGGCAGAGCCTTACTTGACTCTGACAGAATAAAGACCAAGGAAAATGAAATTTTCTTTCTTTTTTTAATGCTATTGCATTCGTTTAAATACAACTTAAAATTATATTTTAAAAAAGGAAATTGAACTATCTAATCTACAAATTATCTTAGTGTTCAAGGTATATTAAAAAGAAATAGCGGCACCTGGGTAGCGGAGTCGGTTAAGCATCCGACTTGGTTTCAGCTCAGGTTGTGATCTCAGGGTCATGGGATCAAGCCCCATGTCAAGTCCCACGACAGACTCCATGCTCAGCGTGGACTCTGCTCCGGATTCTCTCTCTCCCTTTCCCTTTGTCCTTCCCCACGACCCCCACACGGTCTCTCAGATCAATGAAAATTTGTAGATTAGATAATTAAATTTCCTTTTTTAATATAATTTTAAGTTATATTTAAATCCTTAAAAAAATAGAATCCACATACACACCGTCTCTGGGGAGTTGAGCATCTAAGGGCCAAAGAAGCTTTGATTTGTCTTAGGACGACTGGATTTGAATCCAGAGATCATCTTACTCTGATTCCCTTGCAACTGTAGCTTGGATGATAGTTCAACTAATGATCTTTGTCTTCTACCGGAAACATTCATTTATTGTCGTGTCCTTGGTTCTATGGCAGTGCCTTCCATATGGTAGGTACTAACAATTATCTATTAAATGAATGGATTTAAGGGCCCTTGACAGATCTTGTTTGAACTGGTACATTTTTGTGATGAATTGGTATTGCAAGAATGGGGTTTGAATTCAGGATCACTGTGATTTTAGTGGAATGCCCTGTGTTTGCATGTCTTCTTCCTGGAGAGAGGCTTACTGGTTTTAGCTTAGGGAGGCTCCTGTGGGAAAACGAGGGCGGGACACAGCACACACACACGACGCACACAGCGCACACACACGATGCACACAGCGCACACACACGACGCACACAGCGCACACGCGTGACGCACACAGCGCACACGCGTGACGCAGGCATCACACTCAACACGATCTAGGACGATGCTTGGGAGAAGGTACAGTAGAAAAATACAAGGTATTTTGAGACCCCATTGAGTTTAACAGTTTCCTATTGAGTTGACGGACTATAAAATATATTGAGAAGGCATTGTCGTTGATGAGGAGGAGGAGGATTAGAAGGTCAGTGCCAAAGTTTCTCAAAAAGCACTGCGGTCTCTCTGTCCTTAAGGTTTCACCCCCTGGCCCGGTGTGATTAGGTCCTGTCCCACCTTCTGAGCTTCATGTAGCATCGCTCGTCTGCCTGACGTTGTCTCTGCGGGAGCCACGTGTGGGGCTCTGGAGAATAGTACTGGCAGCTCCTCTGGCTCCAGGCCCTCTGCATATGCTGTACACTGCTCTACTTGGGACTCTTCCAACCCCTTGGGATAGACTCTGCTCATCCAGATTTTGGCATAAAAGTAGCTTCTTCAGAGATGTCTCAAAATCCCTCCCGATACTTCATGCTCAACTCTTCCTTCGTTGTAATTTGCGGCGAGCTGTTTAGCTTGTCTCTCTTCTCTTGGCACGTGAACTTCATTAGGAAGGTGTCTGGCTTATTCACCTCTGAATTCTCCCCCCTCATTTTTTTCTTTTTATTAACATATAATGTGTTATTTGCTTCAGGGGTACAGGTCCGTGACTCATCAGTCTTACACACTTCACAGCGCTCACCATAGCACATACCGTCCCCAGTGTCCCTCACCCAGTCACCCCAGCCCTCCCTTCCCACTCCCCAGCAACCCTCAGTTTGTTTCCTGGGTCACCTCTGAATCCACAGGGCTTTTCCAGAGAGTGTGGCCAAGAGCAGGTGCTCAGTAAACACTTGCTGAAGAAATGAACGTTGAATGAATCATCAAAAGTATAGCTAAAATTTTTTGTTTTCTTTTTCTCTCTTTAGCTGGGAAGTTATCAATTCCAAGCCAGATGAAAGATCCAGGTTCAGCCACTGTATCGCAGAATCATGGATGAATTTCAGCATATTTCTTCAAGAAATGTCTCTTTTTAAGCAGCAGAGCCCTGGCAAGGCAAGTTTTCCAGCATGGGAGAATGACTGTATGTGTTTTATAATGTGCAGCAAATTGGAAATGGATGAATTAAAACCCGTTTTATCAGCCTCTAAGGGTTCTCCAACCCTGGATATAACATACAAGGAGCACATGCCATAAAAGTTGATATTAGCGAGGTTCAGAAATGTGAGTATTGGGGCACCTGGGTGGCTCAGTGAGTTAAGCCTCTGCCTCCAGCTCAGATCATGGTCTCAGGGTCCTGGTAATGAGCCCCGCATCAGGCTGTCTATCAGCAGGGAGACTGCTTCCCCACACTGCCTCTCTGCCTGCTTGTGATCTCTGCCTATGAGATAAATAAATAAATAAAAACTTTTAAAAAAAGAAAGAAAGAAATGTGAGTGTCTGGTCAGCACTGGAAAATCCTCAAACTTGCATTTCAAGATCAGATTGGTTTTCTATTTGATACATACTTATGTAACTCATTACCAAAAATGGTGACTGGTCTTGATATCAGCCAGACCAAGGAGAAAAAAATACCTTATGAAGAATCTCAGTTTAAAAACAGACACATAAATGCAGAGAACAAACTGGTGGTGGCCAGAGAGAAGAGGGGCAGGGCAATGGGCAGAAGAGGTGAACGGTATTCAGAGGTACAGACTTCCAGTTATGAAAGTCACCACCCTGTTGTGCACCAGAAATTAATACTGTGTTACATGTCAACTCTACTTCAGTTTAAACAAATAAGTCATAGGGATGTAACGTGCAGCGTCGGGAATGGGGTCCGCAATGCCATATTAAATATGTAGGTGACAGATAGTACTAGACGTGTCATTATCCATGATGTATGTAAGTGTTGAATCGCTGTGTTGGACACGGAAAACTCAGAACATTGTATGTCAATTACAACTCAATAGAAAAAGAAGAACTTCAGTTCTATTATTTAGGCTGGTTCTGAAGGCAGAGGGAGATGAACATCCAACCCTGCGAGGGTGTTTTCAGAGATAAGAGAGTCCGTCTAAAAGGTAGAGATTCTTACATGATCTATCTAGTAAAGAAAACCTTTGGCAAAGACACTCATTGTCTTTATAAAAATGGAATGAGCATTTTTCCAGTTAAGAGGAAAGCCCCCCGAGGAGAAGGGTCGCAAGTGGTTTGGAAGGGATTGCACGGTGCACCCTGTGGAGTACTTGGATGGGTAGAGGCGGCCTCGGCTGTGATTGCGAGAACATGGGGGTAAAGGCAGAGCCGCCACCAGACCCTTCCCCTTACAGTGTTGCGCTCAAGTTCCTTGAACCTCCCCCTGTACTTGGAAGAGCCTAGGAATGGCCACACTGACAACTGATCTAGTTGTACCACGTACAGGCGATCTCTCACCTCCAGTAGCACTGAATAACAGAACTGTGCTCGGACACATTTTGAGCATATTAAAGTAGCGACCTTTTATACATGTGGATTTTTTTTGAATCCCCAAACGTAGTTCTTAGCATGGCTATCCATATGGTGGGGAAGGAGAGTTGCATTTTTGATGCCTATTTTAGTGAAATGATTAAGTACATTTTTAGAAGATTCTGAACTTGGAACTTCTTTGTTTAGGGTTAGTTTGTTTAGTGGATAAACGAAAGCTTTGTGAAACTGAGTTCTGGACATGGTAATGCTTTCCCACACTTCATCTTTCCTCTTCCATTTTGCTGTACAAACTGCATATTCTCAAGAGCCTCTGCTGTTTCAGAAACAGCTCTTAATTTTGTTCTGTGTTCCTCTGTTTTCCTTTCGACTAGTTAACTTATTAACCCTGTGCCAAAGAATGGAAAATCAAGGTTAGTCTGACAGTGTTAATCAGTTACTGATCAGAGTTATGGGTTCTTATCCTCATATGTCTTTTTGAAATTCCCTTAATAAATTTTCTTTGCTTGCCAATACCATAATTTAAATTTAAAGCCAAAGAAGAAAGATAGTTTATCTTAAAGGCTAGGGTGTGGAAAAAACAAGTGAAGATTTTATGGGAGTTTTTTGTCATGATGTTTAAATTTCTTAAAACAACCAAGATTTTGGGGGGCATAACTGACAGAAGGAAAATAAACACATTTCACTATAGAAATTTCATTTCATTCCCAATTAGTTCCTAAGTGACCTAGAAATGGGGTCAATTTGAGGGGTCGCTATGGTTAGAAAGGAGGAAGATAACGGCCAATGGATTCATCCTAGGAGCTTATCAGCTGTGCAAATTGCCATTCTGTTTATATAAAAGCCTCTAATTTCTGCTTTGCTGTGTTTATGAATTTTGATGGGTTTATAGAAGTAGTTTGAACTTGCAGGTTTATGAACCAGGCTACATTCTTTTCAGTGACTGATCCTGAGTAAAAGAAGTTTCTGCGGCCATACTAGTCTACAGTTCTCTTGCATCTGGCAGGAATATAGCCACAGGCACGATTTATGGGCAATGTTCTCTGTGCTAGAAATTAGCTTCTGGAACCTCAAAATGATTATTATTAAGTGTTAGAGTGGACTAAGGCTGTCTGAACATAGCAGTCATTAGGCAAACCCAAGTACAAAAGAACAGTGTTTGAAAAACATTTGCCATAACGTGATAGACCACATACAGACAGATAATTGTCTCTGTATCCCATGCCCAAAAATGTCTTGGAGTTATGTATAACTGTTACATGTTGTTTCTATTATTTCTAGTTTTGCCTCCTGGTCTGCAGTGTGTGCACATTTTTTACAATCTTGGGAAGTTATATTCCTGGAGTTATACTCAGCTATCTACTGCGTGAGTATGGTAGAACATTTGGCGAATTTATGTGATGCATATGGTATCATTTAATGATCAACAAGCCCTTCCATAGTTTAGAAGAGGAGGGATAAGTCCTTAACTATAAAGCACACTGATTATCCTTTAATTTCCTGCTGTACAAAGTTTCTTCTTTTCCTAGAGACATGTTTATATTTTGAAGTTGGAAGAATGGCTGCCAAAAGGCAGGGTTGGTTAGAAGTGATACGATTTGATTTTAAATTATGTCATTAAAACTATAAGTAAGCTATATTTCCTGCCCCCCACAAACACACTAATCCTTTTGCCCTTGTGTATGTTCTGTGGCTCAAAAAATAATTAAAACCACAATGTGATATCATTATATCCCCACCAGAATGGCTAAAATTAAAAATGCCCTAGCAAGTATTAGCAAGGATACAGAGCAACTGGAAATTCTCACATACTGTTGGGGGTAGGTAGAATGGTAAAAACACTTTGGATAACTGTTTGGCAGTTTCTTAAAAACTATATATGACCCAGCTATTTCACAGCTAGATATTTACCCAAGGGAAATGAAAGTATATATCTACACAAAGACTTGTATGCAAATCTTCACAGCAATTTATTTGTAGCAGCCCAAAACAGAACACAGTCCATCTGTCCATCCATAGACGTACCGGTCAACAAACTGTGGTATATCCATGCAGTGACTGCTCAGCATGAAAAAATTGATGTATGCAACAGTCTGGATAAAACTCCAAATAAGTAGATTGAGTAGGAAAAGCCAGGTAAAAAAACAGAACATATACTGTATGATTCCATATATACATCATTCAAATTCATCTTTAGCTAATAGCAAAGCACACAAATGGTTGCCTAGGGATGAGGTGGGTGGGGCAGGGAAAGACAAGAGACAACGATTAATAGGAAGATGGGGAAGATCTAGGGGGTGATGGATATGTTTACTGTCTTCATCGTGGTAATAGTCTCTTAGTTGTATGCGTATGTCAGAACTTAAATTGTATACTTTAAATATGTGCAATTTATTGTACGTTAACTATAACCCCAAAATCTGTGTTAAAAAAAAAAAAAAAAAGTATACATTGCCAGCTTCTCCTGAAAAATATGGTCTGGTGCTGCCACCTTGAGATGGGACAGGCACTCTCCACTGAACTGACCCTTATATTCCCCCATTTCTCTTAGACCAGCTTTTACAATGTACATATACTTCCGTGGCTTCTAGCCGTATTTGAGCTTGCAACTCCTATTTAAAAGGTAAATGGGCGTGGTGCAAAAATAATGAATACTGTTATGCTGAAAATAAATAAAAAATAAATTAAAAAATAAAGGTAAATGGGCACATCTAACCGCATCAAAGAAGTAAATACTAGGGAATACAATATACTCACGAGGTCAGTCTTCGTTTCTTTTCTGTATTCCAAATGCATAACACTCACAGCCATTGATCCAAGCGCAAACCCATTCTTCCAGACGGAACTCATGGAGAGTATCAGCCCTTGATCTGCCTTGTTTAGGAAGCAATGGAGAAGAGAGCCAGGGGATGTTCTGATGATATAGGCCAGGTTTGCACTCACCCCATTTATTCTTCACAAAACCCCAAGAGATAATATTGTCATCCCAGTATTACTGATGAGAGGATAATACGTAATATTTTTCCTATAGCGAAATGGCTTATTCAGCAAATTAGTAGAAAGGCAGCTTTTAACCCAAGACTGTTGTCAAGAAAGCACTTAATCTTTTTCAGGGTTAAGGGTGAACAAACAAAAGGGAGAAAGTTGATTTAATAGCAAGTCTCTAAAAACAGTGACTATAAGCTTGGCGTCCGCACTTATGTACATGCGTGTACGTGCGTGTGTGTTTGTAGGGGAAGATGTTTTCATTACAGGAGGAAGAATAGAAATTATGAGCGTATTTCACAGAGGCATTCTCTAAGAAAAACACTTATATTTGTCTTACTGATGGAACTATTTCCGTGCGATACTCAGAGGTAGCCTTTGAAAGGACCGTCATCTTACGGACACGCTCTTCCTTCTTGTGTTTCAGTGCTGTGTGCATTTTTGTGTCCCCTGTTTAAGTGTAATGATATTGGACAAAAAATATACAGCAAAATCAAGTCAGGTCTGCTGAAGCTAGATTTTGGAATTGGAGAATATATTAATCAGAAGAAACGTAAGAGATCTGGTAAGTAAAGTTTGAATTTTAGATTCCATGTGTGGAATGAGACGTCAGGTGGCTGTTTATTACAAAATCACTTTGAATATGTCTCAAAGTGCTTTTAGCTTTTTATTATATATTATTACAGAAGCTAATGCCCCCAAAGGAATGTAGCCTTTGCCTATTAGGTATCTGTGCTTTTCTCAAACATATAAGAAATGGACTTTTTAATCCAAAGGGGAAAAGGATTTAATAATTCTGTATTTGCTATTTATGATTTCCTTTGTTTCAGTTATTTTATTTTGGGGTGGACAATTGCAAATCAAAAAAACATGCTATAGCTGAGTGTGGGAGCCACATAAGAGGGGATTGAGAGAACCAAGGGGAGGAAAAGAAAACAGGAAAAACCAAAGTGATCACTTTTCACTATTTAACTTGGCCTATGACCTTATGGGTTCTCAAACTATAGTGAGCATCAGAGTCTCCTGGAGGGATTATTAATGCACAGAGTCCTGGGCCCCACTCCAGAGTTTCTGACTCAGTTGATGTAGGGTAAGGCCTGACAATCTGCATTTCTAAAAAGTTCCCATCACGGGCACTGCTGCTGCTGGGTCATCCCTACGGGAATCACTGATCTGGACCATTTCCCTTGAAGATCAAACACTTGCAGATATGTGAAGCTTGTTGTGTGCACACGTTGAATTAAATGGAAGCACTGGAGACTGAGGATTGTGGGGTCAGGATATCACTGTGGAATGGATAAAATACACTATGTCTAAGCTGGCCAGGACACTGAAGGCCTCTAAATTTTTTCTCAACAGAAGCAGATAAAGAAAAAAGTCACAAAGATGACAGTGAATTAGACCTTTCAGCTCTTTGTCCTAAGGTATTTTTTTTGTTTGGTTTTTCCATTTGTTCCCATGTGGTTTGACTGTAAATTTACTTACATGCCTTGTGGCTAAATGATTTGCCTAATGGGCTTCTCTTATTTCTCTTAAGATGACTGAACAATTTCAAAAGCAGAATTACTCATCTGGTTTTTATTATCCTGATATTTTGGGGGTTCAAATGGAGTGTTCAAAAAGATTTCTGTCAGAAGTTTCCAGTGTGTCACTGCTCTCTATGTTTACACAGATCAGCCTCACGGTTGCAGCCAAAGAGTTGTCTGTGTCTGACACCGACGTATCCGAGGTCTCCTGGACTGACAATGGAACCTTCAACCTGTCAGAAGGATACACTCCACAGACAGACACTTCCGACGGTATGCTCACACTTCTATATACTCTTCTTTTGATATATGTATTCTGGGTACATGGAAAAGATACATGCCATGACTTGGATGAAACTTGAAAACATTATGCTGAGTGAAAGAAGCCAAACACCCAAGTCCACACATTGTATCAGGCCATTTATATGAAATGCCCAGAAGAGGCAAACTCATTTGGACCAAAAGTAGATTAGTGGCTGCTAGGGGCTGGGGGAAGAGGAATGGTGGTGAGTGGTCATTAGTATGAGTTTTTTGTAATGCTGAAATTACGTATTGGTGGTGGCTGTAAAGCTTTGTGAGTATCCTAAAAACCACTGAATCGTACACTTTAAAAGGGCAAATTTTATGGTATATGAATCCTATCTCAAAAGCTATTACTTTTTTAGAACTATGAGAAAAAGATCTAAGCCAGTCAAGGTACTAATCTGCCTTTGTTTTAATGACAAATAATTGACAGTGAAAACAGTTTCTGAAATGTCTGCTGGCAAATATCCATTGCTTCTGGCAACAATGGAAGGAGCAGTAGAGAGATGCTCATTCCACACGCCCAGGGCTAGTCCCTGTGAAAAACGATTGAAGTGCGGAGGACCGGCTCCTCAAGTCTAAAGCTGACTCCAGGGGTATCTGGGTGGCTCAGTGGGTTAAGCCTCTGCCTTCAGCTTAGGTCATGATCTCAGGGTCCTGGGTTCGAGTCCCACATCAGGCTCTCTGCTCCGCAGGGAGCCTGCTTCCTCCTCCCTCTCTCTCTGCTTGCCTCTGTCCACTTGTGATCTCTCTCTGTCAAATAAACAAAATCTTTAAAAAATATATAAAAAAATAAAGCTGACTCCACTTACATTTTTCTTCAAAGTTAGTTTAAAAAAAACTTTTTTTCATAATTAGGATAAATATAATTTAAAATAGACAGTCTTGCACAGTAACTTAACGTTTGCTAGTCTCATTGGATTATTTCAAGTCATTTTAGCCATATACTGAAAATACGAGATTATAATGGAAGATTATGAATTGTTTTTATGTGTTTTTATAAGCAAGAACACACTTTCTTTTCCTAGAGGAAGGAGAGAGGCTATGCAATGTTTGAAAAAAGACAGGCTTGGGGGTGCCCGGGTGGCTCAGTGGGTTAAGCCTCTGCCTTTAGCTGAGGTCATGATCTCAGGGTCCTGGGATCGAGCCCCGCATCAGACTCTCTGCTCAGCAGGGAGCCTGCTTCCCCCTCTTTCTCTGCCTGCCTCTCTGCCTACTTGTGATCTCTCTTTCTATCTCTCTGTCAAATAAATAAATCTTTAAAAAAAGAAAAGTAAAGAAAAAAGACAGGCTTGGCTATTGGGACACTCAAGTGTAGTCTTGCTTTTGTCATTAGATAACTGTGTGACCTTGAACATTGACATGATTTCTGTGGACCTCAATTTTCTCACCCTTAAAGCGTATAAGAACATTCACAGGGCAACGTGGTGGCTCCGTTGGTGGAGCATGTGACTCTTGATCATGGAGTTGTGAGTTCAAGCCCCACACTGGGCTTGGAGCCTAACTTCAAAAAAACACTCAAGCTGTATAAGCCCAACATCAGGATA
Organism: Mustela nivalis; assembly: GCF_964662115.1. Lineage (NCBI taxonomy): Eukaryota > Metazoa > Chordata > Mammalia > Carnivora > Mustelidae > Mustela > Mustela nivalis. The sequence goes on from NC_139022.1 coordinate 167,525,928, forward strand.
AGTATAGCAAACCCTTTGTTCTTAAGCATTACACAACAAAAGAGGAGACAATAATCCAACCCACATAGAAGGCTTTAATTAAATTGAAGACTTCAAGTCACTGTTGTAAAGAGTTAACTGTTACACTGAAAAATTTTCTATGGAAAGTGAGAAGCAATAAAATCACTGCCTGCCTACTAACCTAACATTGTTTTCAAATGTCCCAAATCTAAAAGTGTTCCTGTACTGGGGTGCCTGGGTGGCTCAGTGGTTAAGCCTCTGCCTTCAGCTCAGGTCATTATCCCAGGGTCCTGGGATGGAGCCCCGCATCGGACTCTCTGCTCAGTGGGGAGCCTGCTTCCCGCCCCCCCACTGCCTGCCTCTCTGCCTACTTGTGATCTGTCAAATAAGTAAATAAAATCTTAAACAAGAAATAAATAAATAAATAAATAAATGTGGTCCAGCATGTATCCTGGACACAAATTTGGTAAACAGGGGATGGCCATTTTCAGCGATATTTAGGGAAAGCCAAATGTTTCCATAAGCTCTTAAGCTGAATATGGGGGAGAAGGAGCAATACTTTCTTTTAGTGCACTGCTTTAAACAAACATAGGTTACGGATGCTGACATACAGATCTCCATGGATAAATAATGCTGAGGCAGGATAATACTCAGCATTTGTTTTAGCACAATCCATGAAAACCTCCAACTGAAATATTTTTTTTTAACTCTTTAATCATGCATACCCACATTGGCTCAAAGTTAATACCCTCCCTGGGGAGGAGGAAACTTTTGTTTATATTGAACATTTAAACTTCAGTACACTTATACAATGGAATATTAGCCATAAAAGGAATGAAATCTTGTCATTTGCAATGATGTGGAGGGAACTAGAGAGTATTAGGCTAAGCAAAATAAGTCAGAGAAAGAGAAATACCATATGATTTCATTCCTATGTGGAATTTAAGAAACAAGACAAGCAAAGGGAAAAGAGAGAGGCAAACCAAGAAACAGACTCTTTAATAAAAAGCGGACAGACCCATAGTTACCGGAGGGGAGGTGGTTGGGGTCAGAATAGGTGATAGGGATTAAGGAGAGACCTTGCGGGGAGCCTGGGTGGCTCAGTAGGTTAAAACCTCTGCCTTCGGCTCGGGTCATGATCTCAGGGTCCTGGGATCAAGCCCCACATCGGGCTCTCTGCTCCGCGGGGAGCCTGCTTCCTCCTCTCTCTCTGCCTGCCTCTCTGCCTACTTGTAATCTCTCTGTCAAAGAAATAAATAAAATCTTTAAAAAAAAAAAAAAAGGAGAACATTTGTGACGAGCACCAGTGTTGTATGAAACTGTTTTCACTATGTTATATACCTGAAATTAATACACTGTATGTTAATTCGCTAGGATTTAAATAAAAACTTAAAAACAGAAGTTTAGTCAAGCCTCAAGCTAACGTTAGGTTGAATATTAAGTCATTACAGAAAGTCTTTGGTACTTTGGTACTTTGGTACTTAAAACTAAAGCAGCCGGTACATGCGGTATTTGTGTATTTGTAGAGCGGTAGTGTCCCAGATTTGAAAGGGATCTGGTATGTGGTTAAGTTGATTTAAGCTGAACCAGGAGGCTAGATGAAGGTCAAGTTTGCTTGGAGGGTTTGGATTAAAATCAGATTATCGCTGGGGCGTGTGGGTGACTCAGTTGGTAAAGCGATCCCCACACTGGGATCCCTGCTCAGCAGGGAGCCTGCTTCTCCCTCTCCCTCTGGTGCTCCCTCTGCTTGTGCTGTGTCAAATAAAGAAACAAAATCTTTTAAAAAATAAAAATAAAATAAACTCAGGTTATTGTTTAGATAGTTCTTTTGTTTCAAATTCATCGTGGTGCTCAAGCATGCACTTGTGTTACACATTCCACAGATCTTGACCGACCAAGCGAAGAAGTATTTTCTCGAGACCTTTCGGACTTTCCATCTGTAGAAAACGGCACGGGAACAAATGATGAAGATGAGTTCAGCCTTGGCTTGCCCACTGAGCAAAGGAGAAAAAAGGAGCAGGTGGACAGCGGTCTCAGAGCGAGCAGAGAGAGGCAGTCAGCAGCTGGTCTCACCCTTCCTTTGAGCAGTGACCAAACCTTTCACTTGATGCGCAACCTGGCTGGGGACGCCATTACGGCCGCGGTGACAGCAGCCATCAAAGAGCAGTTAGAGGGCGCACAGCAAGCACTTTCTCAGGCTGCCCCCAGCCCGGGCGACGACACAGACACTGAAGAAGGTGATGACTTTGAACTACTTGACCAGTCAGAGCTTGATCAAATTGAGAGTGAATTGGGACTTTCACAAGACCAAGAAGCAGAATCACAGCAAAGTAAGAAGTCTTCCGGCTTCCTTTCAAATCTACTTGGAGGCCATTAGTCTGGGAATCAACTTGTTCAACACAGCACAGATAAAACTACCAAAAAATTTTAAACAAGCAAAAAAAAAAAAAAAGAAGAAGAAGAAGAAAAGGAAAAAAAAATTTTTGAACTGTGCGCTTTACTGATTACTTCAGTTTTTTTCTTATTTTCCCTTCTGCAGTGAATTAATTGGATATCTATCAGCTGATACTGATATTTCCTATAGTTATTTTTATGTAATAAGCATGGAAATGAACTTTATATGCATAAATATACATACTGTGTTGTCAGAGATGAATATTAGAAGTTTTTAATGCAAAAACACCAAATTATTGCGATCCTCCTATAAGTATTCTTATTTTTTCTTTACAATTAATTTTTCAAGCATGCAAAAACAGTTTATTGTAACTCACTGAAATATTAACAATTAGTTGTGAACATAAGCAGTATCAGCTCCTTTGTTACTGATACTTGGAAACAGTTAAAAAATGTTGGTGAAAAAAAAACACAATTTATCAAAATATCTTTAGTTGAAGGACTTGGGAAATATTATCAAAATGAATTTCCTAGGAAAAATTTTAAAAATATATTTAACTACTTTGGATAAGCTGATACATTTCCATGTTATTTCTGCAGTTATAGACTTAGGCTTACCTGTAGTAAATGGCATGCTCCATCGACTGCCAGCTCTGGTCTTGGCAATGGGTGGTTATCAACCCACAGAAAGCAAGTAATTCTATATCAAATAGACAGTGGTTTCGATGTAAACAGAGACTGGGCTGTGTTTTGTTGTTCAGTTGTCATCTATTTGTAATAGAGATGTTGCAAAGTGTGGATCTCTTTGGCTTGCTCAGACCTAAGTTAAACCCTCGTCTTTCATATTATGTCATAAAAAAGTCTCTTCAAGTTGTGAAACTAGTTCCTGGTATGTTCTAGGAGTGGTGTTGTCATCAGCAGTAGAGAAACAGTAACTGTTTTCGTAGTCTGTATAGAGTCTCCTACAGGAGACAAATTTGCTTGGCTTTAAGGTGTATTTATTTGCTACTGAAGTTGAAATATGTAATCTGTTTCTACTGGGAATTTAGAATGTATTTTTCTTTTATTTTAAACTTTTTAGATCACTTTCAAATAACCAAATTTGACTTAGGCTTTTAACAAAGGATTTAGCAGAAATCAAGCTAATTGCGTTTTTGTGATAGAAACTTAATAGTGTTGAGGGACCATGTCAGCCAACTACCAACAATCCCTTCAATCTTCAGGTACAGCTGGCATTTCTACAGATGCGTGCAGACATCTGAGACCCTCAGAAAGGAAGGATAATCCAAGAATATAGGAAATCTGTGGTCCCTTCCCTTCATTTTATTCCTTTCCTTGTATTTCTAAAGACTATAAGTAATCTGTTTTAATGTAGCATCTCTTATTTATTTTTTCTTTCTGAGGTATTAAAATATCTAGACTGAATTTTGCCAAATGTTAAAGGGAGAAAAGTTATTGAGGACTTTGAACACTTGCTTTTTGTGATTGACTATGCTTCTATGTCATTAGTGCCTCATGACTGTGTTTGATGTCCTTTATTGATACAAAGTGAGCCTGTGCCTTCATTATCTTGCCCATTTTGGTACAAAAACCTGGTGTTAGATCTATGAACTGTGTGGGTTAGGGAGGAATATACCCGAATCCTCTTCAATACAAGTTTCTGGACATAAAGAAAAATACAGTCACATATTTATAAAATGGTTGTCGCCAGGATTCTTTTTTTCAATGTGTTTATGTTTCTGCATTTAAAAAATGTTCTTGGCCATAAGGTCATTTCAATTTTTTCATTGAGGGGAAAACAAGAAGTTGATCCAAGTAACTAAAGAATGTGTTAAAATTCACTGGACAAGCTGACAAAAAGATAAAAGGACTGGTAGTATGAACAATAAAACTAGTATCACGTAATATAAACTACAAATTAAAAGTGGTTTGGGGATGGCAAGGTTGTTAGCGTAGAAAATGTGTCACTGCACTGTGGAGAAGACATAACAGCTCTCTATGGATAGTAGCATTATAACCATACATGTACTTCAATATTTATTCAAGAACATACGTCATTACAAATTACATTATGCAATAACAGTACTCAAGTCAGACAAACAGGGATGCTGAGGATGGTGTGTGTGTGTGTGTGTGTGTATGTGTGTTGGTGGATGTACTGTATTTAAATCTATTTCTGATTTTAAGATATAGTAACAATATACCCCAATGACTTATCCAGTACAGAGAAGGGACTCTTCATCCCTTACCATGAGAATTTATGCACTTATTAAAGTGTGAAACATGGATTTTTTTTTTAATTGTAAAGGAGGTGTAGAAAATATTTTGCTCTCTTCCTATAGAAAATGCTGAGCGAAACAAGATAATGGGAACAGCATATACTGATCATGCATTTTGACCTGGAACAATAAAACAGAGCTCAAGAAGTTCAATCTTGCTTTGGAAGGTCAATCCAGGCTTTAAATGGTGTTTATGTTCTCATCTGAATCATCATTGCTTTTTTCTTACCCTAAAAATCTTCAAAAGTGATTTTTAAAAAACCACCCCCCATGCAGTAGAATATTAGGAAAAGAAGTTATTTATAAGGCTTTGCAATTGGCAAATATGCTCAGCATATTTAGACATCTTTTATATTTGAAAAAAGTGCAACTTTTTTTTCTCTAAAAAATAGTAAAATCCAGTATACTGCTGATTTTAGGCAAGAAGCAAATGTAAGCAAATTCTTGTATTTAAGAAGAAAATAAGCATTTTCATTTTCTGTTTAGAATTTAGGTCGATGTAGTTCTTTGCACTGCTCCAGCTATGTTAATTACAAGATAGGAAATTATTCTGAAAACCCTTCTTAAACGACCGTTGTCCCAGGTCATTTGTATCATGATGAAGTTAGAAAGTCTCAGAACTCTATTTTTGTATATTCCTCCATTTCCACTGCAGCATTTAAGTTAGGGGGATGTCATAAAAATGAGTTCTAGTGCTTAGTATTATGGCCCCCTAAGATACAATGTTAAAGTCACATAACATCCCCAAGCCTATCACTTCAGTTTCCCCAAACATAAAAATTAGGAAGCTAATTACTCTCTCACACAGGGATGTTTTTAGAGTGAATGGAAAAAAGTGTCTGAAGCACTTTCAGCAGAAAAAAGGCTATAAATAACCAAGATAGTGATCTTTCCCCCTGTGTTTCAACTAAGATATCTTCTCAAACATTAAAACAAAGTCAGTCAAAAAGTACCTGCTTATAAGAAAACACTAAAGTTGTTTCAGTGGAACTAGCACTATATTGGTTTCATAACCCATGGAATAAAAAGATGAAAAGTGTTGCAAAAATGCCTATTTTTTTAGTTGACTCTGGGCCATGTATGAGGTTCCACACTAGCCATTTTTAATGGATCTAACACTGGCTGGAAGACTGCAAGTCAGTCAATAAAATCTGGACCTGTGTCCTTCACCTGTGACGTTGTTAGAGCACCTGCACCTCGTAGTGTGTAAGGAAACGTCTAAGACTGCAGCTGGCAAACTATGGCCAAATCTGGCCCACCACTCTTTTTGTATGGAATAGCAGCTAAACGATTTTTTAAAATTTTTAACTAGTTGAAAAAAAATCAGAAGAATAGTTCACGACATGTGTAAAATGTATGAAATTCAAAATTCACCCATAAAGAAAGTTTTGTTAGAACACAGACACACTCGTTTATGTACTGTCTATGGCTGTTTTTGTCAAAAAGTTGAAAGGTTGTGGAGACCATAGGCCTTTAAGGCCTAAAATATTTAATATCTTGCTCTTTATAGGAAAAGTTTGCCAACCATTAGTCTAATACATCAAAAACAGTTACAGTTAGAATCATGTGTGTTCTCCTGACCCTTACTACAATTAAGTAGTAGTAAGACTGTTTTTCAGAAGGACAGGGTTAAATAAATTATCCACAGTCACATAGCGAGTAAGGGGGAAAGCCAGCTTGTCCGCAAAACCTATTCTCTTTCCAGTATGTCACATTATCTAATATTTTTTTCTTTTAAAATACATTAAGAGGGGCGCCTGGGTGGCTCAGTGGATTAAGCCGCTGCCTTCGGCTCGGGTCGTGATCTCAGGGTCCTGGGATCGAGTCCCGCATCGGGCTCTCTGCTCAGCAGGGAGCCTGCTTCCTTCTCTCTCTCTCTCTGCCTGCCTCTCAGTGTACTTGTAATTTCTCTCTGTCAAATAAATAAATAAAATCTTTAAAAATAAAATAAAATAAAATACATTAAGAATGTTCATAATTTTAAATAGTTCAGAATTTTACTAAATGTTAAAGACTGAATTTATTTATTTTTTCTTTTTTCAGAGAATCCAGAAACAGGCCAATCTGTTCTATTTTCATATGCTGTGAAGCCGGGTTTTCTCAATTCTTTAAGAATATCTCAACTCTTTCTTAATTTAAGAACAGAAAACTCTGCATATCTAGATGCCCAAAAACAAAGAGTTAGTAAAATGTTTTAAAATTGTTTATTGAAAATCATATTCTTTACTGGACTTTTTTTATGAACACAGAATTCATAGAAGTTATAAACCATTTAATAAATGTTTTTATAGCCTTTATTACCACCCAAAAGTTAATCTCAACCAACCCTTTTAAGTTTTCCTTTTAAAAACCAAGTTGCTACTGCAATACAGGTATGTAAAAAGTAGTAAGCCCTACCACAAGAGACTGCTATATATCAATACCAGTCTCTCAATTGACTTGAAGATGAGCTCATTTCCTCTTAAATTTCCTGGTAATCAAAAATCAACAGCCCAACATCTTTCAGGATTGAAAAGGAACCATATCTTCATGGAGACTATCACTTTTACAGTGTGTAACATAACTTCAGTAGTTTGAAAATCATGTGAACTATCTTAAGGGCTACGTCACAGTATCCAGAAAAAAACCCAATTTTTAATATTCTCAAATCTAAATTTTCTACATGGACAGTCTCAATGTCAATTCCTCAGTAAAATGATTCACTTGGTTAGAAAAAAATTTTTATAGCATTGTCAGCAGAGATCAGACACGTTGATATAATACTCTGAATATAACGCAGAGAAGTTTAACACAAGGTCCCTTGGTCAGTCATCTTGCATTCACCAAGGATCTATTGGCTACAGACCTGCTCCTTTTTTTGCTATCCATTCCAGATTGCTGCTGGATCGCAAGGACCACTTCTATTCCTTATGCCCACATAAATTGAAACTCTTCTTGAGTTTCTACTGTTTACCAAATGAAGAATGAACAACAAACTACAAAATTCAACCCTTTACCCAATACCTTAATCCTCTCTAGTCTTATTTCGTCTTTACTTGTATCCTATGCTTCAACACAAACTAGACTTTTCTTCCTAAATATGTCCCTTAGTTCCCTCCCTCCCCCGTATGTCTTCTACCTTCCACCTCCCTCCTGTGCTTGCAGATAAAGTCGGTCATCTTCTCCCTCTTTCACCACCACCCAGCTCCTTAATGAAAACTTTTATCTACTTGGATAATATTTCTCTATTCTAAATACCCACTATGCCTTTATATTTTGTTGTACATGACCCAGTCTTTAATGTGTTTGTTGTGTATTTCTTACCATCCCTATCAAATTATAAGAAACTCCTTGAGGGTAGGGATGCCTTAATTTAGAATTAGTAGAGTATTTTAAAGCATAGTGTGATATTGCAATTTGTAATAAAAATAAACTTGGTCTTTGTCAATTCCTGGCACAGAGCTCACCAAAACAACAACAACAACAAAACAAAACAAAAACAAAGTGTTGAGAGGGTAAAAGTGTTTTGGGTTATGTTAATAAGGTGACTTTTGGAAAGCCCATAGATGACCTACTGATGAGAGCTGGTTGCCACGGGAACTAACCATGTGATTAGAGGGTTGCAATTTTCAGTCCTACCCCCTCACACCTCTGGGGAGAAAGGAGCTGGAAGTTGAGTTCAATCATCAAAGATTTTTTTTTTTTTAAGATTTTATTTATTTATTTGACAGAGAGAGATCACAAGCAGGCAGAGAGGCAGGCAGAGAGAGAGGAGGAAGCAGGCTCCCTGCTGAGCAGAGATCCCGATGCGGGGCTCAATCGCAGGACTCTGAGATCATGACCTGAGCCGAAGGCAGCGGCTTAACCCACTGAGCCACCCAGGTGCCCCAATCATCAAAGATTTAATCAATCATGCCTATGTAATGAAACTACCACAAAACCTCAAAAGGATTGGATTTGGAGAGCTTTTAGGTGAGTCAATCAGAACAATTCCCTGTGCCAGGTGGGTGGTGCGCCCCCAAACTCCATGGGGACAGAAGCTCCTGTGTTTAGGGCCCTTCTGGACCTCACCTTAGTATCTCTTTATCTGGCTGTTCACCTGTATCCTTTAATATCCTTTGTAATAAACCAGGAATCCAGTAAGCAAATTGTTTTCCTGAGTTCCATGAGCTACTCTCGCAAATAAATGAAGCCAGAGAGGGTTGACCAGCTTATAGCCAGTTGATCAGAAGCACAGGTAACAACCTGGACCTACTATTGGCATCTGAAGTGGGGTCAGTCTTGTGGGACAGAGCCCTTAATCTGTGGGATCTGACGCTGTCTCCAGGTACACTGTTAGACTTGAGATGACTTGTAGGACTCCCAGCTGGTGTCTGAGAATTGCTTGGTGGTGTAGAAAGAACACACATATTGGAGATTGGTAGTATGGGGAAGAGGTAATGGGAGACACTGAAAGCCAGGCAAAAGACTTTCAACTTGGCATTCTCTGGGCAACAGACAACCATTCTTGAACATAAAGAGTGACATATGAGGAAAAATGGCTTAGGAAAATTAGCCTGATGATCTGTACATACTGTAGTGCAGACCAAGAAGACAGAGGAAGGCTATCTAGAAGACTGCAGAGGAAGAGCAGTACACTGGAAAGTATGGAGGAAACAATGGTCCTGGGAAGAGGAAAAGTAAAGAGAGTTTTGAACTCTGAAGGGTTCAAAGATGCCGACATGGGAGGGTCATGAAAACGGATTGAAGGGGGGAGGGAGGAAATAGCCACGAAGAATGAGCAGATGCTGGAAGAACCATATAAGAATAAGAAAAAAGTAAAACCAAAATTTCTTTATATAGCCATCTTTTGCTTTATTTTTTAGAGAAGCTTGAAAATATACATTGTTTTTGCTTATCCCACTGATGACTCGTACTAGGTACATTTCTTAAAGTGGGTATTTCTCCAGAGGGCTTAGCTATTTTAGAAGATTCTAGTCACCTCAAAACTAAATTTTCTGGAATAAAAATCACCATCAGACAACTTTTGCAGTAAAAAATTCTTTTCAAATACTGAACAATTTATGTGCCAGCAATGTCCTGGCACTGGAGTACAGAACAATGAAAGGAGCCTGGTTTGCCCAGGATGGTTGGGTTTCCTGGGATACAGGACTTCAAGGGTTAAAACTGGGCCATCAGTGACAAACAACAAATGCTAGTGGTAGCCAATCTCCTACAATGTTCCTCAGACACCCCACTCATGCCCCTATGCAGTCCCCTCTCATGTTAAATAGGTCTGACCCTTATAAATAATAGCACATTATAGAAATGACTGTGACTCCCAAGGCTATAGGTCATGAAAGACACGGTGGCTTTCACTTTGCTCCTTCTGGGAAAGCCAGCTGCCATGTTATGAGGACAATTACGTGGCTCTGTGGAACAGCCCACTTCGTGAGGAACCAAATCTCTTTGCCATGAGCATGTCAGTGAACCATCTTCCAAGTGACCCTCTAGCCAGTGGAACCTTCACACGACTTGAGTCCTGGTCCTCATGTTACTGCAACTTCTTGAGACCCTGAGCCACTCGAATTCCTGACTTACCGGAAGTGAGACACTCCACGCTTCTTGTTTTAAGTGGCTAGATTTGGGGGTAATTACTAAGCAAAGTTATGCTTAGTAAAGATTTAAGAGTTGGACGTAGGCAGTATTTTTGATAAGAGGGTATGGATAGGCCCTTCTTATAAAGGGATTTGGGCAGAAATCGTAAGAGTAAAGGAGCAAGCCAGCAAAAGAACTCTTCAAACAGACAAAGGATGTTTAAGACTTAACTAGCAACGACAGATGCTTCCTTGGCCTTATTTAAAGGAACATCAAAAGGGTCTGACATGTGACCAAAAAAATGTGCCTGAAGTGGGGTGAGCAGAGTGGGGAAGGGGGTGTGGCAGGAGATCACAGGTAGGTGTAGGGGTGATGGCAGATCATACAGAGCCTTCTAGAATAAAGACCACGTATCTCAGTCTCTTGCTGCTGCTTTAACAAAATACCACAGACCGGGTGGCTTAAAAGCAACAAAATAAGGTCTCACACTTCTGGAGGCTGGAAGGCCAAGGTCAGGGTGCCAGCGTGCTCCGGGGAGGACCCCTCCTCCCACGCACAGACTCATTATAACCGCCGCTGGGCGGGGGCACCCTCTTTTAGGAGAGCGCTAATCTCGCCACGGGATCCCCGTCATCAGTCCCAACCGCCTCGCACACGCCCCACGAGGGCATTAGGTTTTCAACAGATGACTGAAGGCAGGGGAGACACACACACTCAGACCAAAAGAAGGGGGATCTGGGGGAGCCACTGGAGGCTGGTGAACAACAAGAGCAACGGGACTTGACCTACACATTAAAATACGTCTCTGCGCTCTTGGGTGCCACGGGCCGCCTGCATTCCGGGCACGCCAAGTTCGATTCCTGACCAGGGCTGACCGGTTGGGCGAGGCGGCGCAGAGGAGCCCCAGCGCTGCCTAAAACCCGGCACTCATGCCCCCTCCACCGGCGCTGCCGCCCGCGAGCCACGCAGCCCACCGCGCACCGGAAATGCGCGCTTCCCGCGCGACACACACCGAAGTCCCAGGATCAGGTCCCAACACGCGGGCGAAAATGTCTCATTATCTTCTGGACGGATACGTTCAAATGACAATATCTGCAGATATTGGGTTAGGTAAAACCCGTGTCTTGCCTCTTTTTGCATTTTTGAAAACGGGGCTGCGGCGCGACTGAGCAGGACCTCTGCGGCCCGGATTACCTGTCCCGGGCCAGCGGCGCGGCCGGGCTCCCAGCGCCCACTTTTCATCCAAGCGGGTCGCGTGCGCCCCCCGCTGGGCTGCGCCGCAGAGACCCAGGCTCTGGCCCGGCCTCGCCGGCCTTCCTGCGAATCCCCGCAGCGCCCTGCCCGAGGCCCCGGTTCCCCGCGACGCCGGCCGGCCCGGCGGGCACTCGGGTGGTCCGATCCGGGGGCTGAAGGGCGGGCCTGGCTTTCGCCACACCCGCTCACTAGGCTGCCGGAGCGCAGGGCTAGGTTCTCGGAGAGGCCCCGACCATCGCCTGGTCACCGGACCCCTCCTCCGGGGCCTCCTTCTTCCGCGGAGCCGTCCCCTTGGCCTCCCCTTCCGCGCGTCACCCCACACCGCACAACCACTTGGGGCAGTAACCTGGTCGGCGCTGCGCGGAGTAAGCAACACCTTCCCGCAAGGACCCAATCAACACCCTCCTCCGGCTGGCCCAATCACAACCCACCTCAGGCTGGTCTGGTCAACACCCACCTCAGGCTGGCCCAATCACAACCCACCTCAGGCTGGTCTGGTCAACACCTACCTCAGGCTGGCCCAATCAACACCCGCCTCGGGCTGGCCCAGTCAACGCCCACCTCATGCCCCCTCTGATCAACATCCACCTCAGAACAACTCAGTCGACATCCACTGCAGGCCGACTGGGCGGGGCCTGGTTAGACCCTGGCCTTCCTTGGCCTTCCGGGACGCAGCCGCAGATCGAGAGGCGGGACTTCCTGTCCAGCTGAGCATAACTTCCCTAGTGTGCCGGAAGTTCTCACAGATCCAGCCTGGAAGGCGGCGTCCGGTGTGATTTTTTTGGGCTTTGAGGCGAGTAGAGGTTTGAGCGTCTGGTGGCGTTAAGACTGACGTCGCTAGAACTCTGCCCCGGCCGCCTCTTATTTCGGCCCTGGCGATGGCGACGTACACCTGCATCACCTGCCGGGTGGCGTTCGGCGACGCGGACGTGCAGCGGGCGCACTACAAGACGGATTGGCACCGCTACAACCTGAAGCGCAAGGTGGCCGACATGGCCCCGGTCACGGCCGAGGGTTTCCAGGAGCGCGTGCGGGCGCAGCGGGCCGTGACGGAGCAGGAGAGCAAGGGCACGGCCACCTACTGCACCGTCTGCAGCAAGAAGTTTGCCTCGTTCAACGCCTACGAAAACCACCTCAAGTCCCGGCGGCACGTGGAGCTGGAGAAGAAGGCCGTGCGCGCCGTGAGTCGCCAAGTGGAGATGATGAACGAAAAGAACTTGGAGAAGGGGCTGGGCGTGGACGGCGTGGACAAGGATGCCATGAACGCGGCCATCCAGCAGGCCATCAAGGCCCAGCCGTCCCTGTCGCCCAAGAAGGCCCCCGCGGCGCCGGAGGAGTCGCCGCCCAGGAGCCCCGCGGCGCTGGCCCGCGCGGGACGTGCGGCTCACGAGCGGGACCCGGCCGAGAAGCCTCCCCGGCTCCAGTGGTTTGAGCAGCAGGCGAAGAAGTTCACAAAGCAGCAGCAGGAGGAGGAGAGTGAGGAGGACCTGGATGAAGAAGGTAATGGCCTCCCCGTGTCCAGGTGTCCCCTGTCTGGAACCTCCCCGGGTTCCGGGTGGATCCTCGAAGTCGGAGGCGAGGAGGCGCCCGCTTTTTAAGTGGAAATGGCGAGTGCGGGCCGTTTTCGGTCCTTTCTGAAGTGACTCGTCTGGCCATCGTCCCCACGGGGGATTTTGTCTGCTGAGTTAACTGTTGTAGATTCAGGGCCCGGAGCCCAACCGGGGGCGAGGGCGGGGAGGAATAGGTTCTTTTTTTTTTTTTTTTCTTTTAAAGATTTTATTTATTAATTTGACAGAGAGAAATCACAGGTAGACGGAGAGGCAGCCAGAGAGAGAGAGATAGGGAAGCAGGCTCCCTGCTGAGCAGAGAGCCCGATGCGGGACTCGATCCCAGGACCCTGAGATCATGACCTGAGACGAAGGCAGCGGCTTAACCCACTGAGCCACCCAGGCCCCCAGGAATAGGTTCTTACTTAGAGTTACGGAATGAATCGGTGGTTTCTGTTTTGAATGAGGAGGCCTTTGACATAGGCATCGGAGAGGACGTGTCACTGCCCACACCGACGTATGTAGGGTTTGTAATTCTGGGTTTCTAGTGTCCACGGCTTTGCACTTAATGTAGTTGGTTAAAACACAAAGGGAAGGCTTCAGCAGGAGCTAGCTAACCTGAAATGTGGAGCTGGGGCCAGCAACTGAGCCTCCTTGATTTTATGAGCTATTTAGTCTTTCCTACCTTCTTCCTACGTCCAGTTACACTGATTGTGTTCATACAGGCTTAGGAAAGGACAAGACTCCCTCCACTTTACTGTATGCAGGAAGAGAAAGATCAGGAAACTTTGAGCGATACAAACTCTGTGTAAACGGACCAGCTAAAATTGAGATCTTCAAAGACGGTTTGTCCTTGGATGTAACTGGCATTCTGTCCCCCCAGATAAAAGACTGTACCGTCTCATGTTTGTGAATCTTTGCAGTTTCTTCAGTTGCAATTACCACTTTCTTAAACTAACGGTTTTTTCAAATCTCTGGCTTGAAGATTGGGAAGATATGGATTCTGAAGAGGAGTTGGAATATGAGGACGCTGACGCCACGGACGAAGCAGAGGAACCGGATGCAGAGGGGGAGGAGGCTGGGAGAGGCCCCTTCGCTGGTGCCATCCCCATAACAGACTGCTTATTTTGTCCCCATCATTCAAGCTCTCTTGTGAAGAATGTGGCTCATATGACTAAAGTCCACAGCTTCTTTATTCCTGATATAGAATATCTTTCAGATCTTAAGGGACTGATTAGATATTTGGGTAAGTACAATAGTTTTCCTTTTAATGAGGAAATACCACATTATTGGGGACAAGTTTTAAGGGAACATTCGTTTTTCATTTCCCGTCTTTGATTTAATTATGTGCTAATTTTTGTAAAGTTCAAAAACTTAATGCATGTTTTTTGAATTGTGGCGATAAGTTGTGAGCTTTCATCTGGCTGCAGATTACTTTTTGTCCTCTTACATCTTGTCCTCAAATTATTTTTTCAGGAGAGAAAGTTGGTGTTGGGAAGATTTGCTTGTGGTGCAACGAGAAAGGGAAGTCGTTCTACTCCACGGAAGCCGTACAGGCACACATGAACGACAAAAGCCACTGTAAGCTCTTCGCAGATGGTGATGCTGCTTTGGAATTTGCAGACTTCTATGATTTTAGGTAAGTCTGTAGTTTGATGTGAAGCAAAGCGAGGTCATCACATTTGCATTGAATTGCTACTAGATGTCCCGCAGCCTGACACGGGTCCAGCACAGTACAATATACGCTTTATAACTTTTGTAACGCTTCTGAGTGGGTAGTTGTTCCCTCTCATTTTATGGATAAGAAACAGACTGTGGGAGTTGAGCACACACATTTAATAAAAGATAGGATGAAGAGACAGTCTCAGGCCCACACTGAAGTTTGTCTGACTTTAAAACTCGTGTTTCTTTTTTTGTGGTTTAAATGGTTAGGAGCTCTGCTTTGCCTAACCTTGTGAACAGAGGGAGGAAATTAGATTTCATGTCTTGGTTTCTCTGAGAGTCCTTGAATCACAGGCTGTCTCCCAAGGGAATGGAGGTGGTTGCTGACCTCAGCCAGTCCCAGGCATTTGATGGTGACATTATCCCATAGGTGGTTCACCCTTAACTAGAAAGTTGGATAATTCGTCCATGATGCAAGGAATCTGTGCCAGGCACTTTGAACAGCTAATAGTATCATAATACCTTTGACCTCGCCCAGGTCAAAGGTATCTATTTGTGTAGCACACAAGCATTGTGTGTAATTACTGTGTCAAGCATGCATGGTCTCCAGATACATGTGTTCAGAAAAGTCCTAGTCTTTTAAATCATCCTTTTGCATGTTCCTCCTGATTTCTCATTCTTCTTCTTCATTGAGCAAGAGTTTTTCTTTTCAGCCATTTTGGTGTCTGGATTGTGGCTTTAATTTGCATTTTCCTCATGATAATTAATGTAGTTGAAAACACTTTTACATAATTGGTCTTTTGGATATCGCTTATGAAGTGTTTGATCAAGTCTTTTGTCTGTTTCTTTGTTGGGATTGGGTTATCTGTCTTACTGTTAACATTTTAATGTATAATTCTCCAGTAATTTCGGTGTATCATTGAGAACATTTCTGGGAACATAGAAATTCTTCTGGAATTGCACAGTCCAAAATGGCAAATGGTTGGTGTATTCATGCAGCTATGTAAGTTAATTAGAAATTAAATTTAAAATTTAGAAATTCAGTGCTTTAGTTGTATTACCTAGATTGCAGAGCTCAATGCTTAAAAGTACATATAACTAGTAGCTCCTATATTGGACACACAAGTATAGAAAGCTTCTATGATCACAGAATTCTGTTGGATGGCACTGTTCTAGAACTTGTTTTTAGAATGGTTAAATTGAGGAGTGCTGCTTTTCCAGCTCCCCGTTCTCCTCCTCTTCCTACCTGGCAACCCTCTCAGGGAGAAACAAGTAGGTGAAAGGATTTAGTTATAGGTCATTTGCTCAGTCTTTTTCCTTTTTTATTAGCACAATTTTATGTTAACAGCAAATTTGAGCAGGTTACAGAGATTTCCCGTATCTCCCACATCCATACATGCATGACCTCCCTCATTATGGACATCCCTCCCGAGTGGTATATTTGTTGGAATTGATGAACTTACATTAACACCGCATTATCACCAAGTGACCAAGTGCATGGTTTATATTAGGGTTCACTTTTAGCGTTGTGCATTTAGTAGGTTTGGACAAATGCGTCATGATGTGTCTACCGTTACAGTCTCATGCAGAGTAGTGTCACTGCCCTGAAAGTTGTATGGAGTTCACCTGTTCTTCTCTCCTTGTCTTTTCAGACTGGCTTCTTTCACTTAGTAATAGGCATTAAAGTTTTCTCCGTGTCTTATCATGGCTTGATGGTTCATTTCTTTTGAGTAGGAATTCTGTTCCATTGTCCAGATACACCACAGTTGACCCCACTCACCTACTGAAGGATGTTTTGGTGGCTTCCAGGTTTGGGCAGTTACGGATAAAGCTGCTATAACCATCAGTGTGCAGGTTTTTGTGTTGACATGTTTTCAGCTTCTTTGGATGAATACCAAACAGCCCAGTTGCTGTATCCTGTGGTAAGAGTATGTTTGGTTTTCAAGGATGCCCAGCTGTCTTGCAAAATGCCTGCACCATCCACCAAAATGCATATTGGCCATTTTAAGAAGTGTGTGGTGTTACCGCATTTGGTTTTGCATTTCCCTGATGACATGAGAGGAAGCATCTTTTTCATGTTCATTTACAATCTGTATATCTTAGCGAGGTGCCCAGTAAGGTCTTTGCCCCATTTTAAGATCTGGTTTATATTCTTACTGAGTTTTAAGATTTTTTTGTGTATTTTGAATAATGGTCCTTTATCAGATGTGCCTTCTGCAAATATTCTTTCCTAGTCTATGGCTTCTGTTTTACACTTGATCTTAGCCAAAGGCCGAGAAGTGATATAGCTTCTGTTTTTTTCATTTTAAGCAGTGATCAAAAGTTTTTTCATTTTAATGAAGTCCGGTTTATCAATTATTCCTTTCATGGATCGTGCCTTTGGTGGTATATGTAAAAAGTCCTCACCAAACCCATAAGTCATCTAGATTTTCTCCCATGTTATATTCTAGACATTCTTTTAGTTTCGCATTTTACATGTAGGTCTGAGTTTAGAGGTCACTTGCTTATTTTCATTACAGAGCGTGCCACCGCGCTCGTTTTTCACAGAGCGTGCCACCGCGCTCGTTTCTCTCTAACCCTTTCAGCTTGTCGTCCCTGCAGCTGTTTACTTCCTGCTTTTTGGTAACTAGTGGGTTTGCCATTTTGCAAATACAGTTTGTCCTTCAGTTATATTTGAGGTATTAGTCTTTTTATTAATGCCATTTTTCATGCCACTGTTACAGGAGTAGCTATCCTGATTACAAGGAAGGGGAGTTCCCTGATGAAGCCGAGTTGTGCTCAGAAAGGCTGTTAGGCTATGATGATGAAACCATGGAGCTGATTCTACCTTCTGGTAAGTGTATTTGTCCAAGATAAATAGCTCAGTGGCGGTGAGTTGATTAGAAAGGCATGTTCCATCAGTCCCCTTCCATTCTGAGGGAGGTGCTTGAACTTTAAATTTTGTGTTCCCCGATACACGGTTAACTCTGAAGGTTGCCACTTAGCTCTGT
Organism: Mustela nivalis; assembly: GCF_964662115.1. Classification (NCBI taxonomy): domain Eukaryota; kingdom Metazoa; phylum Chordata; class Mammalia; order Carnivora; family Mustelidae; genus Mustela; species Mustela nivalis. The sequence goes on from NC_139022.1 coordinate 167,543,610, forward strand.
GTTAGCTGTTCTGTTGAAATTAAATCAGTGTCTTTGCTTACTTCTCTTAGGATTCCAAATGCTGTATCAGTCATTTCCTTTCAAATATATAGATATTTCCGTTTGGCTCTTTATTATAATTATTGCCTCATTTCGGGTTTTCTTATAAATCATGGCACTACTCTTTTTTTTCTTAATTATTTTTATTAACATAAAATGTATTATTTGCCCCAGGGGTGCAGGTCTGTGAATCATCAGGCTTACGCATTTCACAGCACTCACCCTAGCACATACCCTCCCCAGTGTCCATAACCCAACCATCCGACCCCTACCCCGCCCCCCAGCAACCCTCAGTTTGTTTTGTGAGCTTAAGAGTCTCTTACGGTTTTTCTCCCTCCCAATCCCATCTTGTTTCATTTTTTTCCTCCCTCCCCCCACGGACCCCTGCCCTGCCTCTCAACTTCCTCATATCAGAGAGATCATATGATACTTGTTTTTCTCTGATTGACTTAACTTATTTCACTCAGCATAATACCCTCTAGTTTCAGCCACATGGTCACAAATGGCAAGATTTCATTTCTTGTGATAGCTGCAGTGTATTCCCTTGTATATATGTACCACATCTTCTTTATCCATTCATCTTTTGATGGACATCTAGGTTTGTTCCACAGTTTGGCTGTTGTGGACCTTGCTGCTGTGAACATTCGGGTTCACTTGCATGGTCCTACTCTTATTCTTCGCACTGATTCCTGTTTCCTCGTGTTGCTCAGACTTCCAGCTGGTAGTCTGTCCCGGGAATATCTGCTTAACAGTATGCGGTTGCCTCTTTGTATTCTACTTATGGTTGGGAGGCTTGGAGTTTGAATTATGCCTGCTACTTTAGGGAACATTTAACTGATGTGGGAATTTATCCCAGGTATGATAAGGTGGGGGAAAAAACGTGAATATGAGAAGCACTCCATATTGTTTACAGTGTTATGGTGAGCTAATAAAAACGAGAGAAACTGCGGAAGACACCTATGAGAAGGAAAGGGAATAGAACAGTAAAGCTAGTAAGATCCTAATAGTAAGTGGTATTTACTGAGCAGTTAGCATGGTAGCTGGGTATACTGTTCTATCTTTTACTAGCGTGTGAGTTAGATTCCATGTCCTTATTTGACCTGTGAGCCAGTTGCAACTTAGATGGGTTGAATAATTGACCCAAGAGCATAGTCAGTGAATCCTTTTTCTCTACTTTCTTACCTTGCCATGGGAGATTTGCAGCAATGTTGGGGGCAGGAGTAGCTCTCCTGCTCATGGAAATGACTGTGATGAGGAAGCTGTCTTATATTACTGCTTTTCATGTAGAATATCACTGCTTAGATACAGACAACTCTCTTTAACTTGGAATAATTACCTTTTAAGGCTAAAGGCAGCTTTAAAGTATGACAGTAGAAGGAAAGGACAGCAGAAACTCTCTTGAAGATACAAGGAGTTACACTGTAACACTATAAGGAGTTACAGTGATGAGAAAGGTCCAGGCCCAGTATTGTCACCTGTGCCAGACACTAGCAAAACAGGCCGAAATATATCACAGGAAACCTCTTGTAGTCTTCCTCTGGTGAAAATTCCAATACATTACGGCAGAAAAAAAGCTTTGCATTGCCTTCAGTGTGTTCTGTACTAGAATGTGCACAACAATGAGTGAGCATAACCTGTTTAAGAAATGCAGTGTACTGGGGAGAAATTTTCATCAAAACATAAAGCTTTTGTAACTTAGGAGTTTTTGTTTGTTTGTTTTTGCGTGTGTAGAAAACACATTTTCCTAGGATTTCCTAGGGTTATTGAATTTTCTAAGATTAGCCAAGGCCCCAGCTGGGCATCTTGTTAGGATGCTCTCTTCCTCTCCCACATCAAAACAGTTACTAAGTGCGAATCCTGAACAGCTTTTGAATATTTTTTTGTCTTCTCTTTAACACTTGTCTGTGTCACCATTACCGACATATGTCCATCTCCAATCCGGTTTCCGCTCCGTCCATCACTCGATATTCTTCCTGAAACAGATGCCAGTCTCTTTTCTTTTTCCTCTGGAATTCCTCCAGGGGGAGCCATTGCTTTTCTGGTAGATGCGTTTCTGCGGCGGGTCTTCCCACACAGCAGGGCGGGGGTGGGGGGGGGCGGCACCCACCTTGCTCTTCCTTTACCCACCCCCTGGCAGTTTCCTTCTGGGACTTGGCGTGGCTAGTGCCTCTCGTCTTACTGCTGCTCCTCCTTTAAGGGTTCACTCTTGCATCAGCTTTTTCAACTCCGCTCCTGCCCCCTGAGTATGGAGAGTCTCCTGCTCCGGGGCCACTAGGATACACAGGATATCTGTAGTACCGTTCCTCTCCTCCTTCCCTTTGTTCTTGGCTTGCTTGCCTGTCTTCGCCCATTACTTCTCAGGGAAAGATCGCTTCTTTCATCTCAGCACAGGGTCTCAGGCACACGAGAGCCAGACAAATGTGTGTTGACCGAGTGGTTGAGAAGTTGGAGGTGACTTTAAAAGGAAAGCAAGGTTGATCCCCTTGGGCCTGCCACAGACTAGGAGAAGCAGAGCGGAAGAAACCACTGTGAGCTAAGAAGGGGCCCCGGGGGCTTGGAATCATTGGCCCGAAGCACTGGGGAGCAGTTTGCTTGTCTCTCCATTCTCATGCAGTCGGGGGAGAAAGTGGCAGGAGATTAATTGGAAGGTTTAATTTCCATGGTTTTTAAGGCCTGGGTTTCCTTGCTAACTGCTGCTAGTCCACCTACTGAGTCACATTATTTTAAAATATTAGATAATAAACCTCAGGATAGCTCTTTTATATTAGATTTGGAAGTAGTGAAGAATGGTAAGTAGTTTGGTATTACTCTGAAATCCTGTACTTTTAGACAGACTCAGGAAGGACCTAACCAGCAGTCAGATACTACCTTTCCTCACAGGTTCTTAACCAGACCATACACCATACGCTTTTTTTTTTCCTGTGAGTATGTGCATTTTCCTGGGGAGAGACCATAGTGATTAAGGTCAGCTGTGTGAGGTGGCTCAGTCAGTTCAGTGTCTGCCTTTGGCTCAGGTCATGGTCTCCGGGTCCTGGGATTGAGGGCCCCAAATCAGACTCCCTGCTCAGCGGGGAGTTTGCTTCTGCCTCTGCCTCTGTCCCTCCCCCTGCTTGTGAGTGCATATGCACCCTCTCTCTCAAAAAGAAAAAATAAATCTTGAAAGTCACCCGTGTGTGCCATGCATTTTTATTTTTTATTTTATTTTATTTTGGGGGGGGTGCTGTGTGGGTAAGTACATTTTTTCTGGGGGAAATGCTGTAGTTTTTCAAAAGCACTTCTGACCTGGAGAAGACGAAGAGCCACTAATGATATCTTAGTACACTGCCGCCAGTCGCTACCTTCATGGGTCTTCACAGATGATCGCGGAAACCTTTATAGAATCTGTTTAAATAATGACAAAACATAGCTTTGTCAGTAAATCAAAGACTGCTAGTGTTCTGAAATTTCTTCCAGCTATACTGATTCCTCTTTTTTTATATCACCCATACTTCTATCATCTTATCTTAAAAACTAGTCATCCTTCGGTCAATCTTGATTATGATGAGATATGCTGGTTTCTAGTCATTGGTTTTCTCTTATGTCTCAGTACTGGTTTCGGAGGTTTTCTAATGAACCAGGAGTTTGGGAGATCTCCGAATAAGGCTGTAAATACGGAGTGGTCTTTACAGTTAGTGGTGTGTTCAATCACCTGCTTACGGCTTTGCGCAAATTTTTACCTTTCAGACACCTTTTCACTTATACTCAGTCACTTGACTGTGTTAGCATGATGTTGGCATGAAGCTAATTTGAGAAGGATTCTCATGTGGAGAGCTTGGTGTCATTTAATCAGCCACACTGAGTAGGGTCTGCTTTCAACTGGTTTCAAAAGCAATAGTTGTGATGTTTTAAATCTAGTTTCAAATAGGTGATCCCAGAGCCAGTGACAAAGAACATCCGGTAGAGGGCACTGTGAGCATTTCTTGTGAAGCCTCCATTCCTTGAGTTCACGTTCCGTGCTCTGCAGCTCCTGTGGAGTAAATTAGTGTGAAAGACACATCCGGTTAGCCGCTGAGTAGCCGGATGAAACTGGTGGTGGATTTATGAGAATGTATAGTCTTCGGAAAATTATAGTTGGAGATCCTTGCTTTTCCACTGTATAATAGCTTCCATTATAAGGCTGTTTGTTAAGAGTGGACAGTTTTTAAGTAGGAGCCAACATTTCACATGTGGTTATTGCTATGTTGAAAGGTAGATGGACAGATTGTGGCTCTACATAACTAAGACATACCCCATGTGTTCCTTATTGGGCAGTCACATTGTGTTCTACAAATAATTTTCCTTGAGGAGGGCCTTCACGTTGAGCTGTGCAAGCATGTTATTCTTAGGGCTCACTGTTAGGGGCTCACTGTCATTGACACGGGGTGGGGCAGGGGTAGCTCTCAGCAGTGTGTGTTTTCAGTTCCCTGGCTGGCTGCAGAAACCTTGGCATTGAGCAACGAAACCTTTTCAAGGATTTTCCTCAATATGTCCAAAGCTGCTTAAGACTATAAGTACATCGGTTTACTTTGTCCTCATGATCAGCATTATCATGTAATGATTTTGAGCATCGCACACCTGGAGCATCCTGACCTCTTCTTATAAATAGAAAACGATACTAACTATGCTAGGGTCTCCTGCCACGGCAGCCGTCATTTAAGTTTGAGTCTGTATCTGTCAGCTGCTTTTTACTCATTTCTTGTGGTCTTGGAGCTTTGTTAACTCTAAGGCTGCCAGGAGAATCAGATTCAAGGAAACAGGTTTCATCCGTATTGTATCCAAAAGCCAAATCATCCCTGAATTGAAAGGGGTTTTTTGGGACATCTCTTACATCCTATCACAAAAACCAATCAACTGAAAGTAATTCCTTTCCCATGTCTGTGTAGCAAGCAAACTATTTCCTAGGTAGCTTGCCCCAGGTTTAAGGTCTTCAAATAACCTGCTAACAGAATTTTTTTCTTATAAATGGAGGGTCTAGATCCTAAAAGCAGATAGATCTGCAGTATTTATAGTCTCCAGTTTATGGTCTTTCTATACAAAAGATTCTGAAAGAAATGGTTTTATATATGTAAGTGTAAAATCTTCCTAGAAGCCGTACACGTGGTTCTGTCTAGCCATAGTTCCTGTACTCAGGCTCAGTGGAAATAGCTGCTTCACACTCGGTGTATGGAGGCTGTTGTTGAATTGCTACGTGTTTACATCTGTCTGGGAAGGTATTTGATTAATATTCTTGTGAGAGAATCATATTTAGTGTTGTATTTCGATTACTCTTGGGAAATGCTGAGACCAGTGTTCCAGGACCACCTGGTGAGAGCCGCTGCTCTGACAGAGCCTGGAATTTAGTCATCACTGAAACCTGCCCGCTTCCCCTCCACCTGCTGCAAAGCTGAGGCTCGGCACACTTTTCCTGTAAGGGCCTGGGTAGTCCGTAGTAATTCATTTCTGAAAGCATGATTGACTTGTGTAGTTCTACCAGATCACTCTAGATAAGCAAAAGCTGTAGAGGGAATTCAGCTTGACGATCCTTTAAAATTCTAGCTCACTAGATGACTTCCGTCCTGTAGAAGACAGCAGGGCAGGGTTTCTCAGTGTAGTGACCTTTTAGGCCAGGTAATTCTTTGTTGTCAAGGACTGTCCTATGCATTGTAGGATGTTTAGTGATTCCTTGATCTCTCTCCACCAGTTGCTGGTAGTGCCCCTCCAGGTGTAATACCAAAAATGTCTCCAGTCAGTGTCAAATGTCCCTGGAGGAAAGAATGATCCCTGTTTGAGAACCACCACTACAGAGAATTTAAGCAAAAGAAAGGTGGATTGGTTTTTTACTTAGACCCAGACTATGACTTTAAGATTTTAAGCATCAGGATTATTGTGTACTTTATCTTTGTGTTTAAAACAAAAACAAAAAACAGGTAATATCTCCTTCCTTGGGCCTGTGATCCACATTAGTAGGTGTTGCTGTGTGAATTTCCAGAGAGGCATATTGGATATAAGTAAGTACAAGATTCTTGAGTATTTCATGTAACAATGAGTTGCCATTCTCTTTTTTAAAAGATCCCCCTGTGTTTTGATTTTCTGTCTTTCATTTTTTACTATGTTGCTTCATCTTTCCTTCTTTTCAGCAGGTAGAGTGTTGTTTCTTCTGGCAGATATCCATTTTCCAGCTAGATCCTCTTAAGAGTCTGATTGGGAAAGTCCTTGCTCTGTAGCTGTAGCTTGAAAAATTATCCAATTCAGCGTTTCCATCTTGCTTTTTTGAAAAACAGGTGCCAGACTGGGTCACCGTTCCTTGATGAGATACTACAAACAGCGATTTGGCTTGTCGAGAGCTGTGGCCGTTGCTAAGAATCAGAAGGCCGTGGGCCGGATACTCCAGCAGTACAGAGCCCTGGGATGGACAGGCAGCACAGGTGTGTTGATACCTGCAGCCGGGGACCAGCCTAGGAACTCGTATTACAAGACGGGCTTTGGGCAAAATCCTTTCCATTTATGTTGTCCTTAGGGATCCTCCCTAGAGGAAACTTAGTTTCTGGGCCCTGGGGACTTTCATGACTACTAGATGCATTTATGGCAATAAGCCCAAAGCTCCATTACTTACAAACCTCATATTCCTGGCACAGTAATTTTCTACAAGGGCATAGAGATAATAGTTGCAGAAATAAGTCCCCAACAAAGGTTGAAATTAACTAGTGTCCTTGGGGCAAATAACTTGAGCTATGGAGTCAGACATGACTTACTTGATACATGAAGTGGTTCTTAAATGAAGAGTGTGAGTAATTCAAGGTACCTAAGCCTCTGTTTCCTCATTTATAAAATTGAGAAAATACTAGGACCCACCTGGCAGAGTTGTGCGGGTAGACTGTGCTAGTGCACGTATGATCCAGTACACGGATGTAATAAAGGCTGTCATGTCACTCCTTGTAGTTTTCCCATAAAAAATGTAATAAGAGTTGGAGGAATAAAACAGGCCCTTGAAATTGCTAAGCTCTGAAACCTCTTCAGTATCAAATTATTTAAATCTATTCTGATGTGTCTGCTCTGTGCAGCTCAATGCTAAGATCTTCAGGGAGAATGTCGGTCCACTGGAGGACAGGTGAAGCAGACAAAGGAGAGCTGCCTCAGGATGTCATGGAAAGCCCTGGACAGATAAAATCCATGTTCAGTGCCGCTGTGTTTATATATAAACACGTGGCTGCCTTCTCTGGCTGCCTAGGAGCTGAGAAGCCACTTAAATCTAGCGGACACTGACTTTGTCTTGCTCTCGTCAGGGACTACATTGTCTGACTCTATTTATGGTCTCTGCCTCTCTCTGTCACCTTTGATCAATGGAAAATTACTTTTGGGGTTTATAGACCTGTCCAGGTGAGGCTTCTCCTCGAGGAATGTGTGCAAGTACGGGTTGTTGTACGCAGTTTCGGGGGCACATGACCCCCACGCTCGTGCCATGGAGACCCCACCCAGGTTAGCAGCTCTTCTTTAAATCTAAGAACCCAGAGACCACCTCCCCCCGCAACCAGCCTTGAGATTCTCTGTAAAGATTGGATTTTTTCCTGATCACAAATAACAAACCTTTGCCTCACTGCTTGTCCCTTTCACCGCCACAGGAGCGGCACTTGCGCGCGAGCGGGACATGCAGTATGTCCAGAGGATGAAATCCAAGTGGCTGCTGAAGACTGGGATGAAGAACAACGCCACCAAGCAGATGCACTTCCGGCCGCAAGTGAGATTCTGAGGGTCTGCCAAGGATTGCGTGACCCGCCTCTTGCCCCAGTGTCCTGAGGACCGGCGGGAGCTGGATTGTAGGACAGACCCTTTTCGCTGCTCCTTCTCCTTGTACTTTATCTGTTCTGACCTAAGAATAAAAGTCAGAATCTCGGTGGCTTTTCAGTGTCATTTCTGGGTTTAAAGGTTATGTTTTCCCAATGTCCGTGCTGGGCCTGCTGGGCTCTGGGACCCAAACTGCCGCCCCGCAAGTCATTGCTGCAGCTTCTGACTGATTTCTGGCTGTCAGAATCACATGGGAAACTCAGGCGTGACTTGTCCACCCTGAACTTGGTCGAACCTTGCTCTGGCACCAGGACCTACATGAGGGGGTCGGAAGCTACAGAGGAAGTTTTCTGTCACTCATCTGAATGTGTTGTGGCTCATGAGGTGGCACAAGTCACTTTCACTAAGTCAGGCAAAGGTAGGCAGCATGCCGATGGCTTGTTGGAAGTGTTCTGTATTTCTAAACATGACCACACAAAGCACGACAGTGCTGTGCATTCCGACTCCGTTTCCAGGGCTGCCTTTCCTTGAGCAGTTAGTTGAGTAAGAAAATCAATGTAAAATGCTTAGATCTCATTTTAGAAATAAAAACTGACCTCAGGGCCCAACGTGAAGAGCATTCCGTTTAGGTGGCTTGGGCAGGAGAGACAGTCGTATGTGGGACATTTAGACCCGAAGCTCAAACCCGTTGACTATGTGACTTTGTAAAAGTGACTTGGTTTCTTAAATCTGTGAAATGAGATGTTTGTTACCTCACAGAGTGTTGTGGTGGTTAAACAAGTCTGCCGAAGTAAGTGTTCAAGTTCTCCCTTCTAGAGAACACCTGCTCCTGGAGGAAGGCTGACGTTCTAGTGGGAGCAGTGGTCTCTCCAGGGTGGGCGCTGGGAGAACGTGACCGCCCTCACTGGCTACGCACGGGCCTTTGCAGACACAGGTCTTTTTCTGTAGACTTCGGATGCAGAGTTGGATTCTATTCTCTCAGGACACAGGTTCACTCTCACTAACGGGAGGACTCCCTGGTTTTAATTTTGCTCCTCTAGCCTGTTTTCTGACATTCTCCTTACACAGGCCCTCATTCTCTTGTGTTTGAATCTATTATCCCAGGAAAAAGATGTCAGCGTTCACAGGGGGTAGGTTTTTAAGTTCTGCCTCACGGAGTGTGCGTGACACTGTGTGCTAAAGCTTCTGTCAGTTTTGTTTCTCGTTCAGCATTTTTGTCACTCGCCACGATACGCTGAGATCATGACTGCTCACACCCGCGGTCTCCAGCCCCCACGGTTTACCCCACCAGCCCAGCACTGTGTACCTTGTTTGTATACAAACCCTTTTAACTTTGAAGTGCTTGACCTCTGGAGAGTAATGAGGACAGTATGTTTGCAGACCAACAAAATACTCTCCCTTTATTTCTTTCTTTCTAAACTTTAGGAGATAACCTTCTTAGATCTGTTTTGGGTTTGCGGAGCAATTCTGTATCACTTCTATCCACATCATGATTTTATAAAAATACAGTTTATTTGCTATTGGGAAGGAGGGCAAAGAAATAAATTTAAACATCACCCATACATAATTACAAAAAAATTTTTTTTACACTGAGGACTTATTTTTTTTCCTTAAGATTTCATTTATTTATTTGTCAGTGAGAGAGAACACAAGCAGGCAGAGAGGCAGAGAAGCAGGTTCCCCACTGAGCAAGGAGCCCAAAGCAGGACTCAATTCCAGCACCCTAGGATCATGACCTGAGCCAAAGGCAGCTGCTTAACCAACTGAGCCACCCAGGCATCCCTATACCGAGGACTTTTACTTTCTTAGCAATTTTCAAATATGCGGTACAGTATTTTGAACTATATTCACCATGCTGTATGTCTCATCCCATGACTTTCCCATGACTTAAAACTGAAAGTTTCGGGGTGCCTGGGTGGCTCAGTGGGTTAAGCCTCTGCCTTCGGCTCAGGTCATGATCCCAGGGTCCTGGGATCCAGCCCCACGGGCTTTCTGCTCAGCAGGGAGCCTGCCTCCTCCTCTCTTTGCCTGCCTCTCTGCCTACTTATGATCGCTCTGTCAAATAAATAAATAAAATCTTTAAAAAACAAAACAAAACAACAACAAAAAAATAAAGTTTCTACTTTGATCCCTTTGCCCACGCATTTCCTTTTGATTAAATCTGAATGAAATAAATGTACCCAAAAGTAAATCTTCGTTAAGTCAAATTCCTGTAGATTTCCCCTCAACACCCATTACCTTTAAGTCAGTTGTCTGAACAGTGGGCACCAGGATAATTCTATCAAAAGCTATTCATGAGTACGAAGGTGGCACTGACTGCCGTGGCTGGCTGGCCAGGACCTGGGCTCTACTCCCCAGAGTTCTCCTGGGAAACAGATGTCCCCGCCGAGTGGATTTGTCAGTCTTTAGCTTGAGACCTTAAGACTGGGATCAAAAGTGAGAGAGCATAACCCTGTTCTCTCTCTGTGCGGGTAACCCAAGCCCTTGGCAGCTTTGCTGACTGCACTTCCTCTCTGCAAAAGAGCCACGGGCTTGATGTATTCTTTCTGCTTTGCCAAGTGTGAATTTGTGTTTCATGGAGAAGAAAGTGCTTTTGTGCACCATTTTGTTTCTTGGCTATGAGGCGTAGGTAGCGTTGGGGAGACCCAGACGGAAACCAGGGATGGTGATTTCTGGTGCAGCATTCTTAATACATTGCAACACCCTCAGACAGAATCCTCAGCCACATCCCATCCTAGGGAGCACACTCTGTGGGGCTATAAACATTTAGGCATGTGTTAAATTTGCAGCAAGCCATGCAAAGAATCTTGTTCTAAATCTAGAAATACATAGAATTTAATGTTACACATACGATACATGCATTAATAAAATAACCGTGACACACATGAAAGAAAATCCCACTTTTTCTTTCCTAGAATGTGAGCAAATTTTGCCCCCAACCAATTTTGGTTATTTGTGGATTCTTAATTAAGCTGCTCTGGTCCAACTTTGTTCTTTCTAAACTGTTAAGATCCCATTGGATATTTTTTGGAATTCACAATATTTCATTTGGAGGAGACCGAGTAAGAGATGTATACTAACTCTAAGTGTGCAGACACTTTTGCAAGAGGACTGCTGGTAGTCCCGGTGAAATTGTAAAGTACTTTGAAGAATCACATTATTCATGTAGACTCATTTGCAATTGGTACATTAACGATGACACTGAAATTGATGGAGTTAAGGAAGATTTGATTAGCTTGTTAATGCTGCAAACATTTGAACTTTAGAATATAATTTATTGATCATTTGTGGGCCAGGTTGTTATTCCCAAATCTGTTTTCCTTCTTCCCAGCCAGACACTACTTCCCAACCTCCCGCGAGGCCAGGCATGGTGGTGTGGCTGAATTTGAGCCAACAGATGTGAGCCGAGGGGATGGATGAGAGTGAAGTTCGGATCATCTCCCAACAGAGAGGCAAGCTACATTTTTAGAATCTGCCCCCTTTTCCTCTCACCAGCTGGAAGTGAGGGATTGGCCACTGTCTCCCATGCAGAAGAGGCTAACACCTTAGGCGACGGCGGACCGCCAGTATGGAAAGAAACCCGGGTCACAAAATGACATCATGGAGAAGACCTGCCCAGCACACCGATGCAGGCTGGACCGTTAGGTGGAAGAAATTTCAAGGCCCTGTGCTGGGGAGTCTCTATGGTAGGAGCCCAGTTTATCCTAGCGTCAGACCCCATGATAACTCTAACCTCATGGGACATGATGCAAATTCATCAAAGCTGCAATTAGCAGTAGCTGTTTCTTTTCTTTCTTTTATTTTTTTCTTAAGGTTTTATTTATTTATTTGAGACAGAACATGAGCGGTGGGAAGTGGCAGAGGGAAAGGGAGAAGCAGGCTCCCCGCTGAGCATGGATTCCCAAAGTAGGAGTCGATTCCAGGACCTGGAATCATGACCTGAGCCAAAGGCAGAGGCTTAACCCGCTGAGCCACCCAGGCACCTCGAGCAGTTGCTGTTTCTTCTCTGTGCTCAACCTGAGGTGCGCTAACTTCTCTTAGGCACGCTTGCGTTGGGAGACAGGAAAAAGTCACCTCAAGGTCATTTAGAATTTTGTTCATTGCTATTTTGATATGTTGATTGATACTCTTTTGGAGACAGTACAGACTGAAAACACATGGTTTAGTTGGCAGCTTGACCACATGCCTGCTAGTTGTTTGACTCTCCTCCCAGGCGGAGGTGGGGTCTACCTTCCCTGTCCTTGAATCAGGGTTGGCTTTAGTGACTTGCTCATAACCAACAGAAATACAGCAGGAGTGACACTGCTGCTATCCGAGAAGCGTGGTAAAATGCAATCCAGCTCCCACCTTGCTTCTTTGGACACCTGACCATCTAAGATTTGTGACTTCTCCAGGAGGTCACACTCTAGGAAAGCCCGGGCTGCATGGAGAAGTCACTGTCTGCACTCTGGTTGACGGTCCCCACTGAGGTCCCAGTCACCAGCACCAACCGCCAGCGTCCGAGGGCTCCAGCCGGCACACCCAGTCCAGTGGAGTCTTCAGACCCTGCAGTACCCACGGACAGCTGACGGCAACCATCTGGGAGATGCCAAGCCAGACCTACCTTGGTAAGACCTCCCCAAATCCGTGCCCCACAGGAACCATACACATAAGAAAATCGTTGTCTTGCACCCCTCTGTTGACCCAGCAGTGGTAAGTGGAGCGCCTCTCCATTACGCTGTCACACGTTCTACATGACTTTGGACAGCCCCTTACTGCTGACAGTTTTCCTGTCAGTATGGCTTTAAGGGCAAGGAATTAATGATACCCATTGGATAACCCAATCTTTACAACTCCCGTAAGAAGTAAATACAGGGGCGCCTGGATGGCTCAGGGGGTTAAAACCTCTGCCTTCGGCTCAGGTCATGATCCCAGGGTCCTAGGATCAAGCCCCGCATCGGGCTCTCTGCTCAGCAGGGAGCCTGCTCCCTCCTCTCTCTCTCTGCCTGCCTCTCTGCCTACTTGTGATCTCTGTCAAGTAAATAAATAAAATCTTAAAAAAAAAAAAAGAAGAAGAAGAAGTAAATACAATGATTAGTCCCATTTTACAGCTGAAGAATCTCACGTGATAGCCCAAGGTCAGGCTGCTATTAATCACTCAGTTTTTGCTGCTGAAAAACGAAAGTCGTTTTGAATCATAGAATTTTACACTTTGGAGACGCACTGAACTGACTTCAGTAAACCCCACCGTCTCTTCCCTCCCCCTTATGGGCTAGAACCTGGCTACTCAGGAGAGTCCTATGGTGACTCGTCCGTGGTACACATTCGTCATGGGAAGAACATGGAAAAGCGCGTTCTGCACATTGTGTGTTGGTCCCTTTACTACTCTGCCAAGTCAAACTTTATCAGCTGCTTCAGAATACCTTATAATATTAAAAAGAAAAAAACTTCTAATACAAACTATTTGCAGAGTAAACATGATGCATTTTCTAAGAGGAAAAGAATAAATCTGTATTAATGTGTGCCTAAAACTATATTAAAGGTATTAAAATGATACCTAATACATCAACTCTGTATTTCTTGAAGAAATCTACAATTTTGGTTGCATTGACTAAGACCTCTAAATCCTAGATTCAAGGCATTTGTTACAATTTATTTTTCCTCATGCTTTATTATTACTCACCACATTCAGTACTGGTAGCATTTTTCACCTGGGGTAATGCATCTCAGACGAGTTGCCCTGCCCCAGATTACCCATTTTCTAAACCTCAAGTCTGCATATCTGGAAAATAGGTTCTAATTATAAAAATGAGGGATTTCAGTTTTTCTGAAGACTTTTATAACACCTAGTGCCAGAGGATGAAAACATTAAATTGACAGTAAGTGGAAACTATTGTAACTGTTGTGACATTTGTGCTTGAAACATACAAAATGGCTCCCTAACAAAATGGATTTCCTATTTCCAATTGAAGTGAGTGAAACTTATTTGGTTAATTGGGTGGTGTAGTCCTTTTAGTCATCTTATGAAAGTTGGGGGAGTTTTTCCTGGAAATAAACATGAAAATATGTAAAAATTCAGTAGGTATAAAAGCTAAAAACGAAGGAGGAACTTACTAAGTGCCAGGTTTTGTTGTATGACTTTAAGTCATATTAATTTACTTAGTCCTCACAACAATGTGGTCTCTGACACAGGAAATATCCCCATCTTCCTGGTGGAAAACTGAGGCACAAAGAAGTCTTCCCTGGCTACTAAGTGGCAAAATTGGCATATTTAATCCGGGTTGTAAGCCTCCAGGGTCTCTTAATCACTACACTGGCAGTTCTTAAATCTTTTGGTCTCAGAACCATGTATACTTTTTCAAAGTATTGACAACTCGGTAGCGCTTTTGGTTTTGTTGGTTACGTCCATTGATACGTCCTGTGTTAGAAATTAAGATAGACTTTCAAATGTTTATTAATTTATTTTAAAATAATAAAATCATTGCATATTAACATGACCACATTTTTACGGAAAATAACTGTGCTTCGTTAAAGGAGCCATAGTGAAAATGGTGGACTTATTTTACATTTTTGCTCAGTTGGTTAAGCATCTGACTTTTGATTCCAGCTCAGGTCCCGATCTCAGGGTCATGAGATCAAGCCCTGTGTTTGGCTCTGAACTCAGCACAGAATCTGCCTGAGATTCTCTCCCTCTCCCTCTGCCCCTTTCCCCATTCGCACTTGCATGCTGTCTCTCCTTCTCTCTCTCAAATAAAAAAAAAAAAATTTTTTTAAATCTTTCCGTTTGGAGGCACCTAGGTAGCTCTGTGGGTTAAGCCTCTGCCTTTGGCTTAGGTCATGATCCCAGGGTCCTGGGATTGAGCCCCGCATTGGGCTCTCTGCTCAGTGGGGAGACTGCTCCCCCCACCACCCCCTGCCCACCCCTGCCTGCCTCTCTGCCTACTTGTGATCTCTGTCTGTTAAGTAAATAAATAAAATCTTAAAAAAAAAAAAAATCTTTCCATTTTCAAAGCTCTAGGGATTTGGGGATTGCAGGGAGGGGGTTTGGGGCCTTACCAAATGCTACTGCAACCTAACCAAGCTCGCGACTGTGTCTGTGCAATTTCACTTCATTCTCTGAGTTTCATGGGCAGGAAACAGACATCTCAGAATCCAGAAACATCTTTGATGCATTTTGCATTTCAACCAGCTTTACAGGATCCCCGGATTGGAGCAATGGCCTCTTACATTCTATGGCCAAATGATGTTATATTTGGGTGGAGGCGAGGGGGTTTAGACGGGTGAAGTGTGTGTGTATGTTTGAAAATGAGCAGATCAACATCAACAGGTCTCGTTTTCTTTATTTCTTTTAAAAAAATGTCTTAGTGAATGTGCAGAAAGTTTATGTTTGGTCTGTTGAAAATCCCCCTAGCCAGGAACCTAATTATCTAAAGAACAAAGATAAGATGAGATGATACATTTTGGATATCAATAAAATCCATTACCCGCTACACTGATAGAGCTAGAAACTGAAAATACAGTCACATGTGAAAATCTGTACACAAGGCCCCAAAGTGATTCTTTGTGTTCATCACCTCCAACGTACAGAATCTCACAGAGAATCACCTGCCAGTAAACTTCTGAAGAATTTACCAGAATTTGAAATTACACGAGTTTATGATGAGACTTGAGGATCTTGAGAAACCATTTCCATCACTGGCTTTTGTGGGATTTATAATAATTTGTGGCTTCAAAGATAAAAAAAAAAATTTTTTGTTCATGATTTTTTTTTCTGCCTCTACCTGTATAAGTATTCGGAGTTCAGTGGGAAATGTCTTACATTTATTTGGACATCCATCCATAACGCACACGTTCGTAGGCCTTTATTTTGTTGATTCCAACTGAAATACATATGTATTTATAAATTCTAGTAGACGTCTTTAAGTTTGCCACTGTCATTAATTCAGTATCTTGCTATTAAAATATCCCCTCTCTGAACAGGCCACAAAGCAGCAAATGTCAAAGACAGGGAAGTACAAAGATCGCCTTTTTGTAATACGGACTTCAGCTAAGTCGTTATGACTGCTGCAGTGGCTTAGGAAGATGTGATCTTTCTCTTTTGTTTCCTCCCTCCTTCCTGTTGTTTTACCTGTGAAAAGCGGATTTTAATGTTTCTATAGACAGTAAACCATTACTACTTTCCACTTACATTATCTAGAATTCCTTCAGGAAAAGCAATGACAATCATAACAAGTAACTGGACCTAGGGCTTCTCCAAGATCCCTAATAACTAGCGCGTGATAGTAAAAACAGAGCCCAGGGTGCCTCTCTGATCTCGGTACCAGGGAAGCAGGAGCCCAGCAGGCGCTGGGACTGGGTGCCCTGCTGGGCAGCCCGGATCCTCGCCCCAGGATGGAGCCCCCCACTGTCCTGCTGCCAGGAGTGCTGTCCTTTGGGGTCTCACCAGAAGTCGCCTCTAAGAATGGCCCTTAGGGGAAGGACGCTGCCCATAGCCACATCGTCTGTGCACCCGGGGGCTGACCCCTCTGGCTTGGTGAGGATGACTCTGCTGGTTTCCCCAGCCCCAGCAGGCTCCATGGGATGGCTTGAGGACTTTACTGTATTGTAGGTCAGCTTCTCCATTCTTGGACCCTCTTTTCTCTTACTTCCTTAGAGGCAGAGATCCCGAGAGCACGCCTCAGTGAAAGTCTCACAGGGAGATCTCCATCAGGGTTTGTGTTCCAGAGAAGTGTAACGAACTACTGGCACCAGGATTGGCCCAAGGAAGGAGATTCTTCGCCGGGTCACCACCTGGCCTCCTGTTGGTAAGGAAACCTTCTCTGAGGGGAGGGTGCAGGAAGAGTGCAGAGAGCACCTGACACATGGCAGCCCTGCAATTGAAACTCTCATTGTGACAGTGACAGCTGACTTTCCCCAGACTGTTGGGAGGGCAGGCCTCGGGGGCGCAGGATCTGGGTATCTGAGAGGTGTAAGGGCAGGGGCAGTTGCAAGTACCTTGGACTTGGATGTTGGTTGCTCATGTAAGGAAGCAAATTAGAGAAAGGCAGAAATGGCTGGCGTGATGTAGCGCCAATTTAAGGCTACAGGTGAGAGCCAAAGGGCCTTTTGTATTTTGTAAATGTTATGCCCGAGTTTTTGCATCCAAGAGACCACCAAAGAGCCAAGCACCGATGCAATCACACGAGGGTTTATTTGACAAGCTTAAGCCTGGGCCCAAGTATACCCGGCACAGCGCAGTAGGGACTTGGACCCCGAGCCAGATTACAGTCAGAGTTTTTAAAAGCAGAGTAGGGGTGGACTTGGTGGTGGGTGAGGACAAAGGGGGTGTTCAGAAGGGCTATCAGGGTCAAGAAGACTGTCAGGATTTTGAAGGCCTGGCTACTATCAAGCCAAGGCTGTTTTTTTCCTTTAATGAGGCACTAGCATGAAGACAATTGGGAGTTTCCTGGTGGAATGTCACATTCTTGCTATCAAGCGTCCTTGTTAGTGATATTTGGGTTTAGAAGAAATTTAACTTTATTTACTTTTCCTTCTACCTCAGCCTCCTTCAGTTTTGTTTATGGAGGGAAGGGTGACATTAGGGCTTAAGGAACTGAATTATTTGTCTCTGGGAATTGGGCTATTGAAAAGATTGCTTCTTTGTTGTAAATCTCAAGGACATTTGTAAACCAAGGGAGACTCCTGTCCTGCAGGATTGTGATCTCTGCAAGTCAACCATTTGTTCTTCTTTTAGGGCAGCCAGGGGTGGCCGAGGAATGTCACACATACTACCAAGGGGAGGGGAGTCGGTGGGGAGGGGGTGCAAGGTGCCAGCCTCCGCTTTGCCAAGATGGCTGTACTTATGTCAGGGCTAGACTCAAGGTGGGTACAGCCTTGTTTTTCTTGGCCTCCACAATAAAGACTCATCTCCCGCAGCAAGGGGCAGAAAAAAAAGCCATGACCAAGCCTAGGACTTAATTACTAGGCCAGCACAGCTCCAGAGAAGATGGCATTCTCAAACCCCGCAAGTCTGCTTTGTCAAGGTTGGGGCTCTGGCTGGGAAGGGGTGAAGTGCTGAGACTTGGAAACAGACATCTGTGTCCATGCACTAAAAATCTCGGATCCCCAAATGCCCCTGAACCTTTGAGGCCATTCCTTTCTCTGAAAAGCTGGTGCCGCCCCCTTACTTGAAGATGACACAGAGCCTCTGCCTTGTGCAAGACAGTGTGCTGCTCCCACCTCAGGGCGTACCATCCCTGGACACGAGATCAGTAATAAGAATAGGATGAGCAACTACAATCTACAGGCCAGATCTAGCCCACAATCTGCTGTTGTAAATAAAGTTTTATTGAAGCACAGCCATGCCCATTCCATTACATATTGTCTATGGCTGCTTTCGTGCTACAGTGAGGGAGTTGAAAAAGTAGTCACAGAGTCTGTGTGGCTCACAAAACCTCAAATATTTTTCATTGGCTCTTTCCCTGAATAGTTTGCTAACCTCTGAACTGGAGTCAAGTCACAGAAAGACCTAGCAGGAAGGGGACCTGTCCTGATAACGGGAGAAAGGGAAAATCACATAAGATGTTGAACCTAGCCAATGAGTACTAGCAAGAGTGGAAGAGTATTTACGAGAATAAATTCTGAAGAATTTAAGGATTCAGGGGGATGGAATATATAGTTAGATAATGGGCAGTGTACCCGCAGGAGAACACTCTCCTCTGCGATACAGGATTTAACACTCTCTTGGTTGGCTCTTAGAAACTTAGGGAGGCAGCACCACACTAAGTGGTGCTGCTTTGGCAGACAGTGGAGAAAAAGATCAAAAGCCTCAAAGAAATGGGGGCATGCTAGAGGGGATATATTCTGTAAAATTAGAAAATGTACCAGTTCACTATGTTCATGGAGTCATCCAGAGGACACATGACTTACCAGAGCTGTAAGGAATGGTCTGGTGAGAGAGGTAAGCGTCATAGAGAAACTCAGTGGAGACTGTCCTCTGTGGGGCAGGACTGAAATGATTAAAAAATGGCATTATAGATCTAGGGTCCCTAAAAGCAATGGGATGATAAGATCTCAGATAGACAGAGCCCAGGTGGCAACACTTGAACATCATGAGCAAGGAGGACACCATTGTAATGCGTGGCAAGAGGCTCTTGGCCATGGAATACAATGGAGATGATGGATAGAATGTGGTGTTCTTAGGGGCAAGACAGAGGGGTAGCTAACAAGGGTAAAGCTAATAAACACCCTGCTGAAAAGTAAAGACAAGTTTCTAGACCTGAGCTAGTCCTTTGACCCAGAACCTGTTGTCTGAAGATACGGCTGTTTAAGGAAGGATTCTTCTATACCATGGCAGGTGCCTATGTTAATAATTTCTCTAGCTTTCACCCAGAAGAATCTGTTCCCATTGCCTTGAGTAAGTATTGTGGGAAGGCAGGGGGGTGGTGAGAAAAGGCAATTCCAGATATTTCAAGGGCCCTTGGGCATGGCAACCTCCAATGATATTCAAGCATTTTTATATTTCATCAGGCCCCTTTGCTAAAGTGGGGACTTTGGGAGGTAAGTAATAAGAAATCCAAGCCCAGTCTAGTTCGCACTGGGTTCTTTGGGCTCCATAGATATCCTGTGTGATTGTTTAATCTCTGAATCTGCTTTAGAAATGAATGTCTTTAGTAATTGAGAGAATCTCCTTATTGGTCCCTTGGTTTATAAAGTAGTGAAGAAAGCCAGTTCACTAGAAGAAAGCCACATGGAGGCCTTTGAAACTTCCTCACTATGATCAATAAAGTAGATAAAAAACAATATCACATCTTTAACACTGCAAGAGTAGTGGTCTCCATCATGTCCTCATTTAGTTCACCACTCTTCCTGGTTCAAAACAAGGGATCCTGGTTGTTGAGAGTAGACCATCCAAAAGTCAACTCATTACCCAATGCATCAATTCCCACTACTGAACATCGAAACTCGTAGCAACAGAAACCAACACTGAGGCCCAATAGGAAATGACAGTGATGTATCTTGATGGGAACAGGCACATACTCAAAAAATGACTTTCCCTTTCCCACCCACAGGAACTCCACCAGTACCACCATCTATCAGCTTATGAGATTAGCTGATAAACTGACATGAGGTCTTACATAATGTTACCCTGTGCCAAGATCCCATTTTATAGTAGAAGAAGAGCTACGATGGGCCCATGTCCTTTGTTGATACAAAAGCTTTATAATTTAATGTGCTACCAATAGTTTATTTTTGCTTTTGTTTGCTTGCCTGAGAGGATGTATCTAGAAAAAATATTTCTATGGGCTGATGTCAAAGAAATTACCACCTATATTTGCTTCTGGGAGTTTTATGGTTTCACATTTAGATCTTTAATCAATTCTGAGTTTGTTTTTGTGTGTGGTATGGTAGAAGAAAGTGGTCAAGTTTCACTCTTTTGCATGTAGCTGTCCAGTTTTCCAGCACCATTTGTTAAAGAGATGCCTTTTTCCTATATATATTATCACCTCATAGGTTAATTGACAATATAAGTATGGATTTATTTCTGGGCACTATATTCAGTTCTACTGATCTATGTGTCCATTTTGTGCAGTACCATACTATTTTGTTTAATTAAAAACTGGGCAGATGACCTGAGTAGACAAAGACAACATATGGATACCCAACAACCACATGAAAAGATGCTCAACATCACTCACCATCAGGGAAATGCAAATTAAAACTTCAGTGAGATATCTCTTTACACCTGTCAG